>NW_009258543.1:77790-80139 GCF_000687185.1 Egretta garzetta
CTACATTATTTCCACCCCAAGTTCTGCTAACGTTTTGTGATCCACGAGACTAACAGCACTCAAAAGACAGTAACTAAACCTCAAAATTTTAAAGAGATTTCCAAATTTAACTACTCTGCTCTTTCACGTATTTCAGGAAAAATACCAAGTCATCAGTAACCACAGTTGACTACATAGACAACTTAAAAAACCTACCATGTGCCCATTATACAGTCAGCAATCTCTGCTTACATGTGAGTATCAGAGATATGCATGCACACATAAAATAAAGCAAATCAGGCATTAGTTTTTGAAGCCACGTTTACACACCAATTTTTTAACTCTGTTTTGAACACAGAGCATAATGAAGATGAGGACAGCCTAAAGACTGAGTATAGGACAGACGTACCCTATATTAATTCATTTTCAGCCCGTGTTTTACAGTGGTGGAATAACGTATTGCCTACACAGAACATGGATTGCCAGAATTTATTTTAAAAGGTATTCAGCCACACCAAAAATGTGTCTTCATGGATGATGAGCAACCAAAAAATAAATTTGAAACTTGGAGGAAAAAACATTAGATATGTTAGTTGAAAAGGACTTTAAAGAGCCAAGATCCTGATGTGAAGAATCCTACCAGTACTAACTCCTCTCCACTGCCGCATTTTGTGATAGGTAAGATTAAAGTTGAATTAAACAACACGGCACTTACATCTCCAGAATAAATTTCCAAAGAGTTATCACGGCGACGGAGTGTTCACAGACACACACTCCTAGAACTCTGCTAGACTACGTATGAACATACACACGTGCTTCCATACGAGAGGAAGAGATGAGAGGAGGTAGCAGGAGACCCAAGTCTTGAGAACGAGCACAGGAACGCACCATGCCAGTCACTTGGCAGCTCAGAGGTGCCTGAATCCCAGGCCACTTCTGGAATCAACTTGAGCCAGCAGCGCTGTAGCTAAGGTCTTCAGCAGGCCAACAGACACATGGGGTATTTTGTGGTTTCAACAACGAATATGAAAGCAGATGAGCGACAGCTTCATGAATACTTTCACAAATGTGTGAGCAAGTCATTTGCTGAAAATGGTAGATGGGGAGACAGGGAAAGCAAATTTAAAAACCCAAACTTGATCTCAAACTCTACTTGCGAATGTGAACGCTTAAGACAGACAGTTTTGTGAAGATAAATTTTGGAACTCGTGACTGCATTTAGCAGCAAATTTAACAAGCCTTCACCTTGTATTACCGCTTGAGTTACCCTATGTTATTCTGTAGGCAACCCATACCTTGAAGAAAAAGCCAACAACATTCCTCCTCCTTCCCTCACCTCCTTGACAATTATTCCTCATCACACTCAACCAAGCCACAACAATTCTGAAAAATACAGTGGACATAAAAAGAGGAAAGTATAAATCCAGTCTAAGACCTCACTGCTTAAAAAAAAAGAAAAAAAAAAAAAAAGAGACAGAAGCTGGAAAAGCATCACCTAATTGATGGCGGGGACAACATATTCTGTTTTAAGCATTAGCACTGGTAGGACTGCAGCTGTGTAGCTTCACCTTAAAACATACTAATTTCCCTGAAAGGATAAAATACCCTAGACGTGCATTTGGCTTAATCTACACTGTGATATTTTGGTAAACACTACTCACCTAAACAGAACGGCATCATTTCCCATTAGACTGAAGTACTGATCGCATCAAAACCCAGGAGACAAGAAGTAGGGAATCAGAGATAGCAGGTGATTAATAACACACAATTCATACACAGTATGCCAATTTAAGTAGCCCTTTAATGCCAACATGTGTGGAGCATTTCGTATATGAGAGATCATCCCTAGATCTGACGAAAGCAAAAGAAGATCGGAGAAAAAGCAAGGGAGTAAAAAAATCAGTATGCATAGTAAAGTATAACAATCCAGGTGCACTTTTTTTTGTTTTTTCTTTCCCTCTTTTCTCCCCCGTAGTGTTCTTGCTCACCTACATGACGGTGGTGGGGACCGGGAAGATAGATGGATACGTGCACGCAATCTGCCTGCTCCTACAGACAGGCATCAAAGCCTTCCCACTTTGCCACCTCACTGATGCAAGAAGTTACAGCCCGTGTTTGACACATTTTATACTTTAGCTGTTCATTCACATATTCGCAGTAGAACTCGCACGTCCTATTAACATTAGGCAGCGCTGATCAGTATTAAGAAAAAAAGGCAAGTTTGAATCCCGAGGCATCAGAAATGCAGATACAAGTCCAAAACCGAGTTAGCGCTTCGGCAACTGCGTTCGTTTTAAGTATCGTTTAAAAGTTTAAACCTCAAAGCTTTCCAGTCACGGAGTGGCCCCGGCTGCCAACAGGCGGGAGAAG
>NW_009258543.1:81762-134752 GCF_000687185.1 Egretta garzetta
GAAGACGAAGGTGCCGGGCAGGGACAGCAGGTACCCCGGGCTGTGGCCCTCTCGGGACCCGAGCAGTCTGGGGGCACCTTAGATGCCTGGGTGCCCCATTAAGCTGCTCCCTGAACTGGTGAGCATGCTTGGTTCCTTTCCTGTAGCTTACGCATACCGGGGCATAGGTAGATGGCTGAAACCTTGGACCAGGTCTGTGCTGTTCCTGTTATCAGAGGAACTAATTGCCCTCTGGTATTTAATTACTTGTTGGAATGTATTTGTATGTTTGAAACTGTCTTACCTGTCAGTGTGTGCTAGAGTAAGAGCTTTGCTTTCACATTCCCGAAAAGAACTTGGAAGAGAAGCAGGGGTATGTTGTAGCGACTATGTAAGCTAAGAACTATGACCTCTTTCAGTTATACTGTATAATCATTTTAATGTTGTTAACTAGTGAAATTGGGGCACAGTGCAGGAGGCTATGGTTTCTCACGTGGTAGGCAGACACAAAAGCTGGGTGTATTAGGACAGACTAAATCACTTCCATTTTGAAGTTCAGGATTACAAACGAATACAAACTCAGTGTAAGCCTGACTTCAGTAGGCTTGGGTTTTGGGGTGGGGGGGGTTAAGTTTAGCTGATTCTAAAAATAGTCATCTTGGGTTTATTGTGAGTTCATGTGATTTCTGGATTAGTTGTGTGAATTGCTTGTACAGTAACCAAATGCATAAGCAGTTAGGCTTTGTCAGAGCAAACTCAACTGTAAGTGTCTATTACATGTGTGTGGAGATGTTTGAAAACTGGGTATCTCTTCTAGTGAGAGGCATTGAAAGATAATTCCAAAACGTCAATGCTATTTTCTGCTGACCTTCCTTTTGTTAACTCTTCAGTGAAACTGCTGGGTGTAAGAGTTCATAAAATATGGAATCAGTATCGTAGAGTATCTCTTTTTGTTTCTTGTTATCTTGACTGATTTTAAAATACAGAGGTTGTTACTGTAGCAGTTGATCTGTATGCCAATTCCAACCAATTCAACCATACTCTCATGAAGTGACCTCAGTTTTAAAAAGAAGGAAAGTGGTTCTGTAACTGAAGCACAAAGCCTTTAAGCTTTGTACCATATAGCCTAGGTTATACGATGGGAAATAATTACAGTCTATAATTAAAATACAGAGCTGGCAGGTAAGTTACCATCTGACTAGGAAAAGGAGTATGGGGGTTTTTTTTAATTCTTTTAAGTGACCATTAATAAGGGAAACTTAGTAACCAAGCTATGCGTGGGGTATGTGTATGGTTAAAAGAGCACACTCTGCAATTTTTTTTTCTTTTGTAGAATTTGCAACTGTAATTAGTAAATTACCTAAACTCCCTCCTCCCATGCACATTGGTCTTACCAGTAGGAGCCAAGCTGTTTGCCTCTGAATTAAGGACAGAATTCATGGTGCTGTTTCCCTTCCCCCACTCTTTCTTCCTGAACTCATTTGAGTTTTTCTGGTAACTCAGGGGTTTCAGGTCAGGTTAAAGGGAAAACCTCCTCTTGAATCCTCACAAGGAACTTCTTGGCAGTAAGGATAGCCTCTCCTAGCAGGAATAGAGCTGTAACTTTTACTAGAAACCAACCATTGGAATAATCACTCTGGTAGATCACTGCCTCAGGCCTTGTTCCTCCTCAGTACTTTTCTAAAAAAGTGTATTAATGTCTAGGTGCTTAAAATTTTCCAGATCTAAAGTAGACGGAGCCTGGAGAAGGGAATAGAGACAACATCAGTGTATAAGTAGATCCACTGATGCCATAACTGAGGACTGAAATCCTGCCAACTGGTACCTAATGTTTCTGTTGTTTTAAAGCTCTTTAATGTGGGACTCTGCTCTCTTCTCTTTAAACACTGTTTCAAAAGATAGTGTTAAACACCTTTCTTTTGAGGATACCTTGCTTGTTTTCAACTGGCCAATGAGCAGATGTGGGTTTGGGGAAGATTACTGCACTCTGTGATGGTTATATTCTTATTAAGTAGCTCTGCAGTTCTGCTACTTGATTTAAGTACATGACCAAAAGACTGACAGTAAATGGGGTTGGACTAGATGACCTCTAAAGGTCCCTTCCAACCCAAAACTTTCTGTGATTGTATGGCACAGGTTAGAGAAAGCAAATGATCACCTTAGATACTGATAACAGTAGTTACACATTTTGGAAAGTGTGGTGAGTTTTGCTATTAACCCTTCTTGGCTTACAGAAAGTTTATCTTAATGTAGTTTTTTTCTGATAAAGCTCAGTTGAATGATGTAAAATGCCATTGGATGGGAATGTGGGAATAGGTCTGTCAACGAATCCTTCCAAATTTATTCCTCATCTAAAATGTACCAGCCCTCTCAGTGTTTGCTGAATGGCTGGGGTAATATTTTAGTGCCAGAACTTAAAGGTTAGAATGTAAGATTTGTACTGACAGTGACAGTATATATTCCACGTTAATATAGAACAGACTGTACTATTCTATTTCTTGGAATACAGCTTGATGTGTTCGATGGTTTAAGACTGAGCAGCAGGTTTATATTAGCTGGCATCTTTGCATAGTTCTCAATAGATTCTCTTTAAAAATTCCCTGCATTATTCTGTGCATTCTCTCTGATTGATTTCATCTGAGGATGTAGCATGAAGCATGACTTCTAATTACACATATACAGATTTGAATTTGTGGGATCAATGTAAAAAAAAAAAAAAAAGAGCAGGTTTGCACGCAGATTAATATTTGGCAGTCTGTCTATTCCTAGAGTAGATATCCTACTACCTTCTCCTTGTCTTCCCCCTCAGACCAATTAACAAGTTTGCCAGCTAAGTAACACCTTTTTTGCATCTTACAGCAATTTGCCAGGATTTTCTGAACTATGCGACTACAATTGTGCTGTTCTAATAAATCACCTTCTTGTGGAATCTTATTCCAGAATGGGGGGAAAAAACCAATTGGCAGGTGAAACTAGGGTAAACTCGTCTCAAAAGACACTTTTGAGATTTTAGTGAACTGAAGTTAAGCTTTTAGGAGACAGTGTTGCCATCAGGCTTGGCAGCTATGCAGAAGGCTGCTTTTGATCACATACCAAAAGAAATACTGAAAGCTCCTAGTTGATGCATGATAATGTGCATTAAACTTTGGCTAGTGGGCTTTCTAGTAATTTATCTAAATAATAGAACAGACACTACAGTTTTCACGGGGATTTGGTCTGTAATCAGGATTGAGACCTTCTTCAAAGATATTTGAATGTGGTTTAGCGTAGCTATGACAAACTCTTTTTCTGTAATGCAAATAAATGTGGGTTTTTTTGTGAAGATTTTTATCCCTGCTGTTTAACACTAGCAAGGACTGCAGTGCATCTGAGTTGTATTTGAAAGATGTGAAGAAGTTGATCCCTAGCTGCAAAGACAAATAGTGTGGCAATGTTAGCAGTTGACAGGATAACGCTACCTAGTGTTGTATCTTCTGGCAATGGGAAGATTTCTGGAGTAATGAACAACCAGTGTGATACATTGACTATATTTCTTTTCATATGTTGGCAACAGAAGTATTTGATGTTCCTATGTATTTCTTGTGTGCATGTATGTGTAAATCTAGCTCTTGTCTTCAATCACAACACTTGTATCCTTCGTGTTAATATAAATCCAAGGGTTTTTATTCTGTTTGACGAGTGTCAGTGTCTGGTAAAGAGGTAATAGATGGCGTATAATTGTTTTTACACGGGGGGGTTAACTGTACTGTGGGTTAGTAACAATAGCTCATGGCTCTTCAGCATAAAATTAGTCCACAGTGTAATAGGTTTTCATTATCATAAAAATCCATCAGTTCAGTTAGTATTTCCTTTTCTTTGTGGATACTGCTAACCCATAAAAACAAAGTAATTGTATCTAATGGTTATTTTGTCCTTTTTGGCCCTTCTTCCTACAATCAAAAATCTTTAGGGTAGACTAGAATGATGTTCAATTACCTGATATAACTGTTTTAAAAACTTACTCTGTTGAGAACACAGTACTCTAGATAACAACTTGCAGTAAATTTATCTGTGCATGCTGTCTTCAGTGGTGCTTGTTAGTGTAGTATCTTGCATGAGTATGTATTTCTACTGAACTTCCAGAAACACAGAATTAAACAGTAAAACAAACAGCTCTTCATCCACTCTGCCCTTTACATGCCAGAGTCTTTAGTGCATGGAATATGCATGTATAATAAATGGGACATCTTGTACTTGCTGTTGTGAGTGAAAACTTGTTCAGACGAGTTCCTTCCCCCTCCACGTGAGTAGAGCTTGCGTGAATTTATGTAACTGAAACAAGTTCTTTAAAGAAATTCAACTTTTTGAGGAATGATGAATATTCACTTGTATTCTTCCATGTTATTGACAGCTGTAAAATATCTATGGGTAGGTGATAAAAATGAGAGAGTCCGGATTTTTGCAGTTCCATCCATGTAGACATACTTCATTTATACAGACTCCTTTTTAAAGCCTCAATAATCCTATTCTGTGGCTATAGGAATCTGCTCATGTATGTTGTGTTGAAGGGTTGGAACAGTAAGAGAAATAAAGATGAGATTTTGCAATAAGTAGTCCACACCAGAAGACTTGTAGAAAGAGCTGTTGCTTTTTACTATATTCATGTTGAGTTTTTCTTTAAATCACGTTTTAACTGTTGGCTGTTTCTGTAGTGTGACCGGTTCTTCGCTTGTTTTCTCGCTTTTCAGTATATTCATACTGTCTAATCACATGCTGAGATGAGACATGCATGATATTTGTAGTCATCCAAGTTCTTCTCTGTGCTTACTGTAATCAATAACAAATTTCACTTGGATAATTATAGCTAAACTGCTATATACCTGCCCTGGGCAAAAAAAGAATATCTGTTCTTCTATTTATACAGCTTGAAGATTTTTTTTTTTTAGCCAGTGCAGAGCATAATGAGGAATATAGCTTGAAGAAATACCTTGGCATTTTTTAACCTGTTCAAACTATTGGGGAGTTACATTGATCACTGTAGTATCTTATCTTAAAAATTTTACTTTTTTCACTTCTTACTAGAATATTAATAAAATCAGTACATGAACATACAAATGCCTGATGTCTGAAGCTTGTGAGGAGGAAAAAACTTCCTGTAGTGCATTAAATACTGCCAAGCAAATCTAAAAATTATAACTGTTAATCTTTCTCTGTATCTTTGTTCCTAACTTGAATTCAATTATGTTATACGAAATATTTTAAGACTCTTAGGAACAGAAAATATAGCAGACTGTAAAAAAAAAAAAAAAAGTCTTATTAGGAACTGTAGGGTGACTTTTTTTCTTTTCCACGTAATTTCAGGGTCTGAGCAATGATCACTCTGTGTTGGAGGTGATGAGCTGGACTGGGTGGAGAACTTCCAAAACCTAGGTTCAGTTACTGGAACAATAATTTTCCATTGAGTTAACATAGCTGTTGACACACCCTGAGTGGAAACAGGACTTAAGACTTTTGCTTATATAAAAACAAAGATGTAGTATTTGGAATTGAAATGGGTAGAAAGAAGGCACTGATCTCCAGCAGAATCACGGCTTGATGCATATGCAAAAATACGGAGTATTTATAGATAGTCTTAATTGTCATAATGCATCTGTATGGGTTTGGGGTTTACAGCATGTCATGCTTTTCACGCTTTTTATATATGTGAGTCGTCAGGAATCACGCTGCTGCTTATGAGCAGTGGTGAGATTTTTTTTGTAATACATATCAAATAAAAGCACTTCTTTCAGGAAACTTCATTCCGTAAGGACTTGAAGTAAAACACAGTACCTAACTCTTTAAATAACTGTTCACTTAATAGATTTCAATTAGTGTTTTGAAGTTACATGAAGTAGTCATTCCCTATTTACTCAACTCATGTCATAAGCAATTCCTAGTTTCTAGGCAGTAACAAACTAATGTTGTTCTGTGCCTTTTCATTTTTAGAACCTGTCAGTCATGAGCATTCATTATTGTGTTTGGTTTCTTTTTTTTCCTCACTCAACCTAAGGACAATATATTTTTCAAGTTCTTCAAGTATTCTTGCACAACGAGGAAAAAGAAGAAACATTTCGGTGAATGAGGAGTTTTCTGCTTCTATAGTGTTTTCCTTGAGAAGTGGGTCTTTGAATGAGGATGACAATGGAAGAGATGAAGAATGAAGCAGAGACCACTTCTATGGTTTCCATGCCTCTCTATGCTGTTATGTACCCTGTCTTTAATGAGGTAAGCTACATTTTGCTTTAGAATGTAATAATCCCCTTTACATTGGGGAAATGTGATCACAGTAACAGGGTGCTCATCTTGATTGGGAACGCTTTGTGTCTAACACCATCATCTGTCTATGTATTGTTGTACCCTTCTTTCCGTGCATACGATTTCATGCTCATCAAAGATTGCTGGGTGTCTTGGCCCTGATTTTTTTTCCTTACCTTTTACAGAGGATTTTCACAAAAATGCTAGGTCTGGCATTCTATGGCAGGAAGTAAGATACGGTTGAACATCTACCTGTGAACAGCTTGATACGTTTTAATTTTACTGCTAATGGCTATAGTTTGATAGGTTATTTGTTTTTCTGTGAGTATCGGAGATAGTCAAGCTGTTCTCAGAAGTTTCTGTCAGACTTCTGTAGGCTGGATGATAAATGCAAAATCTGTCCAGTGACATGTTTGATTTCTGTGTTTTTATTTTGGGGGGAGGTCTTTCCCTTGGGATTAAACTTTATAGTAGCTCTCCCTCAAATGAGACCGGTAATTTGAATGCTTCTGTCACTTCCCTTTTTTGCTTTGTTCTGGTAACATTAGAATTGCTAATAATTCTAAACTTTCATTGCAGCTAGAAAGAGTAAATCTATCTGCAGCTCAGACACTGAGAGCAGCTTTTATTAAGGTGAGAAGTAACTTGTATTGAAGAATCATTGTTGAAAAGGTAAACCATATATGATGAAGCTAAAAAGCCAGCTGTCTTGTTTCCTTGTGTCTTTGTGTTTGAAGACTGCATCTTTGATCCAATGGTCTAAAAAAAATACGGACAATTACATGGACTGTAAGTTTGAAATGTCTGCAAATGTTATGAGTAAAAATCTGAATGATCCAGGCATACTAAGCAATTTTAAACAGAATATTGTCTTGTGCATGTAGTACAAAAGCTTAAATGAGGAATCAGTCAGTGAAGGTAACAAGGTTATAAACTTAGTCTAAATATGACAAGACTATGTAGCATAGGTGCTCATGAGAAATAGGCCTGCAGCAGACTTGGAAAATGGTTTACAAAGTGAATGGTAATGGGATTTTTTTGTGGATGAGGATAAGGTCAATGTTTGTATTTGCATCCAGCAGTTAATGGAGAAAAGCTTCTTCCAACTTTTCTATTTTATTCCTAAAGAATGAAAATACAGCTATTCCTTTACAGTGCTTTATTGAAGTGGTGATCTTTTGAAAATCTTTAAAGAAAAATAATTATAGACGTGACATATCTTAACATGTGAGCTATGCAACTAAGTAATACTCCCCTGTTTCTACACTTAAATCCAAGTGTGCCTAGATAGTCTTAAGTCTTGACTAGAGCTCATACAAGTTAAATGCTTTTCCGACTGGTGGTAAGGAGCTAAGCTGCATGCAAATAATGTAAAAACTGAGATATTGGTGGAAATGATAGTGCTAGCTAAAAAACCCACACACCCTCATTCAACACAGCATAATTCTTTGATAGCAGCACAGGTAGTGTGAATACCTCCAATGTTAGTCTAGCTTAACTTTACTTAGATATGTCATCAATCAAAAGGTTTTTTTTAAAAAAGCAATTCTGAGATGATGTTTGAGCATCTGATGTGATTCATAAGAGGCACATTTATAAAATGTCATGTGGAAGATGGGGGAGTAGCACCTGTGTTTGAGTGAATTAAATCCCAATGGATACAATATCTTTGTCTCGAAGCTTAGTGTTTATGGAAATATAACAATATGGAATTTATTGAAACACTTTCTTATTCAAATTGGAATGAGTGGAAAGGATTATTGGAAAAGTTGTTTATACAAAATCACTGTTGTAATCCGAGAAAAATGGATGTCATAGTGGAAGAATGATTTTCAATGTAATCTGCTAGTTTAAAGCCATTAGACTTTTAAAGTTTCTAGCAAAGTCCTGCAGTGTATGAAGCAAGTTCCATGGAAATCTGCCTGTGTGCTTGCAATATTCAGGTCTTGCATATTTAAGAATAAAAATTTCCTTTGCCGTACAGGCTGAAAAAGAAAATCCAGGTCTTACACAGGACATCATTATGAAAATTCTGGAGAAAAAAAGTGTGGATGTGAACTTCACAGAATCTCTTCTGCGTATGGCAGCTGATGATGTAGAAGGTAGTATCTTATGTTGAATGAGTGTATATTTAATTACACTGTTAACTAGGAACATGCATTTCTCTATGCCTATTTTCAGAAGAGGTTATTTGTTTCTTAATAGGCTTTTTTCAGCATGGTAGAAGAATATTTTCTAAATACTTCTTTTGGAAAAGTTAGATCTCCCTAAAACACGTACTTGACTAATAGCAGAAAGAAAATTGATGTTTAGAACTATGTTTATGTGAGTGCATGGTTCACCTTTTGCAGTGCTAACAACCAGAAAAAAAGCATATAGAGTATAATACCTTTTCTCTGCTTCAAATTAAAAGCAGTAGTTATACTGTCAGAGAAGGGGAGCATACAGTAGGCTTTAATAATACAGCATTTGATTAGTGTAGTGTCTCACTTAAAGTAAGATGGGCTCTTTTTCCACCTTGTGATAATAAAGATTATTTTTGTACTGTGTTTCTATTGATGCCGAGTGTATTCACTGCAGTTTTCTGGTCATGGCTGTTTTTGTACTGTTCACCTTCAAATGTTAACATGGCAATACTGCTGCATTTTGTGAAGTAGTGTTTTTAGCTGTTGCTAGAGATTTGAGGAAAAACTAATGGTATTTTTGAATATGTTCTTGTTAGAGTATATGATTGAAAGACCAGAACCAGAATTCCAAGATCTTAATGAAAAGGCACGAGCACTTAAACAGATTCTTAGTAAGATTCCCGATGAGATCAATGACAGAGTGAGGTTTCTTCAGACAATCAAGTAAGTACTGTATTATGTATTTCTTTGCAGATTGAGGAGTCAAACTTCTTACTTAAATCTGAATGTTCAAATGCTGTAGGAGATGCTAGCAACACTGTGCCCATTGGAAAGGAGCCTGATCTTTGCGTATAAGTGAGCAGAGTTGAGCATTTTTAACAAGAGCCCCATGTTGCTAGACTGAACTTAACTTGATGATTCCTAGTTTCAATTCCTGTGTCACTGGTCTAGCTCTTTGCATTTGGTCTTGTTCCATACTGTCTGACACTTACTCTGTAGAGACTGTTGTAAGAAGTATTTGGCTACTAGAAGGGGATTAAATTCCAACATTTAAATAGAAAAGCTTAAAGATATTACAACTATCTTTTTATTGCCAAATAGGGACATCGCGAGTGCAATAAAGGAACTTCTTGACACAGTAAATAATGTCTTCAAGAAATACCAATACCAGAACCGGCGGGTATGTGCAATAACTTTTTCTAGAATATTTTTAATAGTATAAGAGGAAGCATATAATTTTGATCAAAGGATGACCAGCTTAACTGGTCAACGACATAATACTCATTTTGATCATTTTGATGACCAGCTTAACTGGTCAACGACATAATACTTTAACAACAGGATTGTTGTATTATAGGTTTCAGAAGTTCTTATAGGAAGAGGGCAATTTCTCTGCATGTCTGCTAAAAAAAAAAAAATCAAAATTCCTATACCTATATAATATTAACTAATCCTCTCAGTTTAACATTAAGATTCTGACTGTACCCAACAATATATGAACTAAGACTCTGCTCCTGCTGTTTTTGTTTCTTAGGCACTTGAGCACCAAAAGAAAGAGTTTGTAAAATACTCCAAAAGTTTCAGTGATACTCTGAAAACCTATTTTAAAGATGGAAAGTAAGTATGTTCTTGTACTAACTTTTTATGTAATGAAAAGTATTCTTGACTAATAGGGGGAAATAAGACAAGCTTTTGGGCATAAGCTACTGTCTTCAGGACTTGCCTAATTTTTTTTCCTCACCTATGTCCTCAGACCATCATGGCTGCTTTAAAATATTTTTATTCCTTTTGAGTAAAGGGAAGTCTGTTAAATGCACAACCACAGAACACCCATGTGCTGTATTACCTTTGAATTTGAACATGTGAAGTGAAATTTCATGGTCTTGTGTGGCTTTTTCAATATACATATAAGAACAAAGAAATGATGAATACTTCATTGCAAAAAGTAATCTATGTATTTGAAGTATCATTTGCAAACAGTAAACATCTGTGCAGTGTTTTCTTTGATCTACATTTTTATTGTCCTTTCTTTATAGCTCCTTATAGTGCTTTGCAGTATTTGGAATTAGCTGATTAATCTTTTTATATTTGAAAGTTTTAGCCTTTGAATATTTTAGCCTTCAAACTGAGGCTTTTTTCAGGTCTTCACCTTGGGTTTTGAAGTCTCTACTCTTGTCCGTTTCACTGTAGTGACTGTTTTGGCTGATGAGTGTAGTCCCCTCAGATTTTGACAGTGCCAATGTGTTTTATGTGCTACTGTTCTAAAGATGAGACCTAACTTTCATGTCTGGTCTTGTTGAGGTTGGCAAAGACTTAAGAGCACCCAGGGGATGGTGCATTAATAAAGGAGAGAGAAGTTTTGAGACCAGCTGTGAATACTACCTTGCTCCTATCAAAGCATTCTTTCTTTTTTCCTGCTCGTATTTAGATTGGGGCTAAATTTGGTTATGGTACCAAAATGAGAAATTTAGACCTTGGTAGCTTTATGATTACTGGATTGATGTATGGATAATTTTTCACGTCGACTAGGTCTAAACAGTCTCAGTTGATGAGAAAACTATTTGACTGAAAAAATGGGGAAAGGGTTGGACGTGTTGTGCGTGGACCCCAACCATACTGAAAGAGACCAGCTTTCTTTAGCCCTACGTGTAAAGTGAATGCTGTGCCGTGTATTTTGGGCATAAGCTTTAAGTGTGTTAGGTATTATCAGTATTGTAAGAAATCCCAGGTAAGGCTTGTATTGCCTTGTGGAATCTGAAGTAACTTAAATCTGAACTGCATGTTGAATAAGATGCCCTGCTCCCACCAGAAAGTAACAGCACTAAACAAGAGTCATGCTAACAGGCATCATTACTGAGCTGAAAAATTCAGTGACCCCATGCCTCTTTCTTAACAAAAGGGTAACTGAAATAGTCTGTTACTTCCATATGCGTGCATGCTTAGTATTGCTTGAGGAAAGAGTTGCAAATTCTGAAAATACTAGGGGATGAAAAGTTCAGCTTTGAAAAGAAGAGGTGTTTAACGATCATCTGCTCCACTCTTTTTCTTGGTTAGCTAAAACCCCAGAAATACATGATTGAGATATCAGTGATGGTTGAGAGCCAAAGTCTTTAAGTTCCTGCCAATAAACATAGTCTTTCTAGGATTAGCTATGCAAATAAGTCTGTCTGTTGGCCAGGGGTAAGCTTCAGGTGGATCATATGGTAAAACATAGATGTGCTTCTGATTTGCAGAGCCTAGATGCCAGTATATTTAGTTGCTCAAACTTAATGCTGGATTTATCGAATGACATATTTCTAAAAATGTCTGAAGCGGTATCTTTCTCTTTTAACAGGGCAATAAATGTGTTCGTAAGTGCCAACCGACTAATTCATCAAACCAACTTGATACTCCAGACCTTCAAAACTGTGGCCTGAAAACTGTATATGTTGAGAGTTGTACTTTTCAATGGTGGATAGGGTACCTTTATATGTAAATTTTAAAGTTTTGACTGTATAAATTATCAGCCCCTCTCGAGGGGCCTAATGCAGGATTTTGAATGGGATTATTGCCATCTTACACCATATTTTTGTAAAACATTGTAGCTTAATCATAATCTCACAATGAAGATTTTGCATCACTTTTTGCTATTATCATTCTTTTCAGAATTATAAGCCAAAAGAATTTACGCCTTAATGTGTCATTATGTAACATTCCTTATAAGAATTGTAAATATTTGGTGTTCTGTTTCTGACATTTTAACTTGAAAGCGGAAAACTGCAAGATTATGTATTTAACAATATTGGTGGCAAATATTCAATAAATAGTTTACATCTGTTAGACTGTCTTTTTGTATGTGAACAACAATGCATAACTCATCTTCCTAGAACTGCAGAACATTCATTAAATGGAAAAATAAGAATTATTTGGGTGCTTAAAGCTACTGGCAGTTCAAATCAGTATAAAATTAGGGTTTTTTTTCTTAAAGCTGAGATTTTTTTGGCTGTGACCTAATACTAGACCAGAATACTAGAATAATTCTATTTAAATGTCTTTGGCAAAAAAATAAAGAACCCCAGAAGTGAGGTGTGCTTTTGTTTTTGATAGAAACTAAATCCCACTTCTTTCTTAATCTTCTGTTGATGCTGAGTTAAGAGGTTTTTATTCCTAGACTACTCTGAGCTTTTAAGCAGAGAACTACTTTAAACATATGCAGCTGACTATGCAGCAAAGGGTGAATTTAAAATATTAAGATAAGTGGGTTTTATATTGGTACCCTTTGGGGGAGGGAGGAGGAGAGAAGATAGAACTCTTCAAGGTAGCACTAGTGATGTCTATACTATGCATGCCATATGGCAATGTTTTTTTTCAGGGACTGAAATCATGTGAGACCTCGATTGATAAAACTTGTTTGTGTAGATGGTTAAGAACTGCTGATGGAGAGATTCCAATTTTATCATTGTGATTTCGTGGTGACATTTCACAAGTTCTAATGAGTATCTCGCATTCCCCTTTGAAGCCCACCTTGAGTTTATTTTGAAATAGAATTGTTACAGAATAAACTTCTGAAAATCTTCAAAATATTTACATGGCCATACCTAGTAAGTTTAGGGAAGAATGTGAAGCAGTTTATGAAGCTGCACGAGCAGTTGCAGGAGGATCGCTTCAGACTGAAAGAGCACAATTGCTACAGAACTATTCCTTGTTCAGGTATAAAGGGTGAAGAATAGGTACAGCCAGACTTCTCTTGCACACTGGTCCGGTGCTGTATTGCTCATTTGGGGCAAGTGCCTTATCCAGAGTTCAGCAGCTGGGTCTTTGAATTTGGTTACCTGCTTAAATGATCTCAAGGGAGAAAATTATATCTGCAGCCCTTCAAAATAGCGCTGGATGTTCTGCCGTGTATCTGTGCATGGAAATGTTTCCTTGATGAAAGCACTGACTGTTTTGAAATATAACAATGTGAAGGAGAGTATTATGTAAAAATGAGTTCTTGGGAATGTATGTTGTGAATTTCTTGGTTACATAAAGCGATAAAGAGGACATGCTCCTTAAAGCTTGCTGTTCAGGCTGTTTTCTGTTTTGACAGTGGTGTGGTGTGTTTGCTGGCAAATTGAGCTTAGGAACATGGCAAAGGGATGCATATACAGTTCCTAGTTAGAACTTTTTGTTATTTATTAAAGCTTGGCATGCTAAACTGTCATTTCTTGGAAAGCTGTAGAAGAAATGCAATGTTAGCAGTTACAAAGGAGGCAGCCTGACTAATCTAGAGGAATATTTAATTTGCATCTTTGAATTCTGTAAGTAAAAAGGTTGAGTAGTCATCCTTGTGGATTATGTTAACTTACATCCTAGCGCCAAAGGACTTAATGAAAACTAATTAGTTAGGCAGAAGAAACAGCCAGGCACCAAGACTTTCTGATGCTTCATTTATCTTAAAAAGAGTGTTTGGTACTGCACCCATTGGCTGCAAGGGGGCACGTGAAAGCTGGGGTTATACTTTGTGAATTGGACTTAATTCCAATAAAATTCTGAGATTTTTCTATATTCTTGGATTGAGAGGGAGAGCAGTGAGTGTTGGCAATCCTTATTAGTCAAATGATACCATGTTAACGTCTGTAGGTGTAGTTAAAAAAGTTAAAAAAAAAAATACGACTTGGGTCCCAAACAAGATGCTGTGTTATGCCCTGCTGCCTGATTCCTTGAAGTTAAAAATCAAAGGGGCTATCAAGAAATGAGCCGTTCCTGTTCATCAGTTCTTCCAAAAACCTTTATTAGGTAAAAGGTACCAAGTACAGGGCTAAGCTTCAGGTAGTCTGGCCAATATGTTTTGTTTTATTTGTAACCTTATTGTGGTTTCTTTGTTACCCTTGAAAATAATGGAAAATTATTCATTGTAATCAATGTCTGGTAATGGGAAAACTTGAAAACTGATGTCTTCAGGTCACGCTCTTCTCTTGTGTGCAGTGAATCCATATCTAGTGGTTTTACAAACTTTATTTTCCACTGAGTATGAGCTGGGGCGTACGTCTGTCAAATTTTATTGTGGTTTTGCACTTTATTAAAAATACCTGAGTAGCTAAAGATAAGTTTCTCTTAAGGATTTCTAATACAGCAGTTGGTGTTGCAAAATGCTATTAGAAAATTTCAGCTGTGAATGTGGATTATAATTGATAAGATGATGTCAACTTACAGAAAACCAATCTAATAAAATAAAACTTTGTATATTTGTTAATGAAGCAAAGAAATGTCTTAATCACTTGTTTTGATCTTTCTCAGCCTGTAAAGAAATGAAGAAAAGCCTAGATTGACTTATTTCTGGTTAGAAGCTTCTTGGTTTAATACTGATAAAAAGTTTTGTTTGCAAGTCTGTAAGATGTGCCAGGTGCCCAGCTCAATATAAGCTTTATCTGGCGTTGACAGAAAGTGGTAAGTATGGAATTTCACACCGTTCTGTTGTCAGAACTTCTGTTTGTCCAGACAGTAAGATGAGACAGTATCAGTCTTGATTAAGCATTATCTTTTCATATATCTCATCTAGATTACCACCAAAGCGTTCCTTTGTAATGTTCTTTTTGGATCTTCCACGGTTTGTCAGGGGAAGACATGCCTTGCCTACTCTGCAGGTGTTGCCTGATCTCTTTATTTTACAGAGACTCTGCATGCTTCTCTGAATTGGGTGGGGAATGAAAGGGAGGTGATCTAGACAAGCTTGCCACAAATTCCAGTTTTGGATTATTCCATTATGAAGGGGAGATAACTAACAAATATAATTTATGTGTGAGATACTAACCACCATGTTTGGCAGGGCAGTGATTATCACCTCTGGAGCAGGCGCTGGCTGTTCTGCTTGAGAACATCGCTTTGCCGTGCTCAGTCTGGCTCATCCTCCCACGGGACCTAACCAGTGCCCTCTGGAAAAGCTTTTGCAGGCAGTTTCTACCCGTGAGCTGTGGGAACTCCTTCAGCTTTGCATAATGATTCACTGCATTTGTTCACTTTGTCATTTTTCACTCCGCTGTTTTGGTTTTCCTCATACTTTTCTGGGCCGATGTTGCTTTCGAGAGACCAGCAGGAAGCGTGCTTCAGGAGCAGAACCAACCTTAGTGCTAAAAAACAGGGCTGAAAAGATGCTCCTGGGTCATCAAGCTTGGCTTCCTGTTGCAGAAGTTAAAAAGTACTATATAATGTTGGTCATAAATCTGTCCAGTTCTGTTTTAAAGCTAGCTTTTGTCCTCATTCCTCTTGTTAGATACAATTTTAAAACAGTCTGAAAGAAAAAAAAAAAAACCTTCAAATATTAGAGTTTAATATGCTGCATAAATTTAATTTATGATGAAGAATTCACTAACCTTGTCCACAACCAATTGTTCTTTTTCCCTCTTCTTCACTTAGTCTTGGGATGAATTGTATGCTGTCCTGGGCTTCACTTTTTAAAGATACACAGTCCCAAGTTTTTGGTCCTCTCTAGAAAGAGTAGAGGTGTAGGCAATGCTAGATTTGCTCCTTTGAGGCTGAGATAATTTTTTCCTCGTGCTTGTTACACAAACTTGAATTTTGCAACAAAATTCATTGGAGATGGTGCCTCCAAGGTGGAGGAGGAGGGTTTGGCTCATCAAGAGACTTCTGTGGAGGTGATGTCCCTTAGCTTCTCTGTCCCTCTCCTGCCTCGCAGCACATTGTCATGCCAAGGACTCCTAGCAGGGGTGGGGGAAGAAAAGATCTTCCTTCGGCATTCACACCAGGATTGATTCCTAGGTGATCACCTGTGTTTCTCTTCTCTAATTTAGCATATGTTCCATGTCACCTATGCAACTGTTTTTGCAAGAGCTGTGCAAGTACATGGCTTTTTTAATGCCTGTTGTAAGGTTGAGGAGTGCAGCTTGGCAGCATTGGAGGTGCAAGAATGGTTTGTGCCTCCATTGCACTCAGCATGAAAAGCTCCGACTGTGCTAACGATACCTGGACACTATCAGAGTATACAATTATAGGATAAAGGGTTTAATCTCTTGCCCGTCTCTGCCACTATCACAGGTCAAACTGTGTTAAGATCGGTAAGGCTTTACTTGGCAGCATAGGCAGTGAGAATTTGCAATTTAGGAGGCTACTGTTCCAGAACGTATGCGTTGTTGGGTACAGATGAATTTGGTCAGAAAATTTCAGTTAGAAGTTTGTCTTTGGTTAGACTTGGCTATTGCTGGTCCTTTGGAGTTTGTTTCTTGCTATTAAAGATTCATAGGTGCTTCCTTTTCTGACGAGTGACCGACGGCGGCCACGGAGGGAAGTCCAGTTGTTCTCGTAGGGGCTGTCAGGGACCCTGACCCTTGCGAGCATCACGAGGAAGGGAAGCAAAAGCCTGAGCTTGTTGTGGATCTTAAGCTTTTTTTTTTTTTTTTTTTTTTTTTGTTCCTAAACCCTAGAGACAAAAGTGTTCCTACTTATTAAGCGTATTCAAGAAGGAAATGGAATTACAGCACTAAGTAACACATTACTGGTGACAAGGTAAGCAAAATAGATTTTCAGTCCTGATTTCTAATGCACGCTCGGATCTGCTGTACAAATGTTTGTGAATTTGCATTTGGTATCACAAAGGGGTCACTGTACCTGATGGGTAGAATGATTTTAGAGACTATTCCATTGTATTTCACTAAACTAAAATGTTTAAAGCTCCGTATCTAAATTAGGCATGTCTTTGACATTTCATTATTTCATAATTGTGACTACTAGACTTTCCACAACAGGTAATAGCTTTTTTTTTCCCCAAAGATGCGTCAGTCTCCAAGGACAAGTGATGGGTGAAATAGAAGCCTGAGTGCTTGAAGTTTTAAAATAAAGAGAATCAAGTATGAACTACAAGTGTAATTCACTTAAACTCCGTTTTTGCTGCTGGGTATCTAATCTCTGACACAGGCACAGTGAAAAATGCTGTGGCAGAATTTGAAAGCAGGCTGAGTTATAACCTTTAAGAAAATGCAGGACTCTTTCATGGTAAGTGAATTTTCTAATTAAAATGTTAATTGGAAGGATTTTGCCTTGCTTATCGAGGAAAATGTGGTACCCATTTTTCACTGCTGTTTGCATAGCCATGCGGTATTAATAATTTTACGGGGTTTTCTACATCTGCTTAATGAGTGACAAACAGAATTTTCTTAAGTGGCTTGGAATGGGAGATCAGAAATTTCTATCGAGGGCATAATGCAGTGAGGGTAATAAATATTGCCTATGAGGGTTAAAAAGCAAAAAATCCTAGATGTAAGCTTCCTCCTGAATCTAGACAGTCTCTGCAGTAGTTCTCTATATATTATATATTTATATAACACAATTCCTATGCGTGCAACACTACAGCTGTAGGCAAGTTGTGATCAGTTAACCTAACACTTGTATTTAGGGAGCCCTGCTGCTGATCAGAGCCTTGCCAAAGTCAAATTGAACGCAGCCTCCTCTGAAGCCCCACAAAGAGCCTTGGCTGCTGCAGATAACGGGACGGGGGGGGAGGAAATCCTATCTATGTCTATTTGATAATAATTACGAAGCTTAAGGGGCAAAGGAAAATATAATTGGAGCTGTGTTTTTCACATGGTTTTAAATATCAAAAACAAACCAAACATTTAACAGTAAAGCCTTGTGGAAGTTGATATATTCTATCAGAAATACTTGAATGAGAACTGAGGTGTTCTTTTCAAAGAGAAAACGAATGTCCACGTTACACAAAAGCTAAGTATGGGGTTTTTTCCTTCCAGCATAAGCAGAGATCTTTATATCATGAAATGCAAGCAATAACACCTGCTGACGATGCCAAAGTAAGTGAAGTTCAACCTGTTGACCTCTCTCTACTTGCAGCTTTTTCTCATGAACATGCAATAATGCTTCTGTAATTCTCTGCCAATATAGGGAAGCAACTTGCATTAGCAGAGTAATGCATAAGAAAAATACAGCTGAGGTGCAAAAAAAACCTGTTGTAATCATGTCTGTTAGACACAAATTAAACAGCAAGGCTGACGCACTGGAATAATTAGAGATTAAGCCTGCCACTTGGCCAATTCTCATTTACTGAGGTGTCAAGTGTGATGCGTAACCTTGTACCAGCGCATCGTCTGCAAGGACGCTGAGCCCAGCGGGACCTGCTCGGTGTTCTCGTGCTGCCTTTACGGGGGGAGGAAAGCAACAGCCCCCCCAGGCTGAGCTGAAATTGCTTTGTTTGCCCAACTCTTGAAACAGTCAACGAGCACCTACCACGTCTTCCTCCACGTTACACGTATGGCAGGTCTAAAACGTAAGAAGAGTCTGGTCGGTCGGGCTGGGCTTGAGGGCAGGTAGGCTGGAGGGTCCGCTTGGGCCCCCGCTGCGCCCGTTCTGCACAGGGCAGCAGCCTTTGCTCAGGGGCAGAACTTTCAGCGCAGACTTTTTATTTGTTTCCAGACTCTTCTGCTCCTGTAGCCTTTGAGGCTGCTTAAAATGGATGGAGTTCATTTGTACAAGGTACACCCGCACGCTGCCATTTGTTTTCATAACAGCAGTCATGAGGCGTCATTTTGTGTGTTCAGACTGCGAGCTCCAATTTCAGTTCTTCTCCAAGCCATTAGTCACTGTCCTTTGATCCTAACTTTAGGAACAAGTGGAAAAGTTCATCATCAAAAAATGCCTAAAGTAAATGGATTTTACTAAGGGAATGGTCCAGCTGCAAAATACTGTTGCTTCTGTTCATCTCTAGAGAGTCGGTCTCTCCGAATCAAGTACCTGGAACTAAATTTTAGGAGCTGGCAGCTTTGTGGGTTTTCTGACTTCTTAAAAGCTAATTCAAAACCTGTACCCTCTGCTAGTTGTGTGCCTTGCAGGCAAAACTTCTCGTCTCTTCTGTATTTCCAAAAAGTTATTTAGAGGAGAACAATGTAATTGAAATGAATGAAAAACTTGGCCTTTACATTTTTTTTTCCTTGACCTCTGAAAGTCATTCTACAGATGCTTCCATCTAAATTTGTGAATGCGTGGCTGCTTACCACAGTGGAAGCTGGGTAAGATTTGTGGTTCTATACATTGTGTACGTTTACTGGTTGTTGGGATGGCATTGCTTCTCTTCTAACTGCCTTTGGCTGTACAGTTGGAAAAGTCTAACTGTACAGTAGACACATCATAGACCACAGTGTGTTAGCATAGTTTAATGTGTGAGGATTTGACGTGGTTTGGGTGGTTTCCTTTAGGATAAATTGCAAGACCGTCGCTGCTTTGCTGAAATCCCTCCTTCCCATGAAGCAAAGCAGTTGTAGAAGCTGCTGCGTATCTCGGATTTTTGTAGCTAAATTAGCAACAGAAAACAAAGAGATAATTTTGTATGAATTTTATCCCTGAGTTATTAGAGTTCCAAAGGCCAACACCCAATCTACATCTCTCACAGAGGACATGCCTGTAATTCTCTGTCTTTCAGTCTCTGCAGTAAAAGGCTGCTTTTCTGCTGATACATTTTGGTGAAAGAACTCAAAGTTGGACAAAAGAATTCAAGCTGTTGGGAATGGAACTTGAAAACTAGAAAGCCAATGTTTGAAATTCTATAATTAAGTATTAAAGTAAGGCTTGAAATTTTCCCTACGAAAAGTGTGACATGGGAATGTTATTCCTGAGAGCTGCCTTTGTCAGTATTAAAAGATTTCTAGACGTGGCAGAGTTGGAAGCCTGTTTCTCTAGGAAAGTGTCGGTGCGTAGGGGGATCTGCGCTGGCTTTAGCGTGACTGTGATTCCTGCTATTGCTTCTTCACAACCTCTCAACAATTCCTTCTGAGCTTAAACATAGTGTTGGTATGCCTGTAGTTAATAGAGCTATACCTGTGGTTTGCAAACACTATATAACTGTATATCCAAGGTAGCTTTTTCCCAATGTGTAGAATATCACTCAATAGGTAATTCCAAAATTGAAGAGGAAAACCAAATCCCAGTATCACTTGGAGGTGCAGGGAGGATTTTTCCATGGACTGCTGTTGTTAGGGGGCCAGTCTGCTTGTTGTGAAAAATCCCTCCTTTGTGCTTCAGCATTCAATACCCAAGTCAGAACTGCCATCAGTGAGGCACTTTAAAAATAAATATAAACCCACTTTAATATCTTTTAACCACCCACTGAATAACTAGTCCCCATTCTTAACTCAGTGACAAAAATCAACCTTTTTTTTTTCCTTGACACTGCCAGCAGATTTGTGGCGCCGCAAGTTTTATTGCCCGTTTTAAATGAATGAAGTCAGATCTTATTATGTTGCACGTGACACAACAGGAGATGTCTGCTGTGAATTGCCAGCCGGCAATCCCTTCGTCCTAGTGGGCAGCTCAAATTCATACCTGTTCGGGCATGGTAAAGTAATCGCTGGGACGGAGCCTGGAAGAACAGGGATGTGGGGCCACGTGTAGCTAATCTGTACTGGACTCATGCATGCATTTGTCTCATTTTTTTTGTATTTCTGCTGTATGGCTGGCATAAGTGGTCTCTTTTTCTTAAAAGCAGTGGATTGGTTGTTTGGTCTCTAGTTTCGGTGCAATTTTGACACCACAGCAAAGACCAGCAGAGAACGAGGGTGGCCCTGGCGCAAACGGTGGCCGTAGCTCCAGCGATCCTACCCTTTGTCTGACCTCGATCAACGTGTTTAATTTCTCCGTGCCTCAGTTCCCTGTTCATTATTTAAGGAGCACAGACAATGGGGCTCTGATCTCAGCTACATTACGGTAATAATAATAAAATTTCCCAAGCAGAAAGGAAAGATTTGCAAGCCAATGAGTCTGTCACATTTTAGAGGGCTGCGTAGTCTTTAGAATGAGAAACATTTTAATTATGAGCAAAGGCAAATCACTTACAGTATGGGAACTTTCAAAAGCTAGATGGTATCCTCTAAATATTTTAGAATTGCGGTAAAATAAGTCGGTATCTTTCAGCTAAAGAGCTCAGATAATTTTCTGCATGGATTATATTGCCAGAAGAAAATCAGAGAGGCAAATACTGGGAGAGAACAGTCATAATTTGTAGAAAATGGTTGTGTGGAAGATGAAAATCTTTACTACCTCATTAAAATGTCTACTGCATGTTTTCCTCCCAGTGTGGGAAAATGCTAAGGGATCTTAAATTGCTTGTTCCTCACTGCAGTACCTGCAGAGGTGCCAGGTGGAACTGAGCTACGGTTCCCTGCAGCTCTGTGCTGCTCGGTGGGCTGTGACATTACCTGGACATCTTGCAGCCACCTATTGCCACTGCCCATCTGCCCTTCCTCTCCTGGCTTCAAGCGGTGGCATCAGTAAATACCCAAACACTCGTCTTCCTCCGAGATGATGCTGGCCAAGATGGCTGCTTTATTCCAGATGCAAGGCTTCTGGGGCTGCTGTATATCGTGCCGAAGAGAGGGATGGGAACCGAAAAGGGAGGCTTCCCCACCCTCCCTGTATGATTAAATAGATTTTACTTATGTCACAGAATGGATTTCTGAGCTTCCTCTTTTTTTCTAAAGATTGAGAGCTTGAACAAAATGTCGTCTTTAGCATCTTTTCTATTTTAAGAATACAGTAGGAGCTCTCAATCTTTATGAAAAAGCACCCCTAGGTGGTCTCTATTTCAAACTTACTCTAGAAATACAGCATTATTTATTGTATTGTAACACTGAAAGCTGTCGGTTCAGAGTGAGGTCTTGTGACGCTTCATTTTGTGCAGAGATACAAGACAAATTAGGGGTGAAAGAGCTTGGAGTTCAAAACAGTATAACTCACAGAATAGGAAAGGAAAGAGTTTTGCCAAAGATCGCTGGCACAATGTCAGTAGAAACTAGGTTTCTTTTGTCCAAACTATTGAAATATGTCACATCTTTATAGCCCAACCTGCCTCTGTAAGGGGGAAAAGCCCCGTTGTTTGATTGCAATGATGAAGACTGTTAGGGCAGAATGTTGCAGAAAAATCACGCAATATAACTTGCAGTATCATATTTAATAAAAGTAAGTTTTAAAAAATCCCTTGATATAAGGTGGGGGGGGAACAGACTGACCTTTGAGTTGCAGTGTGGTCATATGCTCTGCCTCTTCCTAATGCCGACACCAGGGTGAAAACAGTGGAGAGCAGAGCAAATGGGATGTGTTAAAAAAATATATCTAACCTTTTGCTTCAGAGGTTGTTCGCAGGAGATGGCAGCAATTTTGCTGTACAAATTCATTAAAAAAATTCATTTAAAAACTACATTTTATAAGTACAAGTTGACCAAAGAAGTACAAAATGGTGTTGGACACGGTGGTGTCAGAGGGGACAGAAGAAAATGTTTTTACGTTAAGCACCCTTGTAGGCTTGACTTACGGACCCAGCTCTGA
The DNA here is from genome assembly GCF_000687185.1 of Egretta garzetta. NCBI lineage: Eukaryota > Metazoa > Chordata > Aves > Pelecaniformes > Ardeidae > Egretta > Egretta garzetta. The sequence goes on from NW_009258543.1 coordinate 104,439, forward strand.
AGGTGTTTTGGCATATACTGTCTTTGTGGTTAAATATGTGCTTAGACCACGCCAAGTTGTTTGGTTTTGTCAAATCAAGGCTGAAATACTGCGTCTATTGAAAATAAAAAATGAAACTGTGGGGCATGTCTTGGGAAATCATTGCCCTCATACTTGCTCAATGTAGTATGCACGTAGTAACTAAAAAATTACTGTTTTTTCTCTTTACTAGAGAGTAATGCTTCTAAGCAGGCTGACCACATGAAGATGACATTTTGAGAGTCCCCTGCTGGAAAAGAGGCAGGGTTTTTTTCATATCTCCATGAGTCTCGGCAGATTGGTTACACGCAGGACATTTCAGGGATAGATCTTGATTGAAGAACATTTGTGGTCACTGGCGTGAGAGCCACGAGAAAGCATCCCATGGTTGTTCTCCTGAAACAGAGTAGATGAAACATCCCCAACACTTCTGGAGTCAGGGAAGTATTTTATAATTACACTGGGCAGTGGTAAGATGACTTGAAAAAGGGCATGTACGGTTCTGGCTACCTCTGTTCACAAAGATTGCCTCAAATGGAAAGGGAACCAGGGAAGTGCAGTTTAGATGATGAAGGGAATGGATTAATCTTTTTGTGAAGAGAGATTAAGGGCTTGGCTTGTTCAAAATCTAATCAAAGTCAGAAGAGATATTATGAATCTCTACTTAAATATTTGGGATAGATAAAAAGAGAATTCCTTCAGCTAGAAGCTGATATGATTGTATGATCAAATTATTATGACTCTATGATTACAGTTGTATTAGCTACTAAAATTGGGGTTTCCTCCTTATTTGAGGAGGAAGTTATGTGTTCTTCTGAGCACCTTCTAAGGAAAAAGAGCTTAAATGGCCTTAAGGTAGAATTTGAGTTCATGGAAGGCATTGTGTAACTGAGCGGGAGAGCCTGGGGACAGGAAATTAGATGAAGTCTATAAATACCTGAGGCTTATCTATAGCGAAGGGAAGAGGGTTAAAAGCTATTGAGTGACTGCTTTCCACACAAATATTTGCACTGTACCCATCACGTGCTGTTGCTGGTTGGGGTCAGGAATTCACTTCTCCCCTTCCTTGAATACTGTAGTTTCTTTTTTTATTTGGTTTTGGTGTGGGTGTGTGGCAGGGGCGATGTCTGGGCTTTTCTTACTTTCTAAGTGAATAATTTGGCTGTAGCCAGCTAGAGATAGTGCTGGAGGTCCTATTGGTGTAAATGCTTAAGCACCTGGACAGTGTAAACTCATTGTATGTATGTATACGATGTACTGCAGGGGTGTAGGACAACGGCAATTCCCTTTGTCATTCTAGAGAGGTCTTATTAATTGTAAATTGCCTGGGAGGGGGTTGTGACCTGGAGCATGTGATGATATATTGAACAGATGAAGCTCCATTCTTGTGTAAAGCTAAGTGACCTCCTTCGACCACAAAATTCTTTTGGAATAAAAAGCGCCACTTTGGATTGATTGAAACTAGCTGTAAAAATGGATCGAAGTTGGTACTTCACTAGCAAAGTAGAAGTGTGTATATGGGGGGAATATCTTCAAAAAAAATCAAGACTACTTAGCTTCACATTGGCAAAAGAAAGTTCTACCCTTTTAAAAAATGTTACATGTAGAAATTTATTTTTAGGCATTATTTTCTTTTTTTAAAAAAAATCAAGACTACTTAGCTTCACACTGGCAAAAGAAAGTTCTACCCTTTTTAAAAAATGTTACATTTAGAAATTTATTTTTAGGCATTATTTTCTTTTTTTAAGTCTGAATTAAAACATTTCTAGTAGAAGGAAACTCATGATTTGGCATGAAGACTTTCTGCATCATGATGAGAAAAATGACTTTGTTTTGGTTCTTTTTGACTTAAGTTTTCAGCCACCAAGACACAAGGTGAGTTATTCTGTCTCTGCTCTTACTGTCCTGCTGGCAAAGCATTTAGTGTGGATTGCTTAGCACTTTAGAAAATCAGTGTATATTTACATTTCATAAAGCAGAGATCCTCATTCTCGTGAGTGAAATAAGCTATTCTTCAAATACCATTTTGCAGTCTAGACTATCGTGACAATGTAAAATATAGACTAGCAGAAATAGCAATAATATTGATAGAATTAGTTGTGATTTTTCTACATGAGTATTATGAAGCTGAATTTCACTTTATTTCTCATATTTTTATTTAACATAAAAATGAAAGAGTCAGCATTTACTAGCATAGACAGGAATTTGTTGTAAAGAGCTGGGTTTGTATTCCTGACTTCATCCTCCAGTGCCCAAAGTAAGTACATACTTCTTGCTAGTAAAGGACAACTGAAGAAATGGAGGTAAAATGCGTGTTGTAGGGTACTTACTTAGGAGATTACTAATAAGATACAGAAGCTTCCAGCCAATTTCACCAGATCAGGCTGAGCCCAGCAACCAAAAATCATTACCATCCGACAGCTATTCAATAGATCATCCGAAATAAGCTTATGGTCTCAGGTGTCCAAAGCTCAAAAAAAAACCCCACCCCAAACCCTCATTAGAACTGGAATTAATTTACACCTTTCGGAGTTTCAGCAGAGTGACTGGCCCACAGAGAAGGCAATACCACTGTATGTTCCACAGGGAATTCAAAAGTATTGGGATTACCTTTTTTTTGGTGCTAAATAGAATGTATGAAACTCACTCTTGTCATTACAGTTGTAGATTATGAAGTGGTGGCATATATATATTCATCCCTTACAGTGGAGTAAACTCATCCCTGAATGTCAGGGAAGTCTCCAGAACTATCAATTCTGTCTAAAGTTCAAAATATATACGTGCCTCTCATTTTTTTTTTTTTTTTTTCAAATAGTGATCTTACTGCCTCATTATTGCCTGTTGGCACAGCCTTTCACGGGCTATGGTGAGATCAGGACTGGTCTTCTGAGTCTGAACGCTTTCATGTTAACTCCAGAGCTCGCTCTGTATATTTCAAGATCGGGCTGGCAAAAATTATTATTCGAATATGGCATGTTTTGTTCTCATAATTAAAAACTACAGATGGGTTATTTTGAAGACTATAACAATCAAGATCTTTTGGGATCTTTAAGAACTGGTGGCATGGATTCAACTCCAAATAAAGCTGATTTGGCTCCTTGGTAAATACAATTTTAGATTTGTGAGCAACAGAAGCCATACTGTGGTTATTTTCTTGCCCTTTCAGTGTCTCCAGGATGAAAGGGGTCAACTGAGAAGAGATTAGAGCAGAAACCTGTAGCCATCAGATGTGCTACTACCAGTTGGGAGCAATGATAACCAGTAACGGATTGACGGAAGTTTCTGTATAATCCATTTTGTTAGAGGGGTTATGTATGTTACTGAATGCATTATTTTTTTCTTTGTGGTGGCTCTTCTATAGCTGTTGTTTTTGCAAGTAAACAGATTTGCTTCTGTAACTCAAATTCCAGCAAGAACTTTTCTCGATACGGACTGTACTGGTGTGCTTGTACAGGAGCACTGCTACGTGTGAGCTTTGATATGAAGCTTATGATCTGCATGAAGTCATTCTAACATTTGGAGATACTAATGTTTGGAACCTCACTAGCACTTTAAACATAATGTCATCATTATATTTTGATAAAAACTCCATAATAGCTTTTAATTCAAAATGAAAAATATCTCATTGAGTAAATGAGAAGGCAGACTCCAAATTCTTATCATCATCATCTTTTGCAGAGAGTTGGTTTTTTGTAAACCTAGAGTTTTTTAAAGTATTCTAGGCTGAGGGAGGTTGTTGTGGCATTTGTATGTGGTTTAGGGTAATAAATGGGGTGGAAAAAATGCAGTCAGGTGACAGGACAATATGTGCACAAGAACATAAATGGGCTTTGAATGATTTAGGTATGCAATTATCATTAGGGCAGCTACTTTTAGTACAGCTGACCAGTGGGAACTGTAAGAAGAAAATACAAACTATCACACAACAAGAAAATATCCGCTTGGCATTGCTGCATCTGAGTGAGAGATTATTAAATTTCTGGAAAGACTTTCTAATATATTGCTCACAGCATCAGAGGTTTCGACCCACCGGCTGAGGAGGTTTGCTCTAGCACTGTACCTGGGCATGACCTGAATGAAATGCAAAGGTAGGAAGGAAACGTATCATTGAATCATAAGATGATGGAAATTACAGGAGGAAAAAAAAACCCTCTCATGTCATTTAGTCCATTCCCTTGACAGCACGGAACATGAATTCAGTCTCACTGTTAGAGCTGTTTCTAATATTCAGGATAAATTACCCTCATCCTGGCTGCATACCATTCCTCACACTTGCAATCATTGCACTACACTAAACAGTTTTTTCTATTTACGTCGGCTGCCTTCAATGACTCTCACGCTTTGTCACCCCCTTATTTGTCACATACCCGAGTTGCACACATTCAGGTCTTTGAAACTCTCGTAAGAAAACCACCTTCTGTCTCACTAAGGAAAATAGCCACAGCAGTGATACTAAAATGTAAAGACCTGCCAGATAGGGATTGTTAATAAGACAGGATCTTCATGCTGCGGTTGGTGCAACTACCTTGATAAATGGCCTGATTGGAAATTTCAAGGTTGACAGAACCTTTTCTTTTTTTTCCTCCTCAAGCTAGGTCTGTCTTTGGCAGGTACAAGTTATTTTCTTCGCTGCTCTAGTTCCCGTGTTTGAATGAATGATCAGCTGGTTCTTAAGAGGAAGGCTGCAAATTTTTCTTGAATGATCAAATGATCTTTCCCCTCAGAATGTCACATTATTGCAGCGAGCTGTTGTGATGGCTGAAGTACATGCAGATTCGATCCTTTACTTAAGACGCAAGAATTGTTTTTCATCTTGCTTATTATAAAATAACTTTGGGGGCCAGATCCCTGTGCGACGGAACTTCCAAACCATGGAGGCCATGCTGGTGTGTACCTGCCAGGAGTCTGCTCCTTGGAGAACGTTTTGCTGATTATCTGGACGCTGCTGAAAAACAAGTTCTAAGACTGAAGTCAGTCACTGTCAAACAGCCAAAAATCAAATGCTGTGCTTTTAAAAACAGATTTAGCATTGTAGTTTTTGGAGCAATATCTGAGCTTTCCCCTTTGGAGCACCACCATGGAGAAATTCGTTCCATCTCAGCCTGCTCCTTTTCCCCAATTTTCTCCTCTATGAAGTTTTTAATTTGTCACATAGTTTGATGTTATGGAAATTACTTTAACATCACCTTTTAGTCAGGCGTTCTCTGAGGAGTGTGACTTACAATACAATTTAGCCAGGAATGAGTATGCGTCTTTGTAACCAACTGCAAATTACCAAGCTCGTGAAACACAACTTCTCATAAATGCCACTGACAACCTTGCAGATTCGAGTCCTCGAGCAACAGTCAGGCTTTTAAACTTCCTCATTTGTCTTTCTCTACAGACTGCAGAGCAAAAATTAAAAATGCATTTGGGTTTTAACTAGAAAAAGTAACGTGGGGATTTCTCAGGTAGTTACGCATTTTGATCCCATCATCATCATACTGTAGAGTAACCTCGTATTTGTGGAAGAGTAATTAGTGTATATTGTAAACATTAGGTGCTGGGTTTGCTTTGAGTGAAGAATAACGAGCCTAGCAGCATGGACCAAATTGAGGTCATTTATGAGAAATCACTTCAGAACTGTATTTAGAAAGAAACAGCAGTGGGTTGGAAGTAGCGGCTCAGTGTCGTTCACTATTTCGGTATGGATCCTAGCTGTACAAGCTATGTGTACCGCATAGCAGTGCGGTGTGTTCCTTCCTTGGTTCATTCCAAATCGGAGGATCTCCTACAACCTTGAGCCCCTGAGGGCTGATGGCACCAAATACCTCACAGGATTCTATGTGTGTTATCCAGCACGTTGTCAAGTACTACATGTCCTTGCTCTCTAAAGAGTCATCGAATGTGATGATCTAATATCACCTGGCGGGGCTCCAGAAACACACTTAAGTGTGTGAGCAGTCTTGAAGCGTGAGCGCTTGGGACCTTGCAGCATCCAGCATCTCTGGGACTTACTCAAGCAAAACGCAGTTCGTTGTGATGTGGGCGGCTTCTTTCATGGTCTTGGTATCGGCCTGCAGGTGAAGTTTAATATCTTTCTTAATTATGTGCCTAGTTCTGTATGGTTCAATTTCTTGAAAGCTTTTTTTCATAGTTGCATATAGTTCTTCATTAAATGCCTTTATTTCAAGTGCAACCAGTGTTATTAATACACTGGTGCTGGTGTGGAGTCAGTCTCCCAGAATCCCAGACTGGCAGGGGTTGGCAGGGCCCTTGGGAGCTCACCCAGTGCCACCCCCCTGCCCAAGCAGGCCCACCCAGAGCAGGGGGCACAGGACAGTGTCCAGGCAGGGGTTCAATATCTCCAGAGAAGGAGACTCCACAGCTCCCCTGGGCAGCCTGGGCCAGGGCTTGGGCACCCTCAAAGTCAAGAATTTAATTTAAAATTACGTGTTTCAGTATTGCCCAAGGAGTTTATGATCTTGCTTTCTAATCTCATCTCGTTATGCTAAAAATTTTAACATTCTCTCTACTAATTTACCATGATTTATTATGGGTGCCTATGATTGTATGTTGTACCAATATTTCTTTTACCTGTATGCATATTACCCATCAGAATGAATTATTGCCTTGGTTAAATGGTGGCTGGGATTTCAACAGACAAATCGGCTTGCAAAAAGAGAAGATTCAGCTTGGACCATAAGTTTGGTGAAATTTCAGGTAATTGAAGATGGAATTATAAGAAAAAAACATTAGGTATGATTACCACTATAATAACTGGTTAGGTTTTAAGATAATACGTCAAGGATGTCATCCACTCATTTTCTGAGAAGTGGGATAGCTCATTAAGTGAAATCTCTGCCTCTCCCGGATGGCAGAAAGGGATCCAGGGAAAATGCCTGACAAACCCTGTTTGAAGCAGCCTGCCCATTGATTACCTGTCTGCATTTAGTTATTGATATCCCGCAGCTACGCGTTTTCAGGAATGCTACAAAGGATGGACCCCCCGTCGCCCCTGCAGAACGGGCAGTTTCCTATGAGCTGTAGCAGTTACTGCCATAGACTTATTAAAAGCCCTTTACAATGTACCAAGTAAATATTAGTTTAGAAATTGCCTATTCATTTACGTGCACAACAGACCATGGTATTTCCTCCTAAGCCGCTAGTCTCTTGCATCAGCCCCTGTAGGATTCCACAGGAGATTTTTACCAAATGACTTCCTAACCGGCCTTATTGGCTGTAGAGCTTGTGTATAATATTCCCAGGTCTTTGGAGACCCTTGCAAAACGTAGGTCTGCCAATGCTGATGTTTCAACTTTTCTTTGATAACACTAATTTCTTTCTGCGTGCAAGAGATTTTAGACGTCATGGCTTTGCTTCCTCTCATTTGCCTGACTATAAACTCAATATGTTTCAATGCAGACAGATCAGATGAGAAAGGCATGATCTGAGGAAAATAAGATGAGCGTGATTCATTAGCTGAGACATTGTATTGTGTTGTGCTTTAACCCCAGCTGGCAACTGAGCCCCCCCCAGCTGCTCCCTCTCTATCCCCCAGTGAGATTGGGGAGAGAATCGGAAGGGTAAAGGTGAGAAAACTTGTGGGTTGAGATGAAGACAGTTTAATAGGTAAAGCAAAAGCCTCACATGCACGCAAAGCAAAACCAGGAATCCGTTCCCTCCTTTCCATGGGCAGGCGGGTGCTCAGCCATCCCCAGGACAGCCAGGCTCCATCACGTGTAACGGTGACTTGGGAAGACAAACGCCATCGCTCCCAACGCCCACCCCCATCCCCCCTTCCTTCTTCCCCCAGTTTCTATACTGAGCATGATGCCATATGGTCTGGAATAGCCCTTGGGCCAGTTGGGGTCAGCTGTCCTGGCCGTGCCCCCTCCCAGCCCCTTGTGCCCCTGGCAGAGCAGGGGAAGCTGCAAAGTCCTTGCCTGGTGTAAGCCCTGCTCAGCCACAACTGAACCATCAGGGTGTTAGCAATATTCTTCTCACCCTAAATCCAAAACACAGCACCATGCCAGCTACTGGGAAGAAAAGTAACTCTATCCCAGTCAAAAGCAGGACATAGAGAGATCAGAAACAGGGCTGATTGCATATCATGCCCTTTTATCTGCTTTGTGACCTTGGATACATCACCTGTTTGCTTTCCGCCCCCTGCTTTGAACATGCAGTACATAATCCTGTCTAGACAAAGACCATGTCTTAAGAATTGGCGACTGGAAGGGCCAACAGGGATCACAGAGCCAATTCCCTCGCAATTGCAGGCCACCGAGTGCTTGGTGTCCTGGTTTGGGTGTCCCCGCTGCCCGGCCTCACCACCAGCTCTGTCGCAAGTCGCAAACCTCTCTGCAGCTCCAAACAACAAACGTAAAATCTTTGGTAGAGGAATGTGAAAGCCACAAAAATGTAATGTGCTGGAGTAAGAACAGGATATCACTGGGATGTATCGTATGTTCATGCAATGAGTAATAGTACAAGAGGGCCCTGGCTATTGATACAAAACAGATAATAATGGAAAACGGTGGTTGACAACCTTTTAGATAACAAACCAAAATGTGTTCAGTGGTAAATGAGGAAAATAATAAGCAAGGCAGACCTTTTGCGGTGCGAGCTATTCGTTTCTGAGTCCTATTCCAAAGGAAAAACAGAGGATAATTGGTGATTGCTCTATTATGTTCACAGGTGTTGGGGATCCGGGGCATTCAGCATCAGCTGCGCATCCAGAAGATTGCTGGCTTGTTCCCAGAGATCTGAAATCCCATTCTTCTCTATTTTAATGAAGCTCAGAGACGCCCCTTTATCTCGTTTGATACCGAACTGATGATACTGGAAATGGAGCAGGAAACTGGCAGCGGGGAAGCTGTTGGTTGTGTCCTGTGCAATTCGGTCTTGAAGCAGGTAAAGGCAAAAGGCAAACCGACCTTTCTGCGTTTCCCTGGGGAAAAAAGAAAAAAAAAAAAAAAAAAGCATGAAAGTGTGTCCTTGGAAGAGATTCCAGAAAGTTCAGAGGGATGAAAAGGATAGGAAATTATCTCATACTGATATAGCCCGACCATGATGTTTTGTGACACTCCTCGGAGACAAATACGGGTAGTCTGCTTCTCCTAAATTTTAGTGGCACTGGCACACTGGCTGGAGGCCTCCAGCCTTTCCTCTTTGAAAGCAGTTTAGTTCCTGACGAAGGTTTGGTGTTTTTAAGAGATACAAAAAAATTCATGTGTCCTGTGTTTCAGTGAAACAACCATAATAGAAATAAAACTCCTAATCTGAGATGTTCTAGGGTTATCTCTGAGGAAAACTAGTCTTCGTGTGCCTGCCAGTTGCAAATGAACTCGGTTATAAAACTCCCCTTTACTGCCACCTTCCTGTATCCCTGAGGTTAGTTCTGAAATATGTATGAAATGTAATTAGTGCCGATCCACTCCTGCCAGCACGTTTTACACAAGCGGCTCGCGGTGGCAGACCTGGATGTATTCATCCTAAAATGATTCAGTTAAATGTAACACCACTTGGTATGCAGCATGAGTGTTGTTTGTCTTCATAGTACTTTAATGATGCGCTGCAGTCTTTGGTATGGAAGCACTACCTGCATCTCAATGAAGAGCCATGGTTGCTATCCAGGGGAACGCCTCTGATAACGTTTTTCCAGGGCTCAGCCCAAACAGCATCTTTTATCTACCGCTCGAGACGCAAACCTTAGAGCCTATTGTGTTCTGATAGGGGGTATCGTGACTTTTTTTCATCACTTTGTTTGGTGCACATGAATGTTTATAGCACAGCAGCAGTGCTACAATCTGATTTAAAAAAAAAAAAAGAAAAAAAAAACAACAAAATGAAGAAAAGGAGCCAGTGATCTAGTTTGCTGTCAAAGCCATCTATCTGTGCCCACCTGCTTGAAAGCACAATTCAGAATCCTCTCCCTCTGGACAGAGTGTTTTCAGGTTAAAGAAACAAACGTTTCTTAAAAATACCTCCTAAAGCTCTAAGAGAAGTTAAGGTTGTTTTAAACTCTGTTTACAAGAAGTTACTTTGCTCTTTCATTAACGGGGACACTAATGCAATCTCTTCCCAGGAGCCTGTATGGTTAGCAATTATCCCTTTACAATTTTTTTCTCAGCCATCACTCAGTGCTAAAACAGCTTTTCGAATCGCTGGAGCTTATGCTGGTAAATTGTAGGCTGAATTGTCTTTCCCAAATAGCTTTTGGTGCACTTGAAATCTATCATCTTCAAATGTACTTTGTATTTGGATCAGGCTCCAAAGGCGAGATCGGTGTTTGAGAGTTGGGGTGGGGGTTTTTTTCCTGTCTTGGGAAGCTGAATCAAAATGTCAGATGCCAGCGTGTAAGTGGGAATTTGTTTGTCTCTAGCTCAGTGTGGGCGCATCGTGCCGTAACAGCCAAACAGCGGTGCAGGCTCAGAGCCAGAAGAGGTCACAGCAACCTCCTTATAGGAGCGCGTATCCAAACTAAGTCAGTGTTTGAGCAGATAAGGAGGAGATACAGGACTTGGTCTTGGTGTTGGGGTAAATGGGCTACTGAAGGGACGGATTTTCAGCTATGGTAGGTAAGCCTCGTGCCGTGCAAAGGCTGAAGAAGTTACAGAAAAAGCTGAGTCTTTAGCACTGGTATCCTACCTGGTTTTCAGCTGTGACTGTTGTATTTTGCCAGTGCAAATCCTCTCCCATTTATAACTGACTTGGAGTTCTTCCTACTCTAAAGCTATAAAAGCTATGTATGCATTTATCATGGCAGTAGCAGAAGCTCCCTGGGCAATGGACCAATTCCTGCGTGTTTTCTGTTTAAGACTTTGAAGGGATTTGGAATATTAAGTATAAAATTAATTTTGTTATTAATAAAGTGTTACTTAGCAAGAGGAACGCTGTCTTCATTCCAGGTACGTATGTTTTCAGTTTAGCTGTTGGTCTGTTCGGTTTAGCTGTGGCTCTGTGAGCCACAAAACCAGAATCAAAAGAAAGGATGACTTTACAACAGCAGCATCGCTGGATGCTTTTATTTTAGGGACAAAAGAATCCATAAAGATTTTTTGGTAGTGGTATTCAAAGGTTGGATGTATGCCCGAACTTGGATGATCAATTTGTTCTGCTGTAACACTTGAAAAGTTAAATACCCAAGCACAGGCAGTAGTTTGGGATACAAAATGCTGCCCAGGAGGCTGAGCAGCCCTTGACTCAGAGACCTGCGTCAGTGCTGGGCTGACTGACGGTTCTTCATCTCAATCTCTTTATATATATAAACGCATCTTTGGCCCTCTTACTGAATCTTTGTCATGCTTAAAACAGGAGTAACGGAGAAGTTGATATCTGTTGAAGAGGAGAAAGAGTACTTTTGACTTCAGGATTCTAAAATATTGCTATATACAAAACTCGTGGGGAAAAAAAATCTTGCCCTTGCCAAATGGCAGCACCTACTGCTTAAACAGTCTGGGCTTTCTATCAGTCGAGAGTATTCCCTTGTGAAATTCAGCCTAAATTTAAAATTTGAATAATTCCTTATTTGGAGTTGGGAAAAAATGGTGGGTATTGGTTGTTAGAAATCTTTTTGCTTGCTGTGTACCATTTGTCAGTCTCTCCCTTGTTTCTGCATACAGCACTTCACCTAACTACCGGGGAGGCTCAGAGAAACAAGGTGTGGCTTCGTGGTGATTTGGGAAGAGGTGCTAAAATACCACAGCTAATTCCGACTGCAATGAGCATTGTGCATTTGACATGAAATGTTGCATTTTTAGTTCATTTTTCTGAAGTTAAACATTTCTTCGAGAAAGCTTGTTATAAAGTAATACCCATGTGAAGGAGACCAGAATAAGCTCAGAAAAGCTTAAAATACAAGTCTGGTAGTCTATTTAGGTGAATCAGCCTCTTCCACAGAGCAAATCTGTCTCGTTTCTATAAATGTTTGTGATCTAGATTGCAGATTTATTTCCCTCAGATATTTAGAGTAGTTAGTGTCTAGATTTAAACCTAATTTCTTGCCCTGTGGCTTGTCTTTTTTATTGCTAAAGCTAGTTTTGCTTTTTAGTATCTGGAGGCGTGCTTGGATATGAAGATGATCAATATATCTAGGACGAGGACCGGTGACACTTGCGTTTTCTGGGCTGTAAACGTACACCTCCCCTTACGCTGGTGTATGGGCCTTTGATATCCCCTGCCCTGTGTTTTATTTCCCCCTCTGCTATTTACTCTTCTACTCATTCAATTTTAGATGCTGGTTTTCTTGAAATGAGCGGCATCTGTCTTCCCGTAAGTGCATCTATTGAGTTTGGCCTGTTCCATGTCACCCATTGACAGATACAGAACCGCATTATCTAAAATTTCATTTCTTACCATGCTGGAGCAGTGCCACCACGTGCGGAGGGGCAGCCAAAGCGGGGCGATGTGCTCCGTTTCCACCAGCACGTACTGCAAAAGCCGAGTGAGGATAAGGATATCAGTAAGGATACTCTCTGCCTGGTTTAAAAGGCAAGACTTAACTATGCAGCTACGCACTGAAAATTGTTTACAATTACCAATAAATGTATTCATAAAAATACCTATTTGAAATTGTTTAAAAGGGGGGAAAGAAATCTTTTAAAACCTCGCATCCAAAAAACTGGTCTTCGCAAAAGCTGGGTAGTAAGGTGCAGAATTTAATGCTAAATTCAGTGCTGGCTTTGAGAATAGGTAGGCCCTCACAGAAGTCACCGGTCTGCTAACTTGACTATGAAATGCTTGTTAGGTTGAGTAAATCTTGAGTTTTACGGCTTTGGTAGACAAAGCTCACAAGAGCAATACTGAAACTTTAGTTTCTAGAAGTTGTCTGGAGCTGTAACCGTAACTGTCCAGTCCTAAACCAGTTTCCCCACCTTTCCGACCTTCTCTCGTATTGGGGTACAACCACGTGTTTTGGGTTTGTTGTGCCTTTTATCTGATGACCGTGACATAGTCAGCAACAGAGCTTACATTTCTTGATGTCATATCTTTTAATTTATCTTTTTAATTTTTTTTCCCCACCATTTCTTTATCACTCGATGTGAACTTCCCTCTCATACTACAATTACCTTGGATGAGTTGATCATAAGCCTCTGCCTGCTGGATGCCGGCCACAGAGGAGAAGCGGGGTCTCGGGAGGCAGCCCTGTGCCATTAAAAGTTGTTCTAACATATTAAAAACTTCTGGTAATGGAGTCTTCATTAATTCCTCAAATAATTTATTCTAGACCTGCATTCTCCTGAGGGGAGAGAAAAAAAAAAAGTGTTTAAAAGGTTTTTCTAAAGTCTAACTAGATTTTTGTTCCTGCAATTTGAGGTCCCCAATGCTTGCGTGGTCACGGACAATGGGAGATTCCCTTCTCACGGTGCAGCAGCCTCCAGGTAATTGGAGATCGTTATCATATCTTTCCTCAGTTCCCTCTATGCTAAAAGAATCACATTCCTACGCCTCGTTGCTCTCCTTGATCCATATCTTTTTCTGGACCTCTCTCCAGCGCGTGGCTGGTATTGCAGGAGAAGCCTTACTGGTTTTAATACTTCACAAGTCTCGCAGATATGTAAAGATATTCTTAACTTCTGCCTTTTGTAAAAGAATAACAGCTAAAATTACCATGAGTTCTAATTCCACTGGCAGGTAATACCTCCCAGATCTCTGTCACCAGGTCCTTTCCATCATCCAGATGGCACATGATGTCACTGAAGGGAGCCAGACCTGTGCCCACCTCCTGGCCCACGGTAACGTAGCACGGGCTCCCACCTCAGCCCTAAATCACGGCCGCTGCCCACCTGCTTTGCCTCTCTCCTGTAATAGTTTCATCTTGACAACTAATTAGGAGAATGTCTGCCTAAAATCAAGATATATGAAACGAACGGCTGCTTTCTGTTCGTTGCTGTGAGAGGGAATGAGAGATGCTTTCTTCTTGGCGGGTGAGTGATGGCCGCTGCTCACCTCTTGTTACGCTTTCCTGCTTACCGCTAATACGATTATATTATTCCTGATGATTTTTATTTTTTTCCAGGATGGAAGTCATGCTGTCGTGTTTTTCTTTTCTCATTTTTTTTCTCCCTCTTCTCGTAGACAGGGAAAACAGTTGCCTTTTCCAGTTTCCTGCTGTCGTGCTTTTTTCCATGGTTCCTCAGTGAGAATTGTTAAGATTTTAAGGTTCACTGCTCAGGCTTTGAAAACATCCGTCTTGTCTGATTATGAGTTGACCTATTTCAGGGAGACCTCTTACCCTTCCATCACTGGTATTAACCACCTGCTTGACATCTTTAATAGGACTAATTAAATAATGCATTGAACACTTTGGCCGACTTGGCATTGCTGAAATTTTACTGCCTCTCTAACAAATCAGTATTTTTCCCTGGTTTTCCTCTTATTCCTCTTGTCTTTGACTCTGGCCACTTGCTTCTCGCTGTAGTGTGCCTTGGAATTTTTATTTTTTTTTTATTTATTTTTGTCCTTTCATGTTTGTATGATTGTCCTGTTCAGTGCTCTTGATTCTGCTAGTTGCTCCTAAAACACTATATATGTGTATATATAAGCATACATGTATAAAACCTTCTGAAACTAGTGATCTGCCATGATAGCTCCCATGATCTGTTTTTCCCTTTACCTTTTCCAGCATATTTTTGAGACAGTGCATAATTTCTTAATATACAAGATAGAATTTTTTCTTTTTTCCCCTTCCTTTGCTTTCTGAGCAACCTTTACCCTCTCAGTATCCTTCGATAACCAGCAGAGAGCTCAGAATGTAAGAAAACACCCAGTTTCATGTTAAAAGGAAATTTGCTTATAATCAGAGTTTAGTTTTTGCACTGCTTGAGGTGGTTTTAAGGGCAGAAGCAGTCTTTGTAATGTGGGAAGTATGAAGTATATTGCTTCTCAAATAGGTTTAAGTAATTAAATAAGACCTTCTAAAGGGCAGCTTCATGCTGCCTCGCTTCAATGCCATTTTTTACAGGTATACAAGAAAATATTTCTGAGAGTTTTGACCAGTTGCTGCTCGAATAGACTAGTATTGTGTTTATGACCTTAAGTATTGAGATGAAACATTAGTTTATGATATAAACCAGGATATTTTCTTAGGTTTGGATTGCATCATGAAGAAATACAGGTTCTTGTCTTGTTAGAAGTTCAGAGAAATAGTGGGAAACTTTAGTGAAAAGAATTTGGAAGGTATTATGGGTTTCTTTCCAGTAAAAATTCCCGAGTTAATTTTGCAATGGACACTGCAGTGTGTGTGTTTTACTTGGGAGATGAAAACAACACTGAGCAAGCACGAAGCATCTTTACACAAGCAGCGGCTCAGTCATGAGCTGACATCTCAAAGACTCACTTTGCCTGAGACAGTTTTATTTTTCAAAAATAGGGCTATAACTGTGATCGTACGATTAGAAATGACCTTTTCTGGTGCATCGCAAGATGATTTCTTGACTTTGGATTGAAGTAAGGTGATCAGAGATGACTGACCTAAGTTCACAGCAAACGATAGTAGGAGTTTGTTGTCTTGGAGCAAGTTTATGCCCACTGACCAAAACGCAGAAAAGAAACAATCACAGTGGATTTTAAATGAACGTTCTCCTCCCTTGTAAATCTGATCTTACTGATGAATTCTAAATGCAGCTGCTCTTCTCTCAGTCGGCTTGAATTTCACTTTCCAGAGGTTGGTGATTCATTACTCATGATGTCGGTCATTTGAGAGAAGTAAGGAAGATCTACCTAGGCACCAAAGAGCCGCTGTTGGACGTGTTTCCCGGGATGTAAGTGGCCCGTGGCTGTATTTGTGGTGATGCCCTGCTTCACCCTGCTGATGACTCTGAAGGAGCGACCCGGCTGTCCTCCCGGGAGCTTTAATAGCGTGGGATCAGGAATATTTTTAATGAGTTGAAAAGGGGGAAAGGAAATAAAAATCAATGCCAACTGCTCTTCATTTCTAGTGTTTTGTAAGTTTAGAGCATATATGTATGAAATTGTTGTAATGAAGACATATATAGCAAGACTTCGTATTTTATCACAGTTTCTGCTTCCCCCTAGGTAATTAGCTCAAACACAGGATCTACTGTTATCTTTCTTGCTGACTGACAGTGGGCAGAAAATCAAACCGTTTACTGGTTGTCATGGGGATGCTGAGTTTTAGCTCTGTGGCACTGGATGCAAGCGAGATGAGGCTTTTAACCGGGAGCACAAGTAAAGGGGTAGGAACGATCATCCTTTTCCTTTAGCCCTTCAAGGTATTGGCTTCTCTTGCAGTTTTATCCAAATACAAAATGACAAAACAAATAGCGTATTGTTTTCTGCTGCCTTGCTGAGAAAGATGTTGAAGCCATAATGCTGTTGGGAAAATGGAGTTTGATTTCATTGCTCGTCTAAAACCCTAGATATACACATAAACCATGACATCAAAGCCTTGCTTCAAGGCCTGTGCAACATATGGTAGAAATCCTGCTTTTCTTACTCAATTATTTCCAGTCAGCTACATGAGAGAGGCTGCATCAGAAACCGTACAAGGGTCTGACCTCGATGGGGTTTGCTGCCCTTTAGTGCAGCTTTCTAGCAGTCCCTATAACGTGCCATGCCCTATGTACTATGAGACTCTTCAAAACCAAAGCAGGACATCTAGTTGGAGTTCTCATCCATTAGAGAGAGGTGTCATCAGCTGGTTAATGCATTTGTCACCGCAAGATCAGGATTTTGAAATGGGAGCTGTGTTGGTAAAGATCATAACCTGCTGGTTTCAAGACTGGCAGCGTGTGCTCAAATGTCGGTGTGTTAAAGGGCAATAACATTAAACAGGTTTGTAATGTTCTCAAAATTTTGGTCATGTTGCAGACCACCACATGAGCTAAGGAGGCTTCGGTCTTGGACCTTGGCATATGTGCTCCAGGTGAAAATACCAGCTTCACAAAGAACTGGCCAGTACACAGCACTGTTAATTCTTAACCTGAATGCACACTAAACTCTTTCTAACTTACTGACCAAGCTGACTTCTTCAGAGGGGGCCACCTCTGACACGTCCAATTTCATTTACTAGCTCTATAATAAAACACATCATATATTTCAGCAGATGCTAGCAGAAAATCCATATGCAGAATGTTCACAGTGCTGCAGAGCAAAGGGTGGTAGTGGAAGGAGCGCTACCTTAATAAAACTAATGCACAAATTCGGAGGCTGAGCTGGCCAAGAAATCAGTCTTGTGGTTTTGGGCACGGTGCTTGCTTGCTAGACCATGCCGTTGCTTAACTTTTCAAGCGATGCTTGAGAAAGTTATTATACAATGGTTTTGGAACCAAATCTATCTGGCTTATCCTGGGGACTGGGCAAGAGGACTGGCTTAAGTCTACCGCAGACTCACTGGAAGGTGGGTGTATGCTGAGCAGCTGTGGGAAACAGGGCAGTCTACATCGGATGTGCCAGTTCAAAGTATGGCTGGTACCTGGTGGTACCTCACAGGCAGAAAGGTCTCGATATGGGAAACTTTTAAATGAGTCGTTCTTGCTGCCTTGATCTCAGTCTTGTAACAAAGATCACGCTTATGCCCTTCTACCTTTCCCCATTATCTAGGATGCGATGCTGAGGTTAATGTCAATTAAACTCCTAGCTTTATCGAATCAGAACTGCTCTCAGAGGAAGGTTACTTCAGAGAAGTGGGAAGCCCTAATAAATAGTAATAATATGCATTTACTGGAAAAGAGGCTTCTCTTAATGCTACATTAGGACCTGCCTAATTACAAAAGTTCTTTCTTAGAACATTAGGTCTATTAGGTCTTCCATGTGTTATACCTGTCTTCCATTTCGACTTTTAAAAAGTAGCATTGCAAAACCATAGCCCTACTTTAAATATAATAAGAAAAAAGCAGGTGCAATGGTGGTGCTCATAAAAGCATAAGCTAGGGGAAGTCCAAATTTTAAGAACAGAGTTTTCAATTAGTGTCCTGAAGCTGAGGTCGAGTGTTTCCAGCAGGGATGATATGGCAAGGGAATTCCTTATTTCATTTTTTTCTGTCTTGTAAAAAAAATGAAGCCTCCCTGAATCTCTTACATAAAACAAATGTGTGCAACAGCTTTGAAATGCATAGCTGGAGTACCAATAGGTGAAAAGCATTCCACCTTTAATGGCAAATACATCTTATCTGAAACTACTGTCAATATAAATTATCTCTGCATGGATTATATTACATTTTAAATGAGGTACTAACAGTGTTTCCCCAAACTGCATCTTTTGAAAACCTGTTTTAATCTGTAGAAGCCAGACTGTAAATTAATGAATATCAGCCTAGGAAAAGCACATATTGGTGCGTGGCAACGTACAGACCCTATTTTATTGGGTTTTAGAGTGATGTTGGGCTTGTGCAGGGAAAACTTAGTTATACCTGAAAAAAAAAAATATCATTGCATGCAATGTGAGCGTATTCAAGTACAGATGAGCACTGATCTAGGAAGGGGCATATCAGTGACCTGAATTTTCCCTCAGTCCTTAGCCTGTCTTAATGGAGACAGGTAGGTGTCTCTAACGCCCAACGAGCAGTGATTGAGAAATCAGTGAGGCATTGGGTTGGAGGAGTGTCTATAGCCCCCAAAAGGGAATAGAGGCCACATATACCTATCAATGCCACTGCTTAGGTAGTGGAGTACTAATTGCTATGCTGTTGGTTAGTATTTTAACTTGTAAGCCAAGCTGCCAGCATCCTGCCATCCCAGACCGTGTGTCCTGCCAGAGCAATCTGTGTAGCACGTGCTGAACCTCATCTGTCCCGCTCCGTTAGTTTTATTGCACACGCAAGAGATGCTTCTGCGTAAGAGCAGTACATCTGCCATAGTCTGGAGATGTCAGAATTGCTGAACACGCTTTGGATGACCTGAAAAAGAGAGGGGTTTCCTTCAAAACGCTGAAGTGTGCAAACCACCAAAAGTATTGGATTTGGGGACTGGGGTATTGGGACTTTGGATAAAATTTATATCTTATATCTTTTAACTATCATGGCGTCGGTTCATATCCTGCCTCTGACAGGCAGTTCTGTTGCTGTCTTACTTTATGAACTGCAACATGTAATTTAATTTTTGTCTGTTTCCTCTGCCCATAAAATGGGGGATACTGTCGGTCCTCCTTCCCTCTGTGTCTTGATGGAGTAAAATCCATAATGGGAGGTATGTGACTTAGTCATACTAACGTGTGACTTAGTAATTCCTGTCACCTATTTTTTTTTTGCCTATATCGTATTTGGTTTTGCTATATTCCTTCATCGCTTTATTGACTCTGAAATTACTAGGGCATTTTTCTGCTCTGCCTATACTAAGGTTTTTTTTTTCTTAATTAGGAGTTTGATTTCACTGTCATCATAAACTTAGAGTCGGAAAGGACAGTGCCGCAGACATCTCCCAGATCCTGGCACTAAAGAGGATGATAATGGTTACACGTTCGGATAGGTACCGTACCTGTTGTAAGAAAAAGCAGCAAAAGATATATTGTTGAAACATATTGTTTGCTTCAGGTTTTTTAAGATAAAAATCTATCAAAGTCTAATTTTCTCAAGGCTTAGTAACTCACTGGCTCGTTGGCGCCTCAGTGCAGGAAGAAGATTTAGGTCTGGCTGCACATCACTGAATATTGCTTTAAAAGTTGCAGCCCAGTTGAAGAAATGCCTTACCATAACTCTTGCAAACTAAGGCACCCGTTCTGCACAACAAATCCTGTTTAAGCCCTGGGTCTGTCCATACTCAGGCTATTGTAAGATTGGTGTTCACAGCATAGGATTGCCACAATAGTGATTTCCTAAGGCTTTGTTCTCTCTGCTTTAGAGTAGAGAAGAAAGTGCACTTCAACACTGTTCAAGATCATCAAAGAACTGAAATAATAAAAAGCACTTTTCTGCTAAATTTTTGTACCATTATTATGAAAAATATTGAGACATAATTTGCAAACATTTCATTTGTAAACTTGGAATTTCAAATACAGATGTTGCTTTATCTGAAGAGATGACTTACGCAGCAGTTGTTCACTGTGAGGTGAGGAATAAAAAGGGATAAATTGCTTTTGTGTCTCTGTCTCCTTTGAAACTTTCAAAACAAATATCTTTATGTGCCTTTTAGGATATAAATTCAGCAAGGAAAATACCCACTTATGGCCAAGAGCGTGCTCGATACAATGTATTGGCAATGCGCTGGAAATGGGGAAAAATGCCTTTTAGTGCCAAGGGTGCGTGCTACCTCTCCGTGTATTTTGCATTGTGTATTTATAGTGCTTACAGCTCTTATGTAGTAACTCCCAGCTGCAAGGTGGGAACACACTGTTTGCTGTTCACGCACGCCTGCAAAGTAGTCATGGCTCATAAGTAGCCAAAACTCCCTGTGAACCTCTGAATTCATGATGTTTGCAATGAACCGAGAATAATGTTCATTATTACATTGTATTCAATTGAGACCTGGGTCTAAACTTCACCTCACCCAAATTCAATCATCTAAATGCTTGTCTTGATTTTTTTTTTCCTTTTTTTTTTTTTTTTTTTTTTTGTCTCCAGCAAACTTAGGCTTTGTCTCCAACCAGCATAGGCCGGCCGTGTTCTTAGCTTGCTTACGTGGGTGGGATGAACCGTTTGTTCTCTGAAGCACCATTGACCATAGTAGGAGACCGGGGAACTGGTTTAGATACAGTCAAAATACTAACAGGTGTCTAGTGACTAGTCCAGGTGACTAACAGCTGGACAAAGTGAATCCCCATTAGCTGTCAGCACGCTTTCTGGAACCGTTTGAGTACTGAGTTTCTGCCTGAGCTTTCTGGAGCCAGTCACACCTCCGAGGCTTTTTGGTGCGCTCCATGGCTAACGTCCTGGGTGACTTCTGCTTGAGCACAACTTGTCTGTGCTCTTGCACCGGCACTTAAGGCTCTAAATAGAGTGATGGCATTTGTTTTATTTTCTACAGTGTCCTTTCAATGAGTTGTTGCTTTTTCCAATTGTAGATACGGCTTTGATTATTTTAAAGAAAGTTAAGTTTTATTTGGCGTGGTGAGTAGAAAGTCAATGTTAAGCTACAGACGATAAAACATCGCTGTACTATGCAAAATATTGTTGCAGACAGACTAAATTCTGTTTGTAATCTGCACATCAGACAGGATTGAAAGGCCTCTATTTTGGTGAAGATCAGTCTATTTTTCTTCCTACCAGCCTCTTGAACCTATAATTTTTCAGCTATGATCACTAGGCTGACTTGCCTTTATTTTCTTCCTAAAAGCAAATGGTAAAATCAAAGAAAAGATTATTGTTACTGATTATTTCTACCTCCTATTTCTATCTGGCAAAGCCTTATCGAATTACCATAGGTACACAGACAGCTATCCGTTTTCCCTGATTGTAACTTTGCCATGTCCACCTGTATCCTGTATGATCATAGAATCATAGAATGTTTTGGGTTGGAAGGGACCCCTAGAGGTCATGTATGATCTTGCTGTTGTGGTCCCTTGGGGAGATACAAGTTTTGCTATCCGGTTCAGTTTGTCTCTTTCCAATCAATAGATAAACAGAAATGGAAAGAATTTTATCAGTGCAGTGCTTCACTGAAATTTCCTTGGCTTTCATACAATTCCGTGTAAGTCCTGACATCTTCTTAAGCGCTGTTCACTGGGAAAGCGTCGCCACCGCTTCTTCAGGTGGCAAGATCTACGTACCCCTGCTGTACACCTGAGTATCGTCAGAGGTTAGGATGTCGTTGTACTTTGTGGGTAAGAGATGTTATGATCTGCTCGTTTGGTTATATAGGTATGTGGGTGACTGTAGCCATGATAGAAGTAATATCACCGATCTGTCTGCTGATAAGAACATAAATCCCGTGAGGCTGGTGCGGCTGCAAGCCGGGGCAGTGTTGGGTGCTGGTGGGGAAACAGCATTTGTGGCCGTTACTGTTTTATCCTTTGATTTGTCAGCAGACAGCATTTTTATGGCAGCTCGGTTTAAAAATCAGTTCAACCTATTAGAAATAATAATCATGCTTAAGACAATGCTGATAAAACACTTCTCTTTAGCAGTGAGGCGTGACTAGATTAATTTGTTTGTGACGGGTTTATTTGTGCATCTTTTATGAGGGTAATTACAGCCTTCCACCTGAGCAGCGTGAAGCAATTTTCTGTTCAAGCTGAAGAAGGGCGAGGAGGGGGGGGTGGGGGGGGCCGGTATCAGTATCGTACCCTCCGTGCTGCATTTTACGGCCACGTGCTCTCGTTACAGATAGCAGAATGTTTATTGCCTCATAGATCAGCCGGGAACGTGCCCTCGTTATCACACGAGGCTGGCGCTATCACTGCGGGAGGACCCAGGCGCTGGCCGGTGGCCAAGCTGTATTACTTACCAGACGTGACCAAATCGGATCATTTTGAGAGTCAAGGACAAATGTATGTTTATATTGAGTTTGTGTACAAGTTGGTTGTTTGGGTTTTTTTTTTAAATATAAGCTTTTTTTTTTTTTTCTTTCCCCCCCAGAGGTGCGCAGGGATGCGTGTGGTTTCCAGCAGAGGGCCTGAAAGGATGGTTGGGTTTGTATCATCTCGCAGGCATCAAAATAACATTTTCTGGGTAGTAAATATGGCATGGAAGTACAGCGTACGCACAAAAAAAGTGTATAAAAAAAAAAAGATTTCAAATGTAGTGCTGTATGTAATCTTTACTCCTCATTGATTTCATTTTGAATCAGTGTGGTTTTAGCTGTTTAAATCACTCACTGGCTTGGTCGGCGTGCGTCCCTTAGCAGCTCCTTGTAGCAGAGATAGCAGGTAAAGCATTTCAGCCTTTAATTTAGATGCTTTTTGATACTGAAGATTGCAAGTTCAATTTTTGCTAATAGAATTGGCAATTACACAGGCACTGAAAGAAGACACGAGCCAAAGCTCGTGTCTTGACTTTAAGGAGGCAGGACTGGAAGCCCTTGAGAATGCACCTTATTACTGGCCTAACGGGGGCAGCGAGGGATGCTTCGCTCCTTCCCTTTTCTCCCACCCTCCCATCTCAAAGACTGGAGGAATCAATCCGGGCAGGAATCTAGTTCAAAGCCTACAGGCAATCAGCATTGAGCCACTTCTGAGCTGGTCCCAAATGTAAACCTTGTAATGCAGAGCTTGGCGTTCACGCCACAACCCCGCGTCGCCCCCAGATGACACGCAGTGCTCTCCTTCCCAGAGGAGAACCTGAGACGAGACCTCTTCCTTCCCAAGGATAGGGGTTAAGCAGCGGGGGAGCCAGGGTTGCTAGCGACATGTGGAACAGCAAAGGCCTTGAGACCCATTTCTCACTTCCGTAGAAAACCTTTACCAATATTTTAGTAGTCTGATCTCTATAAAAAGCACTTTTTTTTCTTTTTTTTTTTCTCCAGTGACCAGTGTTACACCCATATAGGAATGCAAGTTCTGTTAACCTTAAGGCGAGCTTTCATACAGCACATGTATATTATTAGGCTTGATAAGAATTTTTTTTTTTGTTTTCCCCCTGTAAGTTAGGCTCAAGGTTGGCTGATTCATTTAAGGTGAGTGTCCTTTAGTCCAGGGAGCTATGGTGACAAAGCTGTTTGGAATAGCAGCATGGAAAATGCCTACCTTAAACTGCACTTCAATCCTCCAAAGCCTCCGTAATCCAACTCAGGTGAAAAAGCAACTTATCCAAGTGATTCTGTTGAGAACTGGAGGTGACATGCTGTGTTTTCCTGTGCATATAATATCCCGGGTGCTATTAAATTACTGATAATGAGTGTAGACTGGGGGGGGGGGGATTTACGACTTTGTCCTGTCAGAGTGACAAAAAGCAGCCTTGAGGTGACGCTCGCTCTGCTCACCTCCACACTTCCAATATATTCTCAAGGCTGTTGCTTCTGTCTACTGTCACAGACCTACATCAGCATTTTCATGTCATTACCGTCAGTGAGGAGCATTCCCTTAATTTCTGCCTTGTTTAGTTCTAGACTATAAATAACACTAACTGCTCCTGAAACCAAGTCCTGCAGAGCCCTACCCTGGAGGCTACTCAAACCCTGAAAATTTCATTGGTTTGACAGTCTTTACAGGCTAACACCTAATATATAATAATCATCATGCCAGTGGAAATCCATAATTATGGCCCAGTCTAAACTGTAGCAGAGGAGACAAGAAATAATGTTGAGTACTCCACGGAAGGAAGTGTACTGCGGGTATTTGTCAAGCCGTTTTCTCTACATGATTCTTATTCCGGCTCCCTCTCCCCAACTCCCCAGCCGGTATGATGAGAAAATAAATACAGATATTTATGCCCGTTTCTAGGAATGCAGTTGTCTCAGCACATACGGCACCCAGGAGGGCTGTAAGAAATAAATTAGTGATCTACCGCGTGTGTATGCCAGCTAGGATGCATATCTGTTTGACTGCGTCTAAGGAGCTAAATATTTCAGATGAGGAAGGCTTGCGGTACTCTGAATGTCACTGATATGTCAAAGGAACAGTAAGTTTATTGAGCTTTTAGGGGTCGCCTCGTCAGCCTGCTGCTGGTGTCCTGAGCAAGCTGGTGTAGAGCTGTTGCCCACGCTGCTGGTGGTTGCAGCCCTGGGGCTCCCTGGAAAAGGTGCCCGCCCCGCTGGTCCTGCAGTCCCACCGACCCTTTCCAGAGGTCACGAACCCAATGTTTAGGTGATCTAAATTCTCCATCTCTGCTGATCTAAAAGGAGCAAGGCCAATTTACTTTAGCTGAGGATCTGGCCCTGTAATTAGGCAACACTTTTTCTGTTCAGACAGCTGCTTGTGTGTAGACAACTCATTGATGTAGTGGCTGGGATGTGCAAATGAGGTAGAGACTGTGTTTTGCGCTCATTAAAGAAGGCACTAGAAATCTCATATGGCCACCATCTGCTGCCTTGTTTGTTGAGTTTGATCATTAGTCAATGAATGGTTCTACTGAAATTCAGTGATTAATCTCCGGGATATGATTTCCTTTATCACGATGAAGGATGGCAGAATTTAGCTCGTTATAATAAAATTGTACGAATGTGCAAATTCTCTTCAAAAGAGATTGGGATTCATAAAACGGTTCAGTACAAAAATGGGGAAAATTAGCTGTGAGGTTTTGTAATGCTTATTTACAAACACAAGCTCCTCGATAAAAGCTGGGAATATCTCTTGTAGATACGCAGTGACTAAAACAGCAGTGTGCTTGTGCTTAAAGAAGGACTTCTAGAAGGCACACAACGTCTGCAGGCGATTTTAATGATTGACACCAATTTCAGCAAGCTATTACCAGGCTTTTCTTTCTAGACAGTAGAAGGAACATTTCACTGGCAGGTGTTTTAAAGTATTTTCTGTACACTGGCTTGGCTCAATTTGTCTATAATGAATAAAATGAGTTTTAAGGAGAAGGGGGGTTATTAATGGCCCTGATTTATTAAGTATGTAACAATCTTTAATCTTCTTTTCCTAAAAAAAAAAAAACCAACCCCCAAACAGTTCAATTAGAGACCTTGGAGTTTTTAATTGCATGGTGGAATAGTTTTCCAGGCAACAAAGCATTAAGTCTTGTTATGGATCCATTTCACTTTTTATGTGAAACGATTTGATCATAACTGATACTGACAGGGAATTTAAATAGTCTAAAGCCAGTCTGGCAACAAACGTAGAATCAGAATATGTACAGATTTATTGCCCATGAAACCACTCTGGAGTCGGCGAGGTGGCATGGGACACACGTCACAGCACATTTTGGTTTTGCACTGGTATCTTCAGCCATTCTGTCTTGCGCATGTAAAATATATTCTCTGTTGCTTTTACTGGGTGTTCTTCAAATGTGCATCAAATGTCTACAGAACAATTTGAAAAGCTGCAGATTTATTTACTATGTTTGAAGAAATCTGTTCATAGGGCCATTGATCATCCCCTCCCCCATCTATATGCGGTTTTACCAGTTACTTTCACTCCTATAAAGAAAACTGTTTACACAGAGATTTACTTTGGATCACAGTATTCATGAATAGAAAATAAAGGTTAAATTTCTGAAAGAACATTTTTTTGCGCTATAACTCTTTTGCATTTCGCACTGCTCAGGGAAACGAATGCTTCTAGCAAACAACTTGCACTACGTATTCCATGCGGGTGGAATTTATTTGCAGATTTGTCCCATTCAATATTTAAAAAGAGACTGGAACAACGAGTTTGTGCACACACAGAGGCTGCTTCAATGTAGACTTGCTCAGCCTGCCTGTTTGGCCACACGTGTGTTTTAGGAGGAGTGTGGAGCAAGTCATGTTTCCCTGTGGAAGCTTTGCGATACCCTGGGGAGGCAGCTGATGGCAGGGTGTGATGCTCAGGCTGGAACTGGATCCGTTATCAAGGCTAGTGATATAGTGAGTCACTGTCTCCTAATAGGGTGAGACAGGTAAAAGTACAGAATATATAGGTAGAGTGCAAGGAAATCAGTCCACTTAATCATTTTTTTTTTCTTCTGGTTTTGGCTGGGATAGAGTAGATTTTTGTTCCTAGCTGGCATGGTGCTGTGGTTTGGATTTAGGGTGAGAAGAACATTGCTAACACCCTGATGGTTCAGTTGGTGCTGAGCAGGGCTTACACCAGGCAAGGACTTTGCAGCTTCCCCTGCTCTGCCAGGGGCACAGGGGGCTGGGAGGGGGCACGGCCAGGACAGCTGACCGGGGTTGCTGACGCCCCGCCTGCCCATGGGAAGCAGGGAATGAATTCCTGGTTTTGCTTTGCTTGCACATGCAGCTTTTGCTTTCCCTATTGAACTGTCCTTATCTTAACCCACGAGTTTTTTCACTTTTACTCTTCCAATTCACTCCCCCATCTTACAGGGCAGGCGGGGAGTGAGCTAGCGGCCATGTGGGGCTCAGTTGCCAGCTGGGGTTAAACCATGACAGTTCTCTAATTTGATGGGACAAGAGCAAAGGAACTGGGTTTTACTTATGGCTCTTCTTTTCTTTTCTTTTCTTTTGTGGTTTTTTTTTTTAGAATCATAGAATGTTTAGGGTTGGAAGGGACCACTAGTGGTCATCTAGTCCAACCCCCCTGCAGTGAGCAGGGACACTGCTAACTAGATCAGGTTGCTCAGAGCCCCATCCAACCTGGCCTTGAATGTTCCCAGGGATGGGGCCTCCACTACCTCTCTGGGCAACTCGTTCCAGTGTTTTACCACCCTCATTGTAAAAAATTTCTTCCTTACCTCTAGCCTGAACCTACCCTCTTTTAGTTTAAAACCATTTCCCCTTGTCCTAACACAGCTGGCCCTACTAAAAAGACGTTCCCCATCTTTCCTTTAGGCCCCCTTTAGGTACTGGAAGGCCGCAATCAGGTCTCCCCACAGCCTTCTTTTCTCCAGACTGTTTGTTTTGTTTTGTTTTTTAAACAAAGGCAAAAATGGAGCAAAGCTTCAAAATTCAGGTCTGAGCTCTTGAGTGAGGTCCATGGGAGCACTTTAACTGACTCTAAGGGGTGTTCAACCAGGCCACTGAAGAAAAATTATTTCTCCCTCCTACCCACCACAAAAAGGGATTGGCAGAGCAGACTTTTCCTTATCAATCCTCCCGGTCCAGGGTCACAAGCAGTAAGCAATGGTCCCCGGGAAGCTTTCAGGCTCCTCCTGTCTGTATTTGGGTACCTGGGTATTTTCTTTTTTGACCAGAACTGCTCTCCGGGTCCCAGCGAGAAGATACACAGCCCACTCTTTCTGTTCAGCTGTGCTAGCTCTTTCTGTGGAAGGCTGGAGTGTCTTAGGAACAACTTTTCCCTCTTTAGACAGTACTTGGGTAGACATATGAAATACAAATAAAAAGTAGCTGTGGTACGGTAGTTATTCTGACTTGTAAAAACAGCACTTTTAAGAACTGCCATGGTAGAAATAAATACTATAGCTCTACGGGTGCCTCGAGGGAGATATGTGCTTGCTTTCTTTGTCTTTTTTTTTTTTTTTTTTTTTTTTTTTTTTTCTTTCAGGAAAAGGATGACAACTGATAGATTTATATATAGGAGAGTCTGCCTGTTTTATTTGAAGACTACACAAAACTGTTCAAGCTTCAAAGCAACTCTCTGCTCTGTACTTTTAGGGGCAAAATCAGCAAATTGAAAATCTTCTGGCCTTTCATAGGAAGGATGTTGCCAAAAACAAGCATAAGTAAAAAGGCTGATGAGGACAAAGACGCAAAGAAAAGCAACTCCTTTTCTCGAAGAGAAATCTCCTAATTTTGATATGGAGGATAAACAGTAATTTTACTTGTAAGTAAGGTGGGTTTATGCACTGGTACGCTTTGACCTACTATGTCAAAATCGGATAAAAAGCCAAAAAATACAGGACACTTCAGACCCAATTTTTTTGAGAATGTTGGAAGACTTCAAGATTTCAATCAAAGATTCAAAATAAAACATTGAAATTGTCTCCAATTTGAACCACTTGTTTGTTAACGTAACAGAAACTATATTTTAAGTAAATTCATGTGCTTTCTCAAGTTTTTCATGCTTTGCCTTCCCCATCCTTCAGTTAGGAACATGGATTCATGCGATGTGCAAAGACCAAATGGAATTTTCCAGCATCGCCTTAGATGTCAGATGCTGAGTGCATCTTGTCTATGTGCTAGGCAGTGTCTCCTTGAAATGGAAAGGGGGGATGGTATAGTGTGATGCCTGTTTGCTAATACAGTGTACAAGGCTTTATTATTGCATTTATGGACTCTATTTTCTCAAAACCGATGTGTGGTTTGTTAGATGCTATTACGAAAGATAATATTTAGTCCTGCTGACAGTGATGTATTAATCTTTATCACTTTGGTATGCGTTTAAGCATTTCATTCTTCAATAACCTTCTGTAGCACGGACTATACAAAATACGAGCAGAGTAAAATGCAATTGTACTAAAATACATCCTTGCATTAAATTTTTTCAAACCTAAAATCTTGAAACGTTTGCAGTGTGAAAATAGTTTTTAGATAACATTCAGAAATTTAATCTTAGCAATACCATCTGAATCATCAAAATGAATTAAAATTGTAGGTAATCTTGTCATACGTGGGGTTATTTCTATACGGGATAAGGTAATTGATAAAGACTGAGCAGCAGATAAAAACAACACTGAGTGAAAAACATTTTTAATATACTTTAAATCTAGACTCTAATTTCAGAGCATTCCCCCTAGATTTCACTCTGTGAAGCAGTTAGAAATCAGACTTGAACAGGGCCCAACACCATAGCTTTTAATATTCTGGTAGGAAAATAGCAAATTGCTCAATAAGTGCCATTTTGTGAGGTCTGCGTTTTTCCGAGGCATTGCCACTTTTTGCGTTTTCCCAACCGTGGTAATGAACATGGAGAAGTGCTGGCCCCTTCCTTCCACCTTCCAGCCCAACGGGTGCCTTGGGAGACCTCTTTAGGGAGGGAATGGAAGAGGGGTTTTTTGTCTGAGTTTTAGAAGTGCCTAAAGATAAATAGATCAAGTTGTTCCACTTTTGGTGCATTTTTACAAGCACATGAAAAAGAAACTGGCTTTTGGGTGTTCTTGTAAATATTTTACTAGAAAGTGGCCTCGTGAGGGATTCTGTCTTTTGTTAGAGCCAGATTCCTCAGAAATAGTGCTTTTAGTAAAAATTGCTTTGGGATCGCATCAACATGTCCTAGTTTCCAATTCTGCAGTGATGTGAGGCATTTCTGAGAGCATGTTCTTTTTTGGAGACGTTTATGGTAATGTATAAACCTCTAGACCAGTTACTAATTTTTACATAATTAAAACTTCATTAAAAAAAGATGATTAGGAGCCTTATTATGTAAGTTGAATTTCTGGCTCCCTTGCTAAACATCTAGCTCGTATTTGTACGAGTAGGTCATTTCACAGATGATATTTCACATATGGCTATTTACCTGATCTGAAGCCCTCCAAAACGATGAAGAAACTTTCTCTTGGATTTAAAGGCATTTTGATCTGACCATAAATTGCTACAACTGAGTTCTGTTGCTTACGGTCACTCAAACAGAAGTGGCGTAGACTTGTAAACACATTTGTATGTCCCATCCTTCCATCCATAATGTGGAGATGGCAGCTATTTCTGAAAGGGAGGGCCATCTCAGGGAAAGGATGGAGTACGTGCTACCCTCTGGAGCTTCTGTTTATACTTTAGCCAAAAAGTGTTTCATTTTTCCGGGAAAAATTCAAAGAGGAAAGAAATTTTTAAATGCCAAACCAACGTGAAGCAGTGAAGTGGTAAACAGCTATTTTGACATTATTTCCCTAGTTACATGTATATCTAAGGGCATCCTAAGAATATTCTGGGGTTGGTTTTTAATTTGCCTTTTCAGAATGGAAAAAAACAAAAAAATAGGAGCCTTC
>NW_009258543.1:134799-141287 GCF_000687185.1 Egretta garzetta
TTTCTTCAGCCATGTTATAAAAGGTATCTGCCTAAAAGCAGAGCATTACTGAAGTGTTCTTGTGGCTGCTTAAAGCTTACTACTTAGCAGGCAGGCAATAAGACTTTTATTCTGCAGCCTTCCTTAAAGGTCTGCTTCATGCTCTGTGTATGTGTGTGTGTATATATATATATATATATGAATGAAATATTTTCCCCCTCCCAAATGTTTTTCAAATATGGATGAATCTCACAGTTCTATAGCTAAGAAAAAGACTGAAGGCGACAGCGTGTGCCACATCTAAATGTAGAGGTTGGCAAGTGACCGGTGGATAGCTGCTGCCCAGATCAATAAGTACAGACTCCCCCTGTGAGCCTGACCTTGAGGGAGATGATTGCATTCGGTTTGCCGTGTTTGGGGAGCCTGTGAGTGTTGTGACTCCTGGGCAGGTATGGATTTATTTCAGCTGGCATTTTTACATTTTATTTCACAGACATTTTTGCTTTTGATACGGGCCCAGACTGACTCCCAACTGACTCTCAGTATCATTGTTTCAAATGGCATCTAAATATTTCAGCAACAAGCGAAACAGCACCTGATTTTTTTCTTGGTAGAGACTTGTTTTCACAAAATAAAGTAGACATTAACACTATTGGTTATCTTCAAGAGGCTGGCCCAGTTTCCCAGCCCTTGCTGTACTTGCTGCGTTCATCTTATTTGGGAAGGATCCCAGCTAGAGCAGGCAGAGTTTTGACTTTTTAACTGATGTGGAAGCTGGTTTTAGGAAAGAAAAGTAACTTTCCCCCTAAAAGGCAATAAAGATTTGACTGTGTCTTAAGGAGCAAAAAAAAAAAAAAAAAATCATGTTTTTAGCCTACGCATCTGTTTAGAAGTCCTGAACATTTTTTGCCTGTAATGATATTGTCTGCCTAGTGGAGTAATATTATGAAGATTAGATGAGAAAAGTTGACTTATCATAGAAGCACAATGGCATTTGGTTTTTCAGTAAATCTGGATTTTTAAGGTGCATTTAAGTCATTGAATATTGCAGCCCTCAAGGAGATTGATGGCACGAACGAGACTGCCTTTGTTCTTCTCCCTGAGAAATACTTTAGGGATAAGGCAGAGGAGAGGTGCTCTGAAAATCCGAGTCTACCTAGCCTGTTGGAAAATAAGTAGACCTTCATTATATTCTCATTACTCCAGCTCTCAGCACAGAAAGGCAAAAAATAAAGGTCACTTGCTTTTACCATCTGTGCTAAAATGAGATGAAGGTAATGGAGAACTCCAAGATTTATTGCTTAGCAGCTGATTTGAGGCTTCAAGTAAGTAGTAAGACATATAATCCTATCTCAACAACTTCTTACTTTGTAAGGGCATGTTCCATAACCCACTGAATTTGATTGGAAAAATCAGAACTTCTTTCATCAGGCACTGGATCGAGCTTTACAGGTTAATTGAAAAAATGAGTCTGAAATACTGACTTCTGAATTTGTTTGACCGAAGAAAAAGGATTTTAATTTGTGAATGTTTTTTTTAAAAATATATCCCAGAATATGAGAGGGAAATGATATTTGGATATTGTACCAGATGATTTCTGCCCAGGTATGATGCTTAATAAGATGAGAGACTTCCCTCAGTCCATTTGGAAAATGTAAGCTTCATTCAACTGTCAAATGATTGAAGATGGGAGAATGAAAGCTGGGCAAGAGGCTGCTTCAGCTAACGTGAGGAATAATTTTCTCCTTAGTGTAGTTAGAGTCAAAACCCAGCAGCATCAGATAGCTCCTCATTTCCCTGACCAATGCTGAATGGGTGAGCGCCTGGTGATGGCTTCATTGGCCATTAAAGAGAAATTTTTGATGAAATGGAACAAAGTTGGAAGTGTTTTGAAAGTAAACATAGTACTAAAAAGGAGGCTGGAAAAAGCCAGCTACTTCTGTACTCTGTCTTTACCAAGCACCTTCAGATACAACATTCTGCTTTAGCTGTTCCTACTAAACAAGCAAGCAAAGTCCCAGTAAAAGGTCAGTGGTATCAATCTCCTTAAAACAGGTATTTGCTATCTGGGTGTTGTCTTGGTTCAGAGACAGCCTTCCACTGTTCAAGTCAAGCTGTCTCTTGGCAAAGTTTGTCTAACTGCCCAATTTGATTCATGAAAGAAGTTGACTTGTGCATTCATTAGTGTCCTTGCATCCTTGACGAGGCTTTCTGATGGCTTTGCAATTTGCTTTGCAGTTTCTCCTTATTCTCTAGAAAAGCTCCTCTCAAAACATAATGGCTAACGATCTGATTGGGGTATGAAGGATTTGTGACACAACCACGCACGTTACAGCATTCAGATGATCATGGGCTGTAGATGCAAATATCAGCTATTTGAAGGTCAGTGTTTGGTGCTCTTTGGTGAGACACCATCCGCTTTCGGTGAGGTGGATAGCAAAAGCCATTAGCTAAGCTCGAGGGAAGAAATGAAGTGAAAGAACCTGATTGTGTTAAGAGACTTTGCAGCTGACTCAGCAAGGCCAAATGTGCAATCTTTAAATAATTGGAAGCTGAATTAATTGTCATATGAGCTTTAGTTTTTTTGATCAGGTGCCTGTTTTCATCTGACCAAGGGATGCTATTTCCCAGTAAGGGTTTCATGAGCAGTGTCTCTCTGGCTCCCTGTCCCTCCTCACCTCCCTCTGCTTTTCCTGGGAAAGGCAAGGTGTAAAATACTGTGCCTTTCATATAGATGATTCCAGCATTTCGGAACTTTCCTATTATTTTAGCTTTAACTATCCAAAGCTCATCCTCATCAAGCAAAAGAATAAGTCTTGCACTTCCCGCATCATTGCGAGTTGCTTAAAATGAGATAAATGAGAGATAATGCCGTAAAAATACCGTGGGCGGTGCGATTTTAAAAGCAAAACTCGAATGAAGTGTAATTGCTAGGTGTGAATATCACCGTTATCCAACTAAATAAGCACAGCTGTTACTGAATCTGTATTTTATTTCTAAGTGGACTTGGCCTCTCAGTGACCGCTATATAGAGGAAACAGCTGGACGGGTTCTACAAAACTCTGTCGCATTGGCCCCGTTTGTGCCACTGAGTATTTTTAATGTCTTGTGGACACAGTTACACCTCCAGCACACTGATTATTAAGACTTTTCCCTGCAATGGCTGTGCTGTAGACACAGGCACTGCGAACTGATCTGTTGTTTAAGGCTTTGAACCATCTCTCGTTAAAGCTGAGAGCAGCACTTTACTGCCTTTTGGATCAGGGTACCAGTAAGTTGGTATCAGGTCCCTTTTGCAGCTGACTTTAACAATTCCGAGTCCAAACTGTTCATATTTAAGCATGTGTTTTTGCTTTCTTGATTCCAAAATACACCAATTAAGTATTAAACCCTGGTAATGTATTAATTAGCTTTTTTTTTTTTTTTTGGCGTTTAGTGTACCTTTTAATTAACCGAAGCCAGAAATGCAGCTTACATCTTTAAAATTCTAATCCTTTAAATCATGGCAAGCTTACTGAAATCAATAGATAAACTCCTGTAGCTTTCCCAAGAGCTAAGTACCTGTAATTACAGCTGTAAGGTGAGATTCCACAGTTGGGACAAAAACTTGTCTTGAATTTTTTGTTTCTCTGCACAAAGGGTATCGTTTCCTGCCTAAGCAGTAATGAGCAGGGCTCGGTGACTATTTTGTACCTTTGATTTTATTTTTTTCATGGTATCTACAGAATTAACAATCACTTGGGAATAAAATTCAGTCTTTGCGTACTGGATTCACAGCTTGTTAAATGCAAGTGAGCTTTCAGCTTAAATGGTTGCAGCAATTTTGATGTCTGCAGCTCATCCATGTTCTGATGAGCTAATGCTCATCATCTCCTTAACAATATACAAGTGTATGAGATGCTTAACAAGTTAATTCCTCAGGCCTCTTTCCCAGAGAAAGTAGTACAGACTTCCAGCCCCCACTGCTCAAATGAGATACTATCAGGTGTCATAGTAACAGCTCAGTGAATATCATTTAATTTCTATTCATGAACCAGTCTGACTTTGGTGGGAGGGATATATGCACATGAGAAGAAAGAATCTTGTCCTTAGTCTGGGACTGGAGGAATCCCTGAAGATCAGCCTGCTGTATGCATGTAAATAAATGGTTGCAGGGTAAACCTGCTCAGTCATGCACACATTCAGGGAACAGTTTTAATGTTCTTCTTTCAATAGAGGGTAATTTTTTTTTTTTTTTTTAGTCCTTAATGTAAGGATAGCAGTTATAATAAATAAAAAGGATAGAGTGGAGAAGGAAAAAAAAAAAGCGAGCCTGGTCTCCCTGAGTCGAGCAGGGCATTAAATGCCTCTGTGAAAAAGTAAAAAAGCAAAGTTCTGCTCGACACTGGAGGGGTTTTGGCACAGGCTGCACGTATGGGCGGGGAGGCCTCTCCCTTTGGTTGTTTCAGGATCTCCAGCTACTTTTTAATACAGAGATTTAAGTGGGGAAGAAATAAAATGTAATAAGCAGTTACAAAAGCACCAGTGAAGGCACATTCCCAGGGATTTCTCCCTTGAGATCGACTGGGATTGACTCCAGTGCCCAACAAGGTGTTGGCTCTGGCTGAGCACTTCCCATGAATGGGGGTATCTCCAAAGAAGGGCTGTCCTCCCTGCTCTTTTACCGGCATCAGGTACCTTGCCGTACCTCTCCAAGGGGAAGGCTTTTTCTCCTCCAGCCAGTCCATCTGTTTTCCTGTTCTGTAGGAATTAAGTTCTCTGAGATCTTCCCTCTTCCCCCAAATTTGTTAGACCTGGGCAATGAACTCAAAGGGTGCAAGGGAGAGATGGGTACAGCTCGGTCCTCACGGCTGAACAAGCCTTGGTTCCCTAACTGGGAGAAAAATTACCAAAAAGCTCAACTTGTCATCAGAACTGGAGGCAGCAAATTCAGTGTTGTTCTCTGTGGAATAGAGTGCTCGAGATCTGCCTCGTTTATTTTTTTCCCTCTTCCAGCAGCCCAATTTTCACAGTGTACCTCACAAATGCATAACTGATTTTGATGTGGAATTCACTCCTGTTTTGTAGCCTTGAAAAGCTGCATTTGATGAGAAGAGCCCTGTTCCCAAAAGAAATTCATGATCATGTACAAAAAGCAAGGCGACTCTGTGAGCAAGCGTGCAGGGAAGGCAAGATAAAAAGAAAGAAGCAAGCAAAGCTGGAAGAAAAATAAACCTCCTCTTACAAAGGAAGGTGTGTATAAAGCATCTATACACAGAACGAAACTGCCTTTGCTACGTGCTGTTAGTTTTTCAATGCACTCCCTTTTTTCTTGGGGGCAACATTTTCAGTCATTACTTGGGATCTCGTCCTTAAACAGCTCTTAGGTCTTCATTAGGATCCCATCTCTCTGGCTTGTCCTGTGTTTTTCATCAAAGTGACTGAAATCAATCAGGTTATTTTTATGTTTTGTTTTTTATTTTTTTCGGTCTGTTTTCAATCATTTCTCGGACTGAAGTCCAGCTGAAGTTTCTAGGCATTCGGATGTTCTTGGAGTGTTTTAAAACAGAGGGTGATCAAATCCAGATCTGATTTAAACCAAGCAGGTTGGGTCCAGTGAAGGTATTTCTCAGTTATTTACCCTCTTCCAAATGTAAGGTTTTCTGTAAGAGTTCCCTCTTCTAACCCTAAAAGGAAAAATCCAAGTAGGAGGCCAGAGAAGAATCTGATGTTTGCAGGGATTTTCTTCCTAAGCATGTGCTGTCCCCAAGGTTTGATATTCATTAATTCTGATTAAATAAGTACTGACCCTGAACTTGATCTCGTGCTTCTACCAGACACCCCTTTGTATCTGTGAAGCCATATGCAAATGACAATTAGCAGCTGAGCTGGATGCTTGATTGGATTAGGTGGTGTCAAAACATTAATCGTGGCAATCGTGGTAATCATGGCTCTTTTTCCCTTGGACTAAAAAATGAAAAAACTATTTTGTGTTTCTTTCGATATGAAAAACACCCCCAATATTCTGACATTGTTTTATTCTAATCTCCTTTTTGAATCTAAAGGGCAAGAAATCTCTGTAGACAACCTAATCTCCCACATTTTCTAGCTTAATACCTGTTGTACATAAATTTGGGGAAAATAGTTGCTTATTCAAGCGCTTGCCTAAACTGATGGAAATGCTCTAAGAGGTACTTTTTCTAAAAACTCAAACCCTAATTCTTTCTCCTCTGGGAGCTTTGCTGTTCATTAAGGAGCAAGGTCAGATTATAGAAAGAAAACTTGAGCTGGTTTCCAACCCCAGATGCAGCTTCTGCTCAGGAAACACTATTCTCTGCAGTATATGGTTGAGTGTTTGCCTTATCATTTCTACTGGAAAGTATTTTCTCACTATTAAATGGACTTTATTCAAACCAATTTACATATCTTACTGAAATAATGTTAGTATTTTGGCTCATCCTCAAGTTTAAGTCAATCTGCAAAATAACCTGTTGTAGAATAATTTGCATGTGTAATTTTCCACACCAAAT
>NW_009258543.1:141361-161624 GCF_000687185.1 Egretta garzetta
AAGTGCGCAGTCATTTACAAGGTCAAAACTTGTTTTTTCCAGTGTCATGTAAATTTTAAAGTAAATAAAAACTCCTCCAACAAGAACATAGTTGCATAGTAACACCGTAATGGGTAATATCAAATATGTGTTCATTAATTCAGAGCCATCGGGAGAAGCGTGGCCAGCAGGTCGAGGGAGGTGATTCTGCCCCTCTACTCTGCTCTGGTGAGGCCTCACCTGGAGTGCTGTGTCCAGCTCTGGAGCCCTCAGCACGAGAAGGGCATGGAACAGTTGGAGCGGGGCCAGAGGAGGGCCACAAAAATGATCCGAGGGCTGGAGCACCTCTCCTATGAGGACAGGCTGAGGGAGTTGGGCTTGTTCAGCCTGGAGAAGAGAAGGCTGCGGGGAGACCTGATTGCGGCCTTTCAGTACCTAAAGGGGGCCTATAGGAAAGATGGGGAAAATCTTTTTAGT
Source organism: Egretta garzetta (assembly GCF_000687185.1). NCBI lineage: Eukaryota > Metazoa > Chordata > Aves > Pelecaniformes > Ardeidae > Egretta > Egretta garzetta. Next base: position 141,818 of record NW_009258543.1, read on the forward strand.
AGGGCCAGCTGTGACAGGACAAGGGGTAATGGTTTTAAACTAAACCAGGGTAGGTTTAGACTAGATATAAGGAAGAAATTCTTTACAATGAGGGTGGTGAAACACTGGAACAGGTTGCCCAGAGAGGTAGTGGAGGCCCCATCCCTGGAAGCATTCAAGGCCAGGTTGGACAGGGCTCTGAGCAACCTGATCTGGTTAGCGGTGTCCCTGCTCCTGCAGGGGGGTTGGACTAGATGACCTCTAGGGGTCCCTTCCAACCCAAAACATTCTATAATTCTATGATTCTATGATTTTAGCACCCACTGGCATGGATATAGGAATCAGTGGACAACTTTGTGAGGCAAAGCAAGCTGAGGAGAGTTAAGTAATTAAGCCAAAGACTTGAAGAACTGAACTTTAAATTTTTGGCGTTGGTTTTTTTTTTTTTCTTTCCTTTTTTTTTTGCTGCCAGAACTGTATCTCATATCTTCTGTGTTTTCTCTGATCATTTTTTACAGCTCTCCTGTCTTATCGCCTTAATGACTTTAGGACCTCAATTACATGCATACTAGATGCTTGATGCTTCCTAAGCGGTGAAAAATTACCCTTGCTCTGAGAAACTCTAATTGTAAGTGAAATAATTAAAATCATCATATGGCATAGAGAAAGGAAACGAGCAGTTCTGACACACGAGCGTGTAGGTGGGTTTGCAAATGGCCTGGCAAAGACCAACAGGAGGGTCTTAACTGCTTCGGCTGACCGCTGCATGCTTAGAGGGCGTGAAAAGGCAGCGAGGTGATTGCTACGAAGGGTGACAGAAAGATGTATTTGCCGGCACGGCGGGAGCAGGGGGTACTTTTCCCCTTTGACTGCTCCATGCTCACGCGCAACATTTTCTTCTTCGTATCAGTTAAAGTTAATTTCAAACCTGAGGAGTTTCAAGCAGAGGCCAATTTTTAAAAATTGATCTGCTGTAGCGATGCCCTTTCTTGCCTCCCCAGAATGGAAAGCAATTGTTGCACGTCTGCCCCGGATCAGAGCTAAGCAGCTCTGAGGTGCAAATAGGCGACAGTTTTGCTGTACCCGTGATTGAGGCTTGATTATTTCTGTCCTCAGGGCTTGAAATTCAACCTCTGTACTCTTGAACAGAGAAGATCCCTGCCCTCCCGCAACACCTGCTTCTAGTCCTAGGAGATGGCAATATATTGGACTTTAAACCAGTGTCACTTTTATCTACAGAAAAGCTTTTTTGGTCAATCTCAGAAGTTTCTAAAGCATTATTTATGGCATCCTCTTCCTTTAAAGCTTGAACAAGCTCGCATTTAAAATACGCAGAGTGACAATGAATGTTTGTAAAACGGCCACAAATAACATTTTGGGGATAGATACAGCACACACAGACGGGATAATCCATTACTGAGTCGAAACGCGCTTGGGACGACTCCTGTAAGTGACAGTAGCCTTATCTCAGCCTCATCCAGATTAAAAGCTTTCTAGATGTTCTGTCATATATTTCTAGTGCTTTTAATGTCACAATATTTCTCTGGTTTAGAGTAGATTGCTTTTAGGCTAAAGCTGTTTTGTTCACGTACACCTGTTCGGCGAGTGATAGATTGGGGAACTTTTTTTGTGCTTGCACAGTGTGTCCCAGGTAAAGGCTGGGCTGAATCGCAGCCCCCGTGCTGGCTAAGGGGGACCACAGAAGTTGCTTCTGATTGCCTTTCCTATGGGAAACCAAGGACCTCTGGGAAACCAAGGACCACAGAAGTTGCTTCTGATTGCCTTTCCTATAGGAAGGGAGGAAAGGGGCGTGGGACAGAGCATTCCTCACGGGACAAGATCATCACGAACCCTGCATAACACATTTGTTTCAAACACAGAGCTCTGAACGCTGTTTCAAAAGTGGTTGCAAGGTAAACAAAAATATCAGGTACAGAGCTGGCCCGTCCCTGCTGCGGGCCTCGGTACATTAATCAAATTGTTTTTCATTATAAGCTTAGCTGCATCCTTGTTTTAGTCTTTATTTTTCACGGCAAACCTACCCTGAAACCAAACGGTGGGGAGGTGCGATACTATTTTCCAGGTAGTCATATGTGTTAATCCTTTAAACTGCTTTTGGGAACAGTTAATGTATTAGCGATGGTTATTCACGCGAGACGGTGTTGCAACAGTAGTTAGTGACAGCTATTAACACAGGAAAGCTAAATATTTTAAATGGTGTTTGGTATTACCTCTGCCTAAATCCAGGTTACTTTTGCTTAAGCTTTCAGCTCTTTTCCCAGAAGGCCAGTAAGTTCGCTATTGATTTCAACAGAAGCTGTTTTGGAAAACTTGACTGAATTAAATATACATTTATCTCTGAAACTTAACATGTTTGGGCACTTATCCAAAGCCCATTAAGGCAAATGGGAAGAGTCCCATTGGTTTTATTCCTTTTCAGATGATGCCTTTAGGACAGTGCAGGTGATAAACAGAATTACGGGTTTGGTGCAGGATTCTCAAAAGAGCTGAAGTGAGATGCTTTTAAAATCCCTCCCTTCAGCTCCTTAAAATGTGATTGAAGTTTATACTCCCGGTTAACACATTAGAGCTATCCTATTTCTTTGTACTGTGCTTGTCCAGTGGTAAGATTCCCGTAAAAGAAAATAAATATGCTGTGGCAATTCTTTGAATGGAGGACAAGGGCGTGTGGGTGTTGGTGATCCTTTTGAAGTCTACTGCTGAGTCAATATCTGAAACTAGCATTTCTAAAGGAAAGTTTGACTTGGGCTTCCAAGCTTCAGTGAAACAATTCTAAGTCTTTAAATGTTACTTAAGGTCAGATTTATGCCAGTACCTTTAGTCATCTTGACTTAATTCTGGATGGAGGCACCATACAATTGAAAATCCAGGTTCATATTTGCCATGAGAGCCACTCTCTGCTTGCAACAGAGTATTTCACAATAATTAAAATAACTTGCAGGCTTGGTATTGTGTGTGAGTGATACAAGATTTGTGTATATAGCATTTGCTGCTCAGATCGGGCAAACAAGTCAATCCTAGAATCCTACGTTGGAAGGGACCTCAAAAATCATCTGGTCCAACCTTTCTAGGTAAGAGCACAGTCTAGACAAGATGGCCCAGCACCCTGTCCAGCTGAGTCTTAAAAGTGTCCAAATCATTGAACTTGTATCTGGGGAGGGAAGACACCTTCTCTTCTAAGTTGTGAAGCAATTTTCATCATGTCCGTGAGTGGGGCATTTAAAGACATACGTTCCTTTAAGCCAAGTGATACTTGTAAGCAAGCCATAAATATGAATTGTAACTTTGGCTTATATGGATTTTTGCATGACGAGATCTGACATCCATTCAGACGCAGAAGTTTAATTTAGGGGCTGACATACACAGAGTCCTGCTACAGGCCTGAGATAACGCTCCCAAAAGATGTAGACAAGTTCCTTACATATGACCTAAAGACACTGAGCGACAGAGCTTCCAAAAAGTCGGGACTGTTTTATCTCATTTTCTCAGACAAGGGTAGTACTCTGAAGATAAGTCCCTTTCCTGATTTCAACAATTCAATTGTTTTCAGTCATTCGGAGGGGGAAAAGTGCAATAAACCGTGCTATAATGGCAAGTGCTTAGTAGCAAAGCTCTGCTTTTGCTGTTATCGCGATGTCCCTGGCTTGCAGACAGAGCTGGGGGCTGTGCAGCTGGTGGTGGAGCTCCATCGGGCTTTTCGCCCTTCTTGGTGCTGCTCTGGTTCTTGAAATGGGGCAGCGAGGGTTAGAGGGACAAACACTTAAAACAAGCCATGAGATGATGTCTGTACTGTGTAACGAAGGTATGGATTTCCTGTTACTGGCATAAACTGGAGCAAATTATTGTTTTAAACTATTTTTCCCATGGTAACAAACACAAATCAATGTATCAAATAACTCCAAAAGAAATGGAATAATTTAAGAGTGCGTTAAAGATACCTGTCAAAACGATCATCCTCGACTTCAGAGAGGCTGATTATGTAGACAATTCTGTTGAACACACTGTTAAAAAACAAACCAAAAAGCATCTGGAATCAAATACACGTTGTCTAAAGCTCGATCCTACACCTTGGAAGTCAGAATTTTTGCCATTGGCTTCGATACAGGCAAAATCAAATCCTTAGGTGAGGCTTAGGTGAGGATTTCCTGATGCATAGCACAAATGTGTTTGTTGCTCTGCAGCTCCCTTCAGCCACAGCTAAAATTCCTGGGGGGATAAAACGTTCGTTCCTGTCACAAGAGATTCCTGGTGTCAGATTCTGGTCCTTTGTCAGAAACTGGCTGTAGCTCCGTTCTTTTCTCAACCTTCCCTCATGAGTATTTTCAACTGTCTTGTTTCAGAAAAGTAAGACAGACACTGAAAGATTAAAAAAATACTTTAAAATTCTACCGTTTTTTGATAATACTTTTTACGTGTGTGTGCAACCTGTACGGAAAAGAGGAATTCATGTTTTTAGAAGCAGGAGTACTTGCACCTCAAACCTTAGAAAGGCAGTAAGTCTACTTTCATTACTTTTTATCATTCTAATACAATCTTAACAAGTACAGCAACTGATTTGCGATTAGCATAGGCTGCAGCGTATTTAACTCTACAACTGCCTGACCGGAGGCTGTAGCGAGGTGGGGGTTGGCCTCTTCTGCCTGGTAATGGATGATGGGACGAGGGGCAATGGTTTGAAGCTGCGCCAGGACAGGTTTAGGTTGGACATTAGGAAAAACTTCTTCACCGAAAGGGTTGTCAGGCTCTGGAAGGGGCTGCCCAGGGAGGTGGTTGAGTCCCCATCCCTGGAGGTATTTAAAAGAAGGATAGATGAGGTGCTTAGGGATATGGTTTACTGGTGGGATGGCAGGGTTAGGGTAACGGTTGGGCTTGATGATCTTAAAGGTCTTTTCTAACCAAAGCAATTTCTATGATTCTAATGATGCTTTGAAACACTCTCAAAAATATTAACTTACCAAGAGATAACCTGGCTTTTATCATGTGCTCATAGACTAAAGGTCTATGATGCAGTTCTGTTCATTCAGGCATGTGATTACAAGCTAGTCCAATTTATTCCCCTCCCCCCCCCCCCCCTTAAAAACCAAACACATTGTATTAAAAACCCCTACGACTGGTGGAAAGGTCTCCTTTCAGGCTGCCTGTTGATACAACACAGCATGAGCAGAGCACTGGCGGGAGGTGGCCGCAACACTCAATGAATTTCATGTCCTGCAAAGCCTGTAAAAATGACAACATCAGAAGAAGAGAATAAGTATGGAACGTGAGAGGGAAAAATAGGCTGTAATAAATGGAACTACCGATTGGCTGGCATAGGGCAGTTTAGCTGTAATGCTAGTGACATCAGTAGAGATGCTGTGGAACTGCAGTTCATTCAGGCTTCAAAAATAAAAATTAGAACCAAATACGTGACCAATAAGTTGAAGATTTCAAAACATGAGTACTCTCAATAGTGACAGTCAAAGCACACAAGTGACTTAAAAAAAAAATCACCTGTATCTCGAACATGCTACCCACACTGAAAAGCAATCAGTCAAATGTTTTATATTTTCAGCTCCTGGCAGCAATTTATTAGAGAACCAAAAGATCTCATTGGTACGCTATCTTTAAATTGCTTTTTTTTTTTTCATGTTTTGGTTTTGAAATTAATTTTATTCGGTATTACCCTTTGAAGAACTCATAAGCTTAACAGACAGATTTGCCATGCTTACGCTGAGCCGTGTTTTAATTTTTTTGAGTAGTCCCTGAGCCTGTTTGCGATGTTAAGTGCATTTTAGGGGCGGAATGAATTTGGTCGTAAATCACTGCACATGTCTGAGTTGCAGAAGGATAGATTAGGTCTTAATGCTGAAGGGGTGGCTTCATTTTATTTTCCACTCTACACACGCAGGGTCGAGAGCGTCTTCGCCAGCCATAGGAGGGCTCTGGGTAGGGGGCAGGGTATGGAGCATCGCCACGTCCGTCTTTCTGTTGCGCTGCTCATCTTGAGGGTGAGCTCTGGGGTACTTTTAGCTGGAGGTGTGTGGGTACACAGGCAGAGAGTGCATGGAAAACCAAAAGGAGGGGTGGGGAAAAAAAAAAAAAAAGAGCACTTTGTTATCACCTTCTTTTCACAGACTCTCCAGCCCTCACTCCGTTGCCTGTATCTGCAGGTAGCTTCCACCTGCTGGGGTTTGCTGTAAAATGACAAAGCACCCTCTTTTGTGTGAACCTGACAAGGATGTTGCCAGTTTTCTCAGACATCTAATTTCCTTACCTATCACCTTTACAAAGATCGATTTAATGGGCTATTTGGAAAGGGAGATCATTATTGATCCCTCTCAACTTTCTGTTTCATTCAAGCAAACCTCCAGGCATAAAGGCAACATTCAGAACATTGCGACTCATTCACAAAGCAGCATCGGAGGTACCGCGCCACGGGTTTCGGGGGATTATGGATGCATTTTGTGGATGGCTAACAACGCTATCACACAGCTGCTTTATGTTGTTCAAATGAAGATGATGCTAGTAATGTTTGTTTTGGGGGTGAGGAATTCTCCCAGTGCCAGCCACTTTTGTCTGTCACACCACCAAAAAAAAAAAAAAAAAAAAAAAGATTTACATTTAATCTTGCCAATGTCCTCTACCTTCAAGAAGGATTCATCGCGAAAGAATGGTATTGCCATAGCAACGAGGAATTTTTTCAGATGGCTATAAAACTGGTGAATTTCCAAGGCACAAAAGCTTGTTCAGAGCCCAGAAGTACCTGGATGGAAAACAAAACAGATGGTAAATTCTCTACAGCTTTTGTGGAATGATTTTTTGCCAGTTATTCTCCACTTTCCCCTATGTCCTAAATGTTTGTTTTACAATGAATTTGTGATCCGTGACAGATTCAAGACTTTGCTCAGTGGCATTGGAAGTTGGCCTCACCGTAGCCCGTTCACATGAACGGCTAATCTGTAAAGGACAGGAAAGCTGCTAAGCTGCTCTGAAAACATCAGTGATCTTCTTTAGATTCTCAGCCATCAGAAGCATTTCTTAATACCATTATACAGAATGATATTTTCTAAAGCTTAGGGAGTTGTGATATTGGGAACTCACCAAGCAAAAAGTCGCTGTCTTGTAAATGACTTCTAAAGATTCACCCGGCCATTGCTGCAACCTGATATTTGACTCTTAGCAGGGAAATTTTGATTATAAAGGGTTTTAAACTCTGAAGGATGGTGAGCTACTAATGCAAACCCAACAATCTACTTCTCTAAAAGGCTACGTACCACCATGCATCACAAATTCTTGCCATGAGCACAAATTATTGTCACGTGTATCAACGAAAGAGTTTTTTTCTTCTGGTAGGAGTGACAGACTTCTGCAGACAGACTCCATGTGGTACCTGCTTTTGGATTTTAGTTTTGTTTAAAAGATAATGGCTGATACCCTTGTGATTTTTTTCATAGGAAGTGTTTGCAAATAATGTTACAACTCCTTCTGGGTTAATAATAATAATAATAATAATAATAATAATAATAATAATAAAAAATCATTCCGAGTGCAGGCTTTGGTCTGGTTAGGCTTGTTCTGGTGAGCTCCACTGCCCAGGAGAGTGAGACACTGCCAGCACGGAGGCTGCTCATGAGCAGCTCGAGTAAGAAGGAGTTATTCGTGACTGAGGTATCAATGTGGCATTTTTCCCAGAGAATGAGAAGAGGCATTTTGATATAAGCAGCATTCTCCACATATATGCCTTTAGTTTAGCCATTTTTCTGACAATCATGAGAACTATCAGATTTTGCAACAGCCACAAAACAGAAGGAGTTCAGCTTACTCGTAACACTTCGGCATAATATATAGCTGTGGAAGCGGTAGAAAAAAGGTGTTACGGTTCAGCTGATTCAAGGCTGGCTTACTGAAATTCAGGGGGAAGAGGTGGAAATAAGTCTTTGGTTTCGTAATGTATTTTTGATATTGTAATTCCCTCCATTATCTTTTGTTGGTTTTCACTATGTAAAAATTGAAGGCTTGACGTAAAGTAATTACGAGGCTGTCTGTGATACCAAGCTCTCTCCTTGCTTCTCATAATTTAATGGGAATTTTTCCAGTGCTTTTGGGAAGCAGAAGATCCAGTTCCTCCTGGACTCATTGCCACCCATCCCAGTGAAGGCGAGAACCCCTGCTCTGCGCATAGCGAGAACCCTGCAGGTTTGACTACTGAATATTGCCGACTGGGAGCAAAGAATGTGAATAACCCTTCACTGCACAGCACCAGTAACCCAGGACCGCTGGGCCCTGGCAGTTGGCACAGCTTTTGTCTTACACCTTGGGAATCTTAATTTTGCCTTTAAGTTAATTTCTGCTCTTGTTTTCTGGCCCTTAAACTGCTCCTGAGCTTGTTTTAACACAGAAAAAGAGATTTACTACATCTAGCAAGGATGCTGACAGGGAATTGGAGATAATTTGACTTTATTTTTATGATGGAGTTTGCCGTTATCAAATTTTAATTCTTAACCAGCACATTTTCAGTTGTAAACCACTGTTCTTGGGCATATCCGTCGTGACTTAAATGGGCCATTTGAAGTCTTCCATTTGCCAAATGTCTGCAGGGGAAGTAATAACTACAGTTAAAACAGAATTAGTTACAATATGCTGCCCTGTGCATAAGTTTTAAAATGAAATGCCTTGTCTTGAGTGGAAGAAGTTAAACCCCCCCACACTACTTCAAGCCAATTACTATCAATGATTGTTTGTGCTAGGTCCTGAAAGAAAATGCATATTACACAGCGTCCGTAGATTTTCTTGCCTGTAATTGTTCAGTTGTCTTTAATGTGTGATTTATTGAAGTATTTTACTAAGCCGTGTCACTGTTCGTTGCTGCACAATGAACTGCACAGCTCCTGTTGACGGGGCAGTGGCTTGCGGTGGCAGATTCTGACTCTTGGCCATACTTCCAACTTACAGGAGAGAAATGGAGCCTGATCTTCATGTCCCAAAGCTGTATCTCGGGTAGTTGATTAAAAAAAGGGAAAAATTAAAGTTATTTCTTCATTCAGCAGAGAAGTGACTTATTCTTACAAAAGAACAAATCATAGGCTCCTGTATTATAATATAGCAGCAGTCTATTAGGTTATTTCCTTTATTATATCAGATTTAACTGATCTTCAGCTACTCTTCATTCTCACAGCAGTCCTTCTGCTAAGGTTTTTCACTGTCTCTCAATAAAATTAAGCATTAAACCAAACAAGTACTTATGTTGGAATATTTTTCAGAAAGAATCCTAATTCCTCACCCCAGCTTTCCTTTTTCTTCATCCAGAGACAGTTCAAGTCCTTTACTACTACTGTAGTAGTGTTGGGCACTGATGAACTGGGGAATAGTAATCACATTTAATTTCTTTAATTCACTACTCTAAGGCAGAATTTTGGGGACTTGATTACAGCACCATATGATGGCGATCAGTAAATGGGTGATGAGGAGACAGGAAATTCCCCACACCCTTTCACCACTTTTAACAATATGCCTTTAATGAAAAAAAAAAAAAAGTCTACTGTTTTATGGCCTGTGTTGGATTTAAAATGTGAAAACTAAAATACTTCTTAAATTATGGGTTTGAATCAGATCATTTGTAGGAGATGCAAATGGATGCCATAAAAAGAAGAGAAAATCCTGTTTTTAATGATTACACCACTGGTATTTTTATTGGAGTGTCTTCAGAAATGAATTATGGAGAGTCTCGCATAATGATAGGCATTTAGAGAACTATGTAGGCATCTATGAAATCAAGGAACTGTATGAGGAATGTAATATCAATAATTGCACCTTGAGTAGTAGTTCACTACTGAACAAAAGCTGAATAAGCCCAAACACGTAGCACAAAAGCAGTCAACTTTACATCAGCTTGAGAGATGTGCAATAGTAGTTTAACTATAATACTGCAATAGTAGTTTAGATTTTTCTTGTTGAAATAAAGAATAAAGGTGGGTAAGGTCAGCTTAATTGGTAAGGAAAATGGAATTGTTAATGTTCTGTGACATTACATTTCTCTGTGGTATTTTCTAATGCCAAGGACATTTAATAGTTGATGAAAACCCAAAGTTCACAGTAACGATTAGCATTAAGTAATTTTTCCTTTCCTTTCAATATGTAGGTTTCGTGATTTTTTTGGGGGGATGCTGAAAAAGCCTGTTAGATCACAAAGTGGAAGCGATATGGAATAATAACATAAAAGTAGAAAGATGTAATTTTCTGAAATGACAATTTAATTATTAATAGTTAAGTACGGTTTTTATTCATTAAGTGTTAAAAAGATGAGAAAACTTGAATTTCAGAATAAAAATTCTGTTTCCCTAGCAGATCATTCTTTGCCCTTGCAATAATTGTCTGTTCATCTTAATACAACTATCACGAAGATGTATTTGAAATCCATATTGATTAATTCATGCACACTGTGACTTGATATCTAATTCTTTCTTTTGTCAGCTTGCTGGAATTGGAAGAAAACGTCTGATCTTACTCCTCTGCTGGAATGATTTTTACATTAATTTTCTGACAGCGAGATCTTCACTTGTATTTGCTTGCAGGACTAATGTTTTAGTCTGTAATTCTGGCATGTCAGCAGAGATGATTAATTTCTATTGCTTTTTTGGGGCAAAAAAGGACTCCGGTGAAGCTCTTCTACAGTGAAGCTTTTTTTTTTCCACTTTTTTTCTTCTTTTTTTTTTTTTTTAATGCAACAGCTGGTTTGTGCTTGCTTGTTTATTTGTTGAATTTTTTTAGACACAATTGCAATCTCTTTCTTCTTTATCTGTGGCATTGTCAGCAACTTCCTGATTGATAGATATTTCATCGTCTTTTCTCGGTAATGATCCAAGAACTCGACTACGTAATTTACATTATAAAGACATCTTTGTTTATAGCCAAATATCTAACAGATGCTAATTGCTTCGTCTAAAATTCTGGTGGAGCCATGACCAAGGTTGTAATTTTAACACAGATGTAGCTAGCAGCCACCTCCTATATTGTAGCAGCAACCCCCCTATGTAGTTACGCGATAGGAAGTACTTTTTTGTGGGCTCTACTAGGATTTTACTTGGAGAGAGGGCTCATTTGTAGGGTACCAGTGCTTGCAATGATTACATTCAGTTATGGCATTTTGTAAACAGGTTTCTGTGAAAAGCACAGCAAGAAATCTGTCTAGTAAAGACCTTTGGCATCTCTATCAGTATTCAGGCAGAACTGAGATACCCAAGTCCAAAATCATAATGTAAACCCATGGAAAATAGATCGCTGATATTGATATAAAGGTCCCTAAACATCACAGTACCATTTTGTCTCAGAGGTGTCCCAGTCTGATTAGCTTGCTGTTCACGATCACCTGGCATAACGGGGATCCAAACCCCATCTCTTTCTGAAGTTCATAGGTGTAATCTCTCATTCATTATCAAAGCAGGCACAATTAGAAAAAAAATAAAGGTGGTCACTTAAAAAGAGGCCAACCATGACAGTTCAGAACAAAGCACAGAAACAGAGCCTGAAGGAGACTGGGAAAAACCCAGTCGCTAAAAGGAGAGCCAAGGATGTTTCTACCTAAATTGCAAATTATGGAAAGGAGGGTCTGCCGGGAGGTCAAAAATGTCCATTTGAGATCTCTCTGACTGAGATAATCAAGGGACAGTTTCCCCCTTTTCTGGAGGGATATGGAGCAGAGTATTTTAGAGGTGGATATATTTACACTTGTAGCTCTTAAAATGAGAACAAGAAATAAATCCTTGCCTAGAATGAAAGAATTTGCACAATCACTGCTTTAGATCAGCTTCCTGAGATGCTTTCCTCTGCCATCCATTGTGCACTGCATTTAGATAGCTTATCCAGAGCTACAGGTACCGCTCTAGGAGCTACGTGCCTAAGGGAGGTAAGCATAGCTGTTATTAAATTGTTGGAGACGAGAAATATTTTCAAAGTTTACACCTTGCAAACTTGTACAGAACTAATGTCATTTCTCTAGGCTTTCTGAATTCCGAAGGCCTGCTGCAAACAATTCAAGAATTAATTAGAGAACTGGAAAAGTTGCAAAGATCTTTTGTGATGGAAAGTTTCTCAGCAACTGAAACACAGGAATCAGGCAAGTTCTTTTTTGAATATAACAAAGACTTTGACGATGCACAAATCAGTTTTGCTCCATCACCTTTTCTGACCCACCTAGCGCCGATTTCAATGTCAGTGACTGCAGTAACATTTGTCTGTTGATCACAGTGCTTTCTGCACAGCTTGTTAAAAGTTATTCAGCAAGTTAGAAATGACAGCAATACGACATGTGCTTCTAAGAGCTGATATCCCTACAAGCCCAGAAAAACAGGATCTGAGCTTTCGATTTTTCTTATTTCAATATGCCATTGCAGTGGTTTAGCAGCGAAAGGATTTAATACAAGCAGCCCAAACCATCCTTATCACATTTTGCACATAGTCTGCTCAATATATAGGAGCTGGAACAAATGAACAGTAAACGTCTAGCAAAAGTTGGCAAGACTGCTGTCTTGCAAAAGCAAAACTGCAAACTTTTGGTAGGTGGAATTATTTTAATGATTGTATTAAAAACTGTCTCCTCTAGAGAAGCATCTTTTTCTTTCCCCTACAGACATGCTAAATAAGCAATGTTTCCTCATAGTTGTAAGCAATTCCAGTGAAAGTTCTTTAAAAGATGATATGTTGGCATTCTGGCTGTAAAACTTGACTGTGATCTGCATTCCTTTTTGCGTCTTACTGTTCCACTTTTTTAATATATATGAAATACTTGAACTATTTCTACTAGGGCTATGGGAAATAATTTGCTATTGCAGTTAAAGTGAATCATTATTCACATATAAGCTTCCCATTTACTGTTTCTCATATCCAATTTTTGAAGAAAATATTGATGAGGGCATAGAAGTACCTTGGCAAGGCTTTGAAGAAGCTCTACAAAGCTACTACAGAAATAAATTGCAAAACTGAGGTGCACTCACTAACCATGTCAAGTGAATGTCAATCTATAAAGTTCAGCTGAAGATTTCTTAGTTTTAGTCTTTCTATGAAGTTTGTGCGCGTTATTGTAAACAAAAATAATCTTAGACATACTGTCTCCTGAGTCCTGTTTTTTCTCATTCCAAAACAGAGAGAAACTGAGACGCTGCAGTGGTGAAATTTGAAGGAGAAGGTTATTAACCACTTCAACCATCAGAATTGCCCAGTTCAATTTAGGTAAAGGCTGCCCTAAACTGTCTAAGACCTATATGAAACCTATATTAAAGGCAAGTCATGGAGAGGCAGCAACAGTCTTACAAATGGCTGTATGGAAAGCAGCGTTGAGAGACTTGGGATATCAGGTAAGAACAGCAGTGAGTCTGAGGGAGAGAGGAATGGGTGCCAGGTGAGTTTAGGCTCACATCTGTCTAACCTTGGGCATTTGAAAACGTGTTACCATAGATCAGTAACTGGGGAGAAGGAGCAAACCAAATTCAGCCTATCCTTCCATAAAAACCCAACTGCCAATTCCCTGTCTACCCAGAAAAAAATTGCTGCCCGTCTGTTTGAATACACTACTGACATGGTAATCTTTAGGCTTGATGGCTACATCTCAGGATGCACACACTTGGAAGAAGCCACTGTTGGTACTAAACCTGATGGCAAACCCCTCTCAGCAATGGATATCCCTGCGCTTATCTTGCCATCCTGCTCTTCACACCAATTCCCTACTGAAAAGCCTTCAAGAGAAGACCTTTCATATCCAAACTCCTCAGAGGATTGGGCATAAGAGAGCATTTTCAGTTATTATGGTGAAGCTTTTGAGCAAAAGACAAGGATGATCCTGGGCAGAAGTGGAAATTTCAGAGGGCTAAAACGTGGAACGTCTTCAAGGCAATGCTTGCCGCCTGGCCTCAACCGGTGATCAGCGAGTAACTCTCTTGCTTCTTCCACTATAATATCTGCATGCAAACAAGAAATGATGTTTGCTCTTTCCTACCGTTTGGGAAAAGGTACCATTTCTATTTTTAATACTTGAATAAGCCCGAATGCTTTAATACTCTTTTATATGAAAAGCCAAGACTGCCTAACCACCCAGACAAACAAAGGATTAGAGGAAGGAGAATGGTTGTGTTGTCTTTGGCTATGAAACAGCAACTAAACGGTTAAGCCTTTATAATTTCTTAAGCCATTTCAATACATCTATAACTTAATTTGCCTCGTACAGACACTAGCAAAGGCTGCTGTTTTCCTTCTTCTGGTCTTTTATTTTCTTGGGACTTTGCCATGAAAGATACTTTAATCTTTGTAGATAAATCTTCCGATTTTGGGGTTTTTTTTTTAATTTTTCTTAAGACTTCAGCTGTCTTAAATATTTTCATTTCATCATGTTTAAATATTTTAGACAATTTGAGGCCCTATTTATAAATGGATATGATTAAGATTAGGCTCTAATAAGTGCTAATCTTTTCCTCCAGCCAGGGAGATAAAGCCTGTCTTAAACCTGAATGGCTTAAGACAAGTTCATTTTTTTTTATCCTTACAAAGTGAACAAATAAAACACTCTCCAGCAGCTGTATTCACTGGAAGCACTGAAGATAATCCCTTCATTTATTACTGCAAAGTGCATTTCTTTGTAGGTATCAGCCTGCTTTACCTTCAGATGTGTAGTCTGCAGATTAGAGAGCTGCCTGAAACTCGGTAATGAAACCTGAAACTCACCTGGCCTCCCAAAAAACTTGAAACTTGGTTCCATTTTTTGATACTCTTGGTTGAATTTTGGGTGAAGCAAGGCCAATGAAGGCACAAGTGTTTTTTTCTTCGAGGGATTTGTAAGCACAAATTAATTGCCTAGTCTTCACACTGCTCCTCAAGGTGAACAATATCTCTTTTTTGTCAGGTAAACACTGATGATTTTATGCACGTTCCTCTGCAGTTTCCAGTTCAGTTCTGGATGTGCTTAGCTGAGCTCAAGGTTTAGCCCAAGGTTTTTAATCAAACGAGGAGCTCTGGCTGAGCGAGGAAATCCCTATTCATGAAGAATGGTAAAAAATTATTGAACGCGACAATGGAGCTCTGGGAAGCGTGAAGGCCAGTTTTGACAGAAAACCAAACATGTAATAGAGACTTTGATCTCAGGGTTTTTATTGAATGATGGGCTGAAAAGTTGGAGTGTTTTACAACACGGAGCATGAGCTTCAGCTCACTGACCACAGGGGTCAAGTACGCTCCTTGGATAACTGGTGTGTTTCCACCACCATCTTCCTTGAACGTGCACCCTGCTTGGGTTTGTCTTCCCAGCAGACTTAGCCAGCCCACTCCTATCAGGCAAAGGGGATTATGCTGTTATGGGGTTGGCCTGCATTTAAATAGCTTTAATACTCCAGACCATCTTAAATTGGATCTGATGTGACTCAAAGCATAACATGCTCCACAGCTGATGGATTGGTAGCTTTCATTACATACATGCACCTGCAGACAAAAGTGGCGGAGGAAGAGGGAAAACACGGTTCTTGCTGTGTGACAAAATGGAGCAAATAATTCACAACTAATAACTAACCCGATCTCTTCCTGAAGACTAAAAATACTCTGCTTTTACTGAAAGTGTATTAGTAGTCATGGTCAGGTAAGTAAAATGATGTTATTTCCATTTCCTGCCTGGTCATAAGAACAAACTCTTCCAGAGCAAATTTGAAGTTCGTTTCCTGCAAATACTGGTTTATGAGATTTTAAAACCGGCTTTTGGTAAACGATCATTAAAGTGGAATTTGAACTACATGAATGTTTGTGGAGAGTGAACAAAGGGAGCTTGAGAAAAAACAAAATTACATTTTCTGTTCCTTCTTCATTCTCAGTACCAACCTAATTCGTAGCTCTCCAATGTCAGAAGGCTGGAAATTTTGGATCTGGGACCTCACCTTCACAGGAGGCGGCGTCTCCCAATCGGTTTATCAGTCTCTGCTGTAGGAACTTTGGTGCTACTGCCCACCACAGATGCAGGAAGGACGGGGAGAGTGATTTTTCTGGAGAGGACCCTCCTCTCCTTTGGCAGCTTTCCCCTACAGCCCACCTCTCCATACTGGCATGCAGCTGCGCTCAGCGGCTCTGGGAATGGCAGGAGGCTGGAAGGATTGGCCAAATCAAGCCTCAGGGCCACAAACACCGTAACATTCATCTATCTCAAGGGCTGAGCCTTACGGTACCGAAATGTGGTCAGGGAATGCGATGTAGGGAGTTGATTCGGAAGGTCCAAATGAGTGATCTTCATCGATCTGTAAACTGCCCAGTACTGAACTCAACAGACTCCCCTATTTTCCTGTGCATCTTCCAGCTCTCCACTTTTCACCTCTGCAATGGGGAGGCTAAGTCCTACGTCCCTTACCTAAAGTCACAGAGGAAATCCCTTTAAAAACTTCGTAGCGTTTCAGAGTTCCTCAGTCCTGACCCAGTAAAAAGCTGCTTCTGATTATTCCATAACAGGAACAAACAGCCTTTTATTTTGTTTGAAACTGAAGCCTGAAACAAATTTAAGGGATTGCAAATCAAAGTAGGAATGTGGGTTGGTACAAAACCCTAGAAGTCAGTCTTGGCAAGGTTATTGCCTCTCTGCTCAGGTGTTCTGTAGCTTTAAATACAGAGTTTCAAAAACAGTTTAAAAATATTTTAATACAGACTGAATAGACAAAATCCACAAAGTTAACGAATCTGGTTTCCCTTGTTGTTAAGAGTACTGTGAGAACAAAGGTAGATAATGGCAACAGGAACAGCCTTAAGAAACACAGGAGGTTTATAACTTATAGCACAACTCCACCAGATGGATTTTAGTTGAATTTCAGTTGGTTTTTTCCCCTATAAACTTTATATTTACTTTCAAGAAAAGTGACTGTGGGAGAAATTAGGCATGCAGTCCTTTATTCCTGCGATCTACATTTGTGAAAGTTGATTGCAAAAATATGAAATTATGTTTGATTATGAAAATCAGATCTAAGTAAATGAAACAAAAAATAGAACTGAACACCAAAGAAGACACATAAAATGGCTGAAACGTAAATAATCTAATTATAAATATGGTGACGTATAGAATGCCAGCATCAAATTCTGCATTACTTCATCTCCCATGTATGTAAATCTCATGGTCCAAACCTCATACAAAACAGGCTTTTGATATTCTTCCAGCTGAAGTACTTGACCCAAAGCTCACAAAGTCAGTATGAATCCTTTAAGTTTTGGAAGTCGAATGCCAATTTCTCTGCAGAAAATTATCTTACACATAAACTAAAAGGAAAGTCTTGCATTTTTCCTAGAGGAAACTTCATAATTAAAAGTCATCTGGAGTATTGTAACAATGATGCGGACATAATTTATCTAGAATAATGTGTCACTTTTACACTTTTTAAAGATAACAGGTAAGTATCCCACGTACAATACCTTTCAGCAAGGCACTAGTATAAGAGTATGTAATATGAAGAACTGTATTTATGTGGCTACTAACAACATGGTTTTCCTACAGGAACGAACATGTTTAAATGCCACAAAACAATGCTCCAAATAAGGTCCAGAACACACATCGGCTGTTGCTGATGGCACAGCTACGCTGTGGACACTGCTCTGCTCTGTCACAACAGAGAGAGGACAGAAGGGGCTCAGGACGATATAGCCTCCTCTGTATTCCACCACCATTTGCTTTTAAAGGTGAGGTTTGTGTAAACATCTTCTAAAAATAATATTTTTTCCTGATGCTGATGTCACTTTTTATCCTGAAGTACTCATTTACTGCCAGGTAAGAGAGCCTAAGCTGGCTCCACTTTGCATGGTCTTCGGCATTCTTTTGTTAAAACAGATAAAATTTATTTCTACTACTTCACCAAAACATTTTTGGTCTAATGGAAAACAACTCCATATTTGTGTCAAAGAAGAGAGCATTAGGACATATTTTTAGATTGAAACACATTGTGCAAACTATGGTTCCTTCTCAAGATCAAAAAATCCATATGTGTTTCCACAGGCTCTCAACACAAATTGCCTGTCAGGGAAAATCTTGAAAACTGTACTGTAACCAGGATGATGAAGGAAAATTACTGCCAGACATTATATAGTCAAGAAAAACTGTGTAAGTTATTTTGTGCCTCCAAGCTTGAATACATACGGGACAAATGCAAATTTTCCAAATGAAATACAGCTTAGAGTGCATAAATTTCAAACAGATAATAGTTTGCACTTATTAAAACTTGGCTTGGATCATAAACAGAGTGCTTTTTCCTGAAATGCCAGCTTTTCTGTAAAGATTTTTTTTCCCCCTAAAGGAGTATCAATTATAAATAATGTTCTAGCCACCAAAATTGGAAGGGCTACACTTGAAGCAAACATACTGAAAAAATATGATTGATTAAAAAGTTATTATCTTGCCATGCACTCTGGGTATTATTTGAGGGAATGGCATTGGAGTTATTGCTTATTGGCAGGCACATCAATACCTGGTCTGGAATAGCCAAGAAGTGATGCACAGATCTATAGCTGCATATACTACAGGACGGGCATAGATAGGCCTTTTCTGAAAAATTAAGTGTCGCAATGTCCTGGTTTTGGCTGGGATAATTTTCTTCCTAGTAGCTGGCACAGTGCTGTGGTTTGGATTTAGGGTGAGAAGAACGTTGCTAACACCCTGATGGTTCAGTTGGTGCTGAGCAGGGCTTACACCAGGCAAGGACTTTGCAGCTTCCCCTGCTCTGCCAGGGGCACAAGGGGCTGGGAGGGGGCACGGCCAGGGCAGCTGACCCCAACTGGCCCAAGGGCTATTCCAGACCATATGATGTCATGCCCAGTATATAAACTGGGGGGAGTTGGCCTGGGGGCAGTGATTACTGCTCGGAGACAGGCTGGACATCGGTCAGCAGGTGGTGAGCAATTGCATTGTGCATCACTTGCTTTGTATATTCTATTAGTAGTAGTATTATTATTAAGCTTTATGTCAATTATTAAACTGTGTTTATCTCAACCCATAAGTTTTCTCACTCTTCCTCTTCTGATTTTCTCCCCCATCCCACCGGGGGCGGGCAGTGACCTGTGTGGTGCTTAGCTGCTGGCTGGGGTTAAACCATGACACACACATGCAAGCCCTCCAGCTCTCTGGGCCCTGAGCACTACCTAAACGTTAGTGTTAGCAGTGGATAATGGGGTAACTGGTACAAAAAGCTACTTGGGACACTCGGCTAGGTTGATTTACATGTAGCTGCTGAAAGCATGGCACTGAATCAGCAGGAAGAGTATAGTGATTCCTCCAGGGATGAAGTTCTAAATAAATAGTAAGTCAGAATGAAAACATAGAAAAAAAACGCGACATGAAGACAGAGGTGTGTTTCGCTGCGGCTTAGGGAACAAAGGTTGAAATCATAGAATCATAGAATGTTTTGGGTTGGAAGGGACCCCTAGAGGTCACCCAGTCCCAAGCCCAAATGGGGCGGGCAGACTTGCAGCGGCAGCAGTACGGGTGCTGGCGAGAGGACGAGGCTGCCTTTTGCAGCACAGCCATGTCCCAGCTGGGGTCACCTACCTCTCCCGCGCGTCCCCCGCCGCTTCTGCCGGGAGCAGCGCAGGCCACACAGGCGTCGCCCCACGCCACGGCATGAAACCACCAGCCACCTATTTTTGTTTTCGCCGTAGAAAAACCTTTCCACTTTTTGTGGAAGACGTCAGAAGTACAGCCCGGAGGCAGGGCTTAGGAAGCGCTGCGAGCGCTTTTCTGAATCTCAGGATTTTTGGAGGGCCTCGCGCCTGCCCGCTGGGCCCGAGGGCTTGTCGACGCTGCGTGCGGCAGCACCGGGGCTGCTCGATGCAGCGGGAC
>NW_009258543.1:163686-174314 GCF_000687185.1 Egretta garzetta
AGCCTGTGTCAGGGGGCCGGTGCGCGGGGGGCGGCCCCGCCGTGGAGGGTTCCTCTCAGGGACGAAGGCTCCCGCCCGAGCAAGCGCGTCCCTCCCCGGGTGTTGCCGCCCGCCACGAGGCCGGTACCGAAGGGCTGAGGGAATATTTGGGGGCAGGGGCAAGAGCCCCCAGATTCTGCCCGGGAGCGCCCTCGCCACGTCCCCGTGCAGTTTGAATTTGTATTCGTCCCCTACGCTTTTCTCTTTATTCTCCCCCTCACGGCTTTCTGTTTAGGTTTTAGGTTACAGTTCTAAGCTGTTTCCTTCTTCCCTGTCCTTCTTACCTTTCATCAGTCGTCTTGAAAAACAGGGAAACATCGGGAACGAAAACAAAAAGCCCGCTGCTTTGGCAGCGTGTGTGTGTGTGTTTATGTTGTTTTGTTTTTTTTTAATGCCCTTGTGCATTGCTCTGTTTTCCTAGAGCTGTCGTCTGGACTGACTGAAATCGGTAAAACTTGCTGAGCAGAGACTAGGGTTTGATAAAAGTACTAAAGGCAAGTACTGTCTTTGCTCCATTTATTCACCTGTTCTTGTCCCCACCTGCTAATTCCTTTGCTCTGCTTACTCTGGGGCAGCGCTTCTGCAGGAGTGCACAGGGCAATTGCTGTAGCTGTGTAACGTGGGTGATAAGGCATTTACCTCATGAAACATGTGTAATGTGTGGGGGTTTTTTTGTTTTGTTTGTTTGTTTTATTTTGTTTTGGGTTTTTTTTTTTTGAGTAGACAGTATGGAGAGACAGACCATTCTGCTAGTGCCTTTTGTGTTTGAAGTTACTTAAAATATAGTTGAAATCATAGGTTTTGGTTAAACAGTGAAGATGCACAACTGGTAGAAATAGGTGATGACTTGTTAGAGTGGTTGAGACAATACATGTTTCCAGTGTGTGACAAAATTGCTAAGTACGGGTAAATAATCTAGGGAGGGTATCATTTAGCTGTTTTAATTTGGTTTTCATGATCTTACTTTATGCATCTTGTACAACATTAAACACAGAAATGGATAATTTTTTTTTAAAAATAAAAAGTGAAGTGTGAAATGGTTGATGTCGCAGATATTGGGGCATGGAGAATATGAGTTTATCTCGAGAGACTGAGGTTAGCATACCTGACTGCTGGGTTTAGACTAGCTGCTAGGAGCAGATTTACAAAGGCAAACAAAGTTTGTCTGGGGTTTTTGTTTTTTAATGTAACTTTTTTTCTTTCTTTTTTTTTTTTTTTTAACCAGTTAGTGAAATGTTAAAAGGCATTGTTTGGAAGGACCAGAAGTCCCAGTTGATATAATTAACAGCAAATGGGTGGAGAGCAATGCTAGACAAATTCTTTGTCACACTAAGAATTCCTCTTCAAAGGAAATAGTTTAGTTTGAATTATTGGTAAGTGAATAAGACTCAGTCTAGCATGAAATCCATGTTCATGGTTATGATAATTGGATGTGAGCTATTACATATATGGTAGTATCCCTTTGGATTTTATGGGTTTATTGATGTGAGAAAGCTGTTGGAATTTAGTCTGCTCTAGTTAAACTCTTGTAGTTTGAAATAAACTGCACCCATCTTCAGCTGTCTTTAAGTTATAAAGCTAACTTTAAATTGATTAGGAAGAAATTCGAGCTAAGCTGAGATAGTGTGTATGGGATTTGTGTTCATTTAGGTACGCAGACTTTAAATTGAGTTAAATTTCATTTAGCAGAAACACTTTTGTTTTGTTGAGTTGCGCTGTATATCCATTAGCAGCACAGAGGAATCTGCTGGAATGATGAAATTTGAGTACCAGTGTGTGTAGAGGAGCAGGCAGAAATGATGTGGATAATTAATGCTTGATTTGTTTATGTTGATAAGTTGCTTTACTCTTTGCCTCACTGGAAATTTGTCTTACACGTTAGAAACAGAAAAGGATTCATAGGTAGACAAAAAACACACAGAAAAAGGGAACTCTATTCTGTATTTAAATTACAAGTCTGCTTCCAAGTACGGAGTTTGTTTCTGGGCAGTTTGGGTTTCCCATGTTAGTACTTGCCTTTGGGGGACTTCCCTGACAGCCCATCTCTTGGGTACTTAAGGGTGTCTTATGAGCTAAGGGTGCATATTTCCCCAAATGGTGTATATTTAACTTTGAATGTTACAGTCTCAGTGTTTAACGGCTGTTCTTATAAAAATTGAATTATGCTCCAATACCTATTAGAAGAATTCATGTATTTTCTCAGAACAATTCAGGTTTTTGATCACCTTCTGTCTGTCTGTATCCCATGTTATCTATAACCTGATGCTTTTTTTTTCCCCACCCAGTATTACTGTATTCCTGTAACTTTGTAGATGGTTTTATCTGTGATACTATCACAACTTTTAAGTTACATTTTTAAATATTTGCTTCCAGTGGAATATGTTGAAGTTTGGAAAAAAAAAAAAAAAACCCAAAACCAAACATTTATACAAGTTAACTACTTTTCTTCCTTGAGCTTGGTAGACTGGCTTCAGTCATTTACCTCCATTTTTACTATTAGGCTATTTTACTTCGGGCTACATCAAAACCAGTGTGTTATCCCTGCTTGTGTAGACGCGCCAGCTCTGCTAGCACACATTTGCCGATGGAAGAACCATCTTCTATTCAAAGTTAATAGAATCGTCTTTTATTTTAGAATGTGATAAAAGAATAATTGTTTTGAAATTATATGAAAGAACGGAGTGCTTGGTTTTTCTGACACAGTGAGAAACATGTTTTTTGCACACATCTGTCATTACTGTCAGCACTAAAATGTCATTGCTTTTAGGTTCTGTGGCACCAGATATTTTAACTGTTTTTAATGTGCCATTGACATGAGTTTCTCCTCATGGACAGGGGCATTATTTGGACACATTTTAACTGTATTAATGTTCATTTTCAGGCTTATGTGTGAACAGGCAGCTGAGCTTTTGCTCTTGACCTCAGTTACACATTTGATGTATTTCAAATACTAAGTGTCTCAACATCATCTCAGGTCCTGCTTTCATCTGGAATCTGATAGCCAATGGTTGAAGAAGAGTTTCCAAACGTCCTGTTAGCTCTAAGTCTCTGGACTATAAAGTTTTTTTTCCCTTTTCTATATGCATCCCAGCAGCACACATAAATGTTCAGCTTTGGCACCGTGCTTGAAATCAAGTGTTGGCATGTTTCTTCCATCAGCCTGCTTAGTCTGTACTAGCTATACTGCAAACATTCTAGCTCAGGGAGGGTATGGATGTTAAGCTTCAGTTTGGACTCCATGCTGCGTGAACTTGCTTGTTGGAAGAGTATTTACAACCTGGGGGGGGAAAAAAATTGTCTTTAAAATACCACTGTCTTGAAGTTTTAGAGTAGGGAATAACTCTGCTCTGAGAGTTATTGTATTCCTTTGTATCAATTTGTATATGACAGAAGACATTTATCTTTTCAAATCAGTTGAGATGGTTTGACTTCATAGCCATTGAAACAATTTTCTCCTCTGTGCTTGCTACGGGTCTGGTTCAAGAAAGCTGTGCATTTTATTTAATATTAAACTGCTTTCATTGAACTTTAGGGAATTGCCCAAATGAAAGAGACAAGTAAATCTTTTCCCTGGTATCATAAATGTAATAAAAAGTTTTTCTTTCCGTTAAATTTAATTCAGAGTTGCTCTAGGATTTTATTGGCACTTCATATAAGCAAGTCCTGCGCTCCATTTCTCTCCTGCTGTACACTAATGTTTTTAGATTTGTAACAAGTTTTTACTGTTTTAATTTCAATCGAATTCCCATTTCAACAGGTTGCTAACTGTAGATAATTGAAATTCTTTTTTTCTTATAGAGGAGATTATACTGGGAGTCATGAACATCAATGATTTTGTAATACTCCCAGGCTCAAAAACTGGAACCTCGGTGAGATCAAAAGCAAAGTAAGTGCACTTTATCTGATTGTGGTAGAGATGTTTTTTCATCACTTTTAATAAGTTTTAATGCAACATTAAGTAGAAGAGCTTATTTGTGTAAAAGCAAGAAGTATCACCGTATGTTTATTTTCAGTATGTTCCTTATGCTTTTATCCTTAAGCCTTTCTTTTCTTAGGCTTTAATCTACTTTAAGTTACATGTCTTACAGCTCTGTATATCTGACATACATACTTTGTAAGCAAACAATACTAAAGGATTCATTGGGATAGTTTATTTTAGTATAACTAAGCGACAAAGCTTTCCGAAGCCAGACACAGTTGTATCAGTTTTATGTTGGCCACTCTGAAGTTTTTACTGGAGTAGTCATATCACTGTCAGCATACCCCTCTGTAATGAGATATTCTTGGGTCCATGGAGTTGGCACCTGACCTGGCCTAAATTTTCCAGGATTGTTTTCAGTCTTGCTGGGAGATAGAAGAGTGACATGCCTTTAATGACAAATTTTTCAACTTTTTTTTTTTTTTTTTCCCCCCCCCTTGCTGTTTTAAACTTCTTCGGGTACCTTATTGTCTTCCATGTAATTTCTAATGAATATTTTACTACTTCTCCAGAACTGTCAGAGAATTACAGTTGGAGAAAATGCAGTTAGAAACAGAAAACAAAGAGATGGAGAAGAAATTACGGCAACTACAGTCAAACATGAGCAGAGAAAAAGAAGAGAGAAAGTAAGTTAAATTTCTGTTTCAGAAAAAGGAATTCAATAAGATGCTCCCTCCACACCTACCCCTGCCCCAGATGGGATCTCTTGCAACGTTTGGAATTCACAGTAGTGTTCAGTTTCCTTTCCCCAGTCTTTCTTACCAATGATTAACTTGCTACCCTGTGACTTTCTTATTTTTAAACTCCCATGTGAAATTCAGTGTTTTTTTTTTTTTTTTTTTAAGAGGTAAACAAATAAATCCTTCCTGGCAGGGATATTCCTTCAGAGGCAGAGATCCCTTTTGCTCATTTATTCCTTCTTCTCCCTTTTTTCCCTGTCTGATTGGATTTTTCACCTTTGTTTTAAAGCAGGAGACAAAGTAGTTTCTCTTCCGCTATTTCAGTCTCATTTCTGACGTTTCTGAAGAAGTTGCTGTTCTTAATATCGCTTTGATCCTGTTTTGCATGCATCTGTGTAGCTTCTTGGAAAGACATTTTCTGTGTGATGGAAACATGGCTGGGAAAGTAAGCATAATGTAATGAAGCAAGCGCTAGGGTGGAAGTTTCAGTCTCAGCTGTGTTATTGGCTCACTCTGAATGTTAGCAAATCTCTGCAACATCTGCTTCCATTTCCTTGTACTTCTGCCTGACATATTTTGTCGCTGGAGACACGAGTGTCTTGGATACCTTAGTGCCTCAGTCTTGGTAATGCTAAGGGCCTGCTGTTTGCAGCTCTGTAAACTTTTGCTTGAGCTGTTGAGGCAGTGTTTTCCAGATAGTGCACGGCATGTTTTTCCCCATATTGTTCTCATGCAGTTTTTTCTTTTATTGTTCTCATGACCTTGTACCTGCAAACCCTGATAGTGTTTTTGTGGTGAGTTAAGTGACAGGAATCATTGGCGTTTGCACCAGTGCTGGGAAGATTGTCCCTCTTCCCTCCTACATGTTTTCTTTACCCCTTGTTTTGTATGCTTTAGTTTGCTTTGCACTATGTTTGGTTTTCTGTAAAACGAAGTAGATCAGGCATTTGAATGCTTGCTAAACACTATGCAATAGTGTATTATGCGGTGTGCTGAAGCTGAAAATCACCGTTTAATCTCCCTTCGCCTTAAACTCTTCTACACTATCTACCGTTTTCGTCATAGTAGTCAATAACTAAACTGATCTTCACTGAAATCTTAGTTGTAGGTATGTATTCCTGGCTTATTAAAAGATGCTGCATTTTAGCTGCGCTGGATGAATGCCCTAGAGTAAATTGGGATAATGAAGACTTACCTAAAGCGTACTTCTGTTACGTTGTTATTCTTTAAAAACCAACCTTAGAGAATTGATAGGATTTTCTTATGTTTAAAAACTTGGACCAATTTGATGGTCTAAAAATAAGTACTTTCTTATACATGTGATGTTTTTACTACTATTAAAGTAGATGTGAAGGAGGTTTTAATGGAAGGGAGATATTTGTTTGGGGGAATTGATGATCCTATAGACAAGTACTTTATTTGTGTGATTCTCTGTTGTTATTTAAAAACCCGAACGGAAACATTTATGCTGCTTTTGCTTACAGAAGACATATTTTTGTAAGTTCTTTCTTGCTCTTGGTTCATAGGAAATCAAGTGCTTATTATTGGAAATATGGACAGGCAGGACCGATGACCATCCGAGCCCGAGTTTTGTCACAAAGCAAAGAAAACAATAATAAGGTAGTAACCTGTCAGTATATTTGCAGGTAAAGCTATTTAAAACAAAACAAGTTTTGTTTTGTTTTAACATTAAAACATTTACACTACAGAACATGGGGGTTTTA
Source organism: Egretta garzetta (assembly GCF_000687185.1). Taxonomy (NCBI): domain Eukaryota; kingdom Metazoa; phylum Chordata; class Aves; order Pelecaniformes; family Ardeidae; genus Egretta; species Egretta garzetta. The sequence goes on from NW_009258543.1 coordinate 170,109, forward strand.
AATACTGTAAAAATAAAAAGGTTGAGTACCTTCTGAGTAAAATTTCTGATAGTTTGTTGTTCTGTGCCAAGCTTATGTTTCCCTTTGAGCTGGAGGAACATCAAGTTTTGTTTGGTGATCTGTTGGGTTTTTGATTGCAATGGATAGGAGAATATAATTGTGTCTACAGATTTAGTATTGTAAGAGTCTAATTTGGTAGAGATGGAACTCATCGGGAGCCTGTCTTTCAAATTATTTGGGCCTTATCTAATGTCTGTTACGAATCTGAAATGCAAGGCTTCATGTGAAGTTCTCTATCTTCATAGATAAAAGCTATGAAAAAGGCACACCACATGAAAAAATACTACAGTTAAAGTTTTTTCTTTAACTCGGTCACTATGTAATGGCATCTGCATTCACAGTAGAACTCCCATATGATTCTGTGGTTCATTCTGTCTCCCCCTCCTCCCCCAACTTCTGCATGTCCTATAATCTTATGATGCTTCTGGATTTCTTTCAGTAAGTACAGAAGGGCACTGAGGACCCAACTTGGTTCTTGGTCCATAGTAGCTGGAAAAATCCTATGTTCACCCCCTGAGGACTGATGCTAGTTGGTCAAGTGTAGGTTAAACGGATCTTTGAAGTAGTCTCTTGGACAAGGACTGGACTCAGTCCATTCTCTTGAACCGAGACTGAATGCTTCTGACTGTTTTAAAATGTGGATTAGGTTTATCAATTGACTTTTGTTCTACGACATCCCTGCTCAGACCTAAAAGGAGGGATGTAGAACTTCCCTGCTAAGTCATTGAAAAATTTGTTTTCTTTTTAATATGTACACAATGGGGTATTTCCCCCTTATTTCCTTTTGGAAATGACCAAGGCAATTTTGCTCAAACTCTCAAAAAATATTAAGGACCAGGCAAGCGTATTGGAATGGTTAAAAAGCTGAAGACAGGACCTTGTAGGGAGTGTTATCCCTTCCATCTGTAATAACCTAGTCTTAATGGTTCATTCTCTGGTGAAATAAATTCTTCATTTTAATAGCTTAGGCTCTTGTCCTTGAGGCTTTATACATCATGGAAGCAAGCATTAGGTGTATCCGTCATCAACTAATGTTCACGAGTGCTGTTAAAATAGCAATTGCGGTAACAGAACTTATGTTCTTTATTTCTTCCATGAATTAGTATGAAAAATCTGTAGAGGAGCCCCAAATCCAAACTAATTCAACTTAGAGATACTTCCTCTTTGCTTCTGCAGACATTGATGTGTCTGGAGAGGCATGCCCACTGGACTGAGTGGGACATAAAAGGAGACTTTTCTCTTAACGATTATTTTTTCTGGAAGCCGTGCTACGTGTGCTATGTTGAAATGAGAGCTGGTAATTAAGAGAGACCATTTGAAACTGTCCAAAATAAAGCTTATTTGTCTGAAGAGAAAAACAGACAATGACAACTTTGGACTGAGCCATCGCAGTTGCTCTTTGAAGTCTTTTGAAGCAGCAGCAGTTTGGTGCGAAGGTCTTCTCAGCCAACACACTCAATTTCAACAAAATTGCCTACTTGCCTGTGAGTAGAAGAGAGGATCAGAATGAAAGGTTTTCTTTAAGTCACCTCTTTCTCTTTCCCCTTCTCTGAGAGAAGGAACTCAGAGCTGTTACTACTTCAAAGATGTCAGATTTCAGCTGTGATGGCTAAGGAGAAGATGCATGGGGTAGAATTCTCAAAAGGGCAAAAATGAAATGCCTGCAGATGCATGAGAGTGGCAGGGGGGAAGTGAGGGTGCAGTGTGGACTGTTTGCGGGGAAAACTGAGGAGCAAAAATGTTGAAAACGATCAGTTACCGCGGTGCTACATCATGGAAGGGTAATGAGGAGAAGCAGAAGGAAGACACTAACCACCACTACCACCCCCCCAACAAACTATAGGTACCTATATGTGCAGTAGACTTCACCGGTTGACGTTTGAGCTTAAGTCACTGTGGTTACGAAGTCCGCACGTCTGTGTGTGTGGAAACACTCGCTATGTACCTGGCTGGGCCAACAAGGACAGCGTCATTGCATGAATGGGGAGGGAAGTTGGTCACAGACTTAATGGCTGTCATGAGCAACACATGGATTTTTCTCTTTAAATATAAGCTTAGCTATTTTCCTAGTAATGGTAACATTTTAATTCTGTAAAAGTTATGCTTTTATTCATTTTCATTAGCACCTTAGGTTTCTTTTTAATATTCATACTCCAGTACCTTATGTTTATGTGTATGCAAATACTCTTCCATATAGGTTTCTTCAGGAAAAGTGAGGTTGCAAATACTCAAAGAACAGATTCAAGGTAAAGACATCTTTGTTAACTAAATAAAAATTCACAAACTTCTGATAGAGTATCTCGTTCTTGGAGATTGCTGCAATTAAGCAATAAAGAAATCGGAGACTGGAGTCCTGTGTTTGGTGTTTTGGCTGTCTGGTTTTTTTTTGTTTGGTTTTTTTTTTTTTTTTCCCCTCCCAGAGCCAGTGAAAGAACTATTTAAGCATGAAATGGCAAATGCTGTAGCTCATGAAAAATCTGAAGAGAAGGGGGTAGCGCGGGGACCACCTGAAATAAAGAATGCACTGCTGGTAAGTAAATGATTTAAAAATTACTCTATAGCCACAGAATATAATGTGTATGTATGGCAGCTTTGTGGCAGTACCTAGACATACATTATATAGTATAATATGTTGTAAAACGAATTACCCTGGGTTTGCCCAGGCTGTGAGCTGCGTGTGGTCTGCACAGACAAGCTGTCTGGCCTGGAATTCACTTCCAGGCTCCTTCCTGAAGGGACCTGTAGATGGGAATACGGATGTGCGTGCCTGAAACGCAGGCGTGAATACTACGTTAGCTTTCTGTATGTTAGCCTTTCTGTACAGCGCCGTCGTATTGTGGTAGGCTGCGGACGTCGTCGTACTACCTGCCTCCGCCCCTTCGGGGAAAAGGAATCGTTTTGATGGCAGTATTGCTGCTGTGAAATGAGAAAGTCAAGGAGCTCGTCTGAACTTTTACCCTTAGCTTTTCTGGTGAATTGAAAAATTTTAATACCTTATTTTTGCAGTTTGCTCTGGGAGAAATAAGACTTCTCTAAGATGGTCAGCTTTAGGTGCCGTATTGACTGCTAGATGTGCAGCAACTTAAAAAGAGGAAAAAGTACTTACGTATTTGAGATTAATTTGATCCTACTTTATCTAAATATCTTGCTAGAATTGAAATTAAAGTACTAAGTTTTTTTTTCACCTGTTTCCCAAAATACATTGGTGATACCCACTTTAATTCTAGGATTTCTTGCTCTGATAACCTCGCAGAAGGTAAAGGGAGCTTTTATACGCTGATCTCCCTGAATGGCAAGGAAACAGATGAAATGATTCTGTTACCAGAACTGTTACCAGTTCTTTAACGGGGCATTTCTTTAAGCTGTATTTTTATTAATTTGCCCAGCATGTGAATGTGACTGAAGAAGGCTGATCTCTTACTTAACTAAAGAACGCTACCATATGATTAAAATAAGATGTATGGTTGCAAGCAAATGGGGCAAAACTGAGTGGTCCGTGAATATTTTGTAATTTTAAATGCTTTGGTAAGCACCAGGGCACATTCTTAATTCTGACTGCTTGCTGAGTTGGTACTTGCCGGCTATGTTAGAGCAGAAATTAGTACTGTCAAGTATGAGATGATTTATATTTAATAAGGAGATTTTGCCTTTTAGCAGGTATAAATAGGAAACTTAGCCTCCAAAATATGAGGTAGCCCCATACAATTCGGTTTTTGAAGTAACGTGTGCAAATAGAGTAGTTCCAGTGTTGAATAAGAAAATAAATGTTTTAATTCTACAAAAGTAGCGCCTCTCTTAGATCCTCCCCTCCCGCCCCATAGTACATGAGATGAAGTATTTGTATTGCTCTTATGGCAAATTAAAGCAGCTGGAGCTGCTAATGCTCAAAATGAGAGGAACAGGTATTTTACTTGTATGCGTCTTTTTTTAATGGTTTTCCTTAAGGAAAAAGAAAATACCTGTGGATTTTAAATTTCTGTTAAGATTGCCCGGCTTCCGAGCCACTGGGATTTTGCTTCCTTCAGGTTTTTGTTTGTTTGTTTTTTGTTTGTTTGTTTTTTTTTAACTTGTGTTTTCCCCCTTGGTTTCGTCACTGCTCACCTGGGACGAGTGCCCTGTCCGTGTAGCGAGGGCGCTGGCTCCTGC
>NW_009258543.1:174659-182720 GCF_000687185.1 Egretta garzetta
AACCGCGATTTGGGCTTGCTCCACCTCCGCCCCCGTCAATTTAGGCGGAGCTGTGCTTCCCGGCGCTTGATGCCTGATCCCGGTCTTGTAAGGCTGGGACAACGCCGGTGGGTAGCGAGGCATTGTTTTAACTCTGCTTAGGCTGCAAAGGGATTACTTTCGTGCTATCCCGTCTGACGGTCTTATTCAGTAGAAAGTTTTTCAATTAAAAAAAGTTTTCATACAAGCAAATAGCATAGCTGTTTGACTGCAAGTATCATAGAATCATAGAATGTTTAGGGTTGGAAGGGACCACTAGTGGTCATCTAGTCCAACCCCCCTGCAGTGAGTATTGCAATAAATATTTATTTTATACGTATGTTTTATTGCAGTGAAAGGGTGGTTGGGTCCCCGTCCCTGGAGGCATGTAAAAGGCACGTAGATGTGGTGCTTAGGGACATGGCTTAGTGGTGGACTTGGCAACCTTAGGTTTAACAGTTGGACTTGATGATCTTAATGGTCTTTCCAACCTAAACAATTCTATGATTTTATATTGAGGGGAAAAAAAATCATGCTGTCTTTTCTTATGCTTTGATGGATTTTTGTCGTTATGCACACCTCGTGGGAAAACTGGGTTAAATTGAACCAATGGTAGTGTTATGTGTTTGGAAACATGTAACAAATTGCTGGGCTAGGAGGTCTTTACACTGGCTCCTTGAAATACTGTTATTGGGATATTGTGTGAGGCTTTTCCAAATTGGCGGGTGTTGAGCAATTTAGAAAAAAAAATTTGTAAGTACTAAAAATGGCCAAAGGTGTTTGATAAATGAACAATTATATACCCTTGTGAGTATATCTAACAGTCTATGTTACTTGTCATTTAAATACAGTTATAAGTAAGCTTGAAACTCCAAATTCCTACTTATAATTATGTCTGTTCTGTCAGATGCCACTTTCACCATTCCTGATTCTTTCATGATTGGATTCTACTCACAAAGGAATAAACCGTGATGAAATAAAATGTTACATAGTTCAGTGGAGACTTAAGTTGTGTCTAGTTTTATTAGTCAGGTTGGTAATATTCAGTTTCTAACATATAACTTTGTCGCATATCTGTTATGAAACAATAAAAATTTTATAATTTTATAATTAGGGTAGTAAAGATTCCTCCTGGAATTATTGTGTAACACTTAATTGTAACAAACTTCAGTTTCTCATGTGTTATATTTGATTGCATTCATAAATGGGTTGTAACAACTCTTTTTTTTTTGGACCAAATTGGATGTGCATTTTGGATTTTACCTTTTGGACAAAACCACTGGTTTTGTTCTCCTAAGGTTATTCCAAATTTGATTTCAATAAAGGTCACGATTTGCTGTTTTTAATACCTTTTCAAATATATATTATTATGCTTGTTTTCGTTTTCTGTCATTCCTATGTTAATGATGACTGTTTTATAGCTGATCTTAATGAATCAAAGAGAAGCCATGTCAGGAACTTCTTATGAAAAAAAAGTTTGGACTCATGTCATTTTTATGATTACAAAGAATCAAAATTACTTTATCGCGAAACTGCGAGCTAACGTACATATAGAAAATAAAGATAGGGTCTGGATTAAGTGTAAGTTGATTTAACTATTTCAGTACTACCATCTGAGGTTTTCCTGAAGGAAAAATTTACTTTCTGATGATGTCACTGGATATGTCATTCTCTTATACTGCTAAAATTTATTTGATTATCTCATTCTTTCTTCCCAGAAATATAATCTTTTTAGTACTGTGGTAAATTGTCAAAGCTACTGGTCTGATAAATACATCTTTGTCAAAATGATCCTTGCTTATAGTATGTTAGTAGAAAGATTACATCATTTGATGGAAAAACTTCAGGTGAGAATTTAAGGCGCTTACAGAAGGATATACCACCCTGTGAGTAATGAAAAGCCAACAATAAATCATCTTCTTGGGATATGATGTCTTATCTGAAGCTATGCAGTTGATGTAAAAGTTTTTCCATGAGCTGTTTTGCATGCATATAAAAGTACTTCACCACACACATCTAAATGCAGACTGTTTAGGATTTTTTTTTTTAATAGCCTGTAGTAGATCTTTTAAAGCTAGAACTGAAAACTGGGTGGTAACAATAGTAAGATAACAGTGATAAATCTTGACTTTCTTAAAGCATTCTCTTTTACATATATATATATTTTTTTTTTTAAAAGGGATAAGCCACTTATCTCATTTTCGGGGTTAAACAAACTGGATGGAAATGTTGGAATTTATTGTGGGAATTAAAGGCCAGATAGCAGTTCATTGGAAGAATACAAGGATTTAAACTGAGAATCATGAATCACTCCATCTGCATCAGGAGAATTCCACCTCAAGTTGTCTTAATTCAACACCCTGCCCCTTTTACTTGTCTTCTTCCTCATTCTCTCCAGTCCTACTCTGAAACTAATTAGAAACTTCCTCTGTTAATAAAGGGAGCTAACAAAAGAGTGCAGAGAGACGCCCACGTTGGTTAGACGTTGAAGTAGGAGTTCTGAGCTCAGCTGCTAGGAAGTTTAACATGAGGCCAAAACAAATAAGCTTTGCAAGTATTTTCTAAAAGCAGTTTTGCAATTCCTGCTTAAGTGTTCTGAAGCAGTTGAGCAAAATCTTGATGATGTTTATACAAATAACACAGCAGGGTGAGCCTTTCAAGTATTGATCTGCTATTATACACCACGTGCCGGAGTACCAGAAGGAAACATAGGCAACTATGCTTGCTTGAAGAGAGCAGATGTATGAAGCTACATCACTAAAATTATCTCCTTCAAAGGAATGTGACTTCTACTGAATTCTACTGTAACGTTAAGATTGTTTTGTTCATGTGGTGAAAAAGAAATCAACACAGTCTTTAGCTGTGTACTTTGAATGCATGTGCCGTAGAAAACAGCATGAGCCAAGAAGGGCAATTACAGAGGGAAATCCCCCTCTTTGTCTTTAAGTAATAACGCTTCTGTGGTCTCCGTGTGTGCTAGCAACATGTTGGTGATGTTGGGGAAAAAAAGAATTGCTATCAATTATGGATGATTATGGACTACTAGGTTTGAGGAAGAAGAAAGCATGTGTGTTCATACGGTAAACTCTGAACCTTATTCATCCTACACTGCAGTGTAAGAATCGGAGGAAGACTGCAAAAGGAAAAAAGTAACCGCGGTTTGAAGGGGTTCGTTTCCATGCATACTCACTGGCATGCTGCAAGTACCATTTAACGTGCAACCAGCAACTGCAAAGTCGCTGGGTCGATTATAGTGTAGAGTAGGTGGAAAGGAGACATGACTACATTCTAGTTTTGCTAGAAAACTGGTGGCTCCTTGACATATCTGACTCTGGTTACACTTTCTGCCTGTACCTTTGCTGCTTTCGGGCTTTTGTGGTAAGAATGTGTTCCTTACTTGAGGATTTTGTAGACAAAGGATCTTTTCTGGTCTCTGTGCATAGGAAGGGAACATAGGGAAAGGATGAACATAAAATATTTTTCAGTTTTGCTTGATCATAATTCAAGAGTTGACAATCAAAACCTTCATGTTATATTTCCACAGTAATTTTCTTTGTTCTAATGAAGGCTGCAAATCAGTAAAGTCCCAGTGTGAGCAAAACTGTTATTCTCCTTCTGCAGCTATTTTCAGTCAAACTCATCTAATTCTTTCTAGTTTGCACTTTCCTGGACTACTTACTGTGTGTGAAAGGGTATTCCGGTTAGTTCCTTAAATGAATCTTCCTCTTGTTGACCTCTACAGATGTGCTTCTGTCTACAGAAAAGCTTCAGTAAGCAGAACTTCATTAATAAAGCACATAGCTCATAAATCTGTTTAAATGACATGTGCTGCATGAAATGCCTTGCTTAGTCTGTCCTGATCCAGATTATTGAATTTTTGCTCCCACACTTGCACACTATTGGTTATTGAAGTTATTATGTGCTTATTTCATCATCGCTCTTCAGTATGTGGTTACCCACCTGCTTTTAATATGCTGCTTGGTGGAATGTTTTCAGCATGTTTATAATAAATTAATGGTTTCATAATGTTTCATTAACAGACAGAAGCTGATATACATGTTGGAAAATTGGAGGTCGTTGATCACTTCATCAAGGAAGTAAATCTGAGTGAATCGAAAATTAATCATGAGCAGCAGAAAGTAAATAGCAAGCATCAGGTCACATCGGACAAGTTGTCATCTCTCGTAGCATCGGTAGGCAGTGCTGAGGTTGTGTACAGTATGGAAATAAAATTCTTTTTGTTTAGGACATCTTAGGTAGAGTGGCCATAGTTTTTTCTGCAGTGTGCCAGATGAGGGATCAGGCTGTCAGACTTGCACAACCCATTGACCCCTGTTCATGTTTGTCAACATAATACCCATCCTATGCATAGGGTGTGGGCGACCCATTGCTGCTGCTTTCTGCCTTTTAAAAGCTTTTAATTTTTTTTTTATTTTGCTCTTGATAGAACACTGCAATTTAGTTGTGAGCAAAACCATGTAAAAACTGAGTGACCTTGGTTATCAGGGTAGCTAGCCTAAGCCCAGAAAATGGTTCCATAGCAGATATTAAAAATACTGTTGCTATTGTATGTAATTGGGGAAAGGATTATCATCAGAAGTGCTGTATTAATTATGTTGTGGCACTGATTTAGGAACTGTCCTCAGAATCAACCTGTACAGGCCTCGAAAATCAGGACAAAGGATTATTACTAAACGGTCTATTTAACGAGGAGGAATCTGCAAAGGCTTTTCAGGAAGCTTTGCTTCAGTGGAGAAAGGGTAATCGTGATCACAGAGAACAACTGCGTGCCAGTGAGGTCCGACCAGGTATGATTTCTTTTCTGTTTTAATTGCATTTTAAAAACATTAGGAGCTATTTTGGTGAGTTAGCAGGTTTTTGATTAGTGAAGGCAGATGTTCTGTTAGAATAGTAAATGTTTCTTCTTAAGTTTTCTTTCCATGTTCCTTAAATTAACAACAACCTCTGAAGGGTTTTTTTTTTTAATAATGTGCAGGCTAGTGTTTACCCAGTTCTTGTAATCAGCTGTGGCGTTGGCCAAATAGTTTAGATTATGTCCTTGTACTTTTCTATGGTGTTGTTTCTCACATGAGACTTTAATATGAACTGTAATGCTCAAGCATAAAGTCACAGCTTTTGACTGAGACAAGGAATGTGCATGGCTCAGGATTTTGTATGCTGTATCAAAGTACATTTTCTGCTTGCCTTCCACAGGCTCTTAATATTTCTTTGTCCCAGTGAAAAGATGCAATCAGTTGAAGTATGCATGGACAAATATGAACAAACGTCTTGTTTGGATTTGTGCAAACTAGAGTCTTCCCTCTTGTCTGGATGGTGTTCATTCTTCGTGTATTTTTGTACAAAAAATATAGCTTTTTTTCTTCTTTTTTCCTGTGATATGGTAGGATTTTTGTGTGGAGTCACGGATTCCTCCCCCCTCACATCAATGTGGTAATCTTCCTTTATGTGAGAAAGTGTAATAAATGGTTTTTACTGGCTAGCCCCACTACTGACTGTGTTGTGTAAATATAATATTGCTGGCCATTTAAATTTAGGAATTATGCAAAGACTTAGCTAAGCATAGACTACTAATGTGACATTCATTCAAAAATAATGTAGTTGAATAGCAAATTTATAAATTGGAATAGCTGTATAATTTTTTTAAAAATAATTCTAATAGAATCTGTGGGAATTCATGAGGTGCAGACCAATCTTACTGTTATGAAGGAACCTATCCAAATTGAATTCAAGAAGGATGGCCTGAGCTACATGGAGAAACTCTTGCTTAAGAAATACAGAAGGTATTGTTGAAGTTGCTGGTACTAATGAAAGAAGTCAGAAATACTTCACAGCATTAACACAAATTCAATTGAAACTTTTAAAAAATTAGATGTATTATCAAGAGTTAACTTGACTGTATATATAGGGTGCTTTATTTTAATACAAGAACCACTATAACCAGACTTGATGACTTAATAGTTCAGAATTACTGCAGAAGTAGTATTTGGAGGGATTCCCTTTGTTACCAGTTTGTTGTAGAATTTGAAGACTGGTAATGATACTTGGTTTCTTGATTTTTGGGGCATTTACTACAGGAGTTTTATAGAGGAAAGGAAGTATGAACTTCAGGATACTTCTAGAAACATTACAGATCTGTTTTGTTAGTCCTTGAGGTGTGAGGTTATCTCAATGAAATTAGGAAGAGTTGCTGCTTTTCAGCAGCAGTTAATAACTGCTGCAGTAAGTGGTGTGGTGTGTTGTTTTGTTTTGTTTTTTAATGGCTGTGATATTATATATAAAAAAAGATCACTTTTAAAGATTGATTTATCTTCCTTTTTTAGAACCCCTGTTGATCAAATTTCTGGCAGCTGCATTAAAGATTTAAGGCCTGTGCAAACACTGTGTGTACATCAGGCTGTGATTGGAGGAGTGGGAGAAACAGATGATGATGATGATGATGTCAGTGACTTAACAGGTGTAATAGATTTCTGTTTATTGAATCTAAGGATTAAATACTTTTTCTTGGGATTTTTTTTTTTTGCTATGATTGCTGAACAGTTACATACTTAAGCAATTGCTGCTTAAAGAAAGTAGCAGTAATGAAAGGAGAAATTTATGGTACTTCATAATAAAAAGTTTGCATTTTTATAAGTGTGTCTTGAACAGGAAAAAATGAAATACATCAAATTGATTGTATTTTGTAGTTGAAGAGGTGAAGAGATATTGGACATCTGTTTTTAGAGAGGAAGTACCTAGCGCTATTTCTGAAAGTGCAGAGTCCTCTTTGAAAATTGAGTTCCTTGATGAGGTAAGTATGTAATAAAGGACTTAATGAATCTTCAGTGATCAGAATTGATTTGTCTAAATGCTGATCTGTTAAATATTTAAACTAGCAACAGTTAAATAATTTCTAATAAAAAAAAAAATTGATGCATTGTTTATCTCTTCCACACAAATGTGGAAGATTAGCTTTCCAAAGCTTCCCTGTAATTTTTTTCCTGTTGTGTCAAGGGACTGTATAGAAATTATGCAAAAATAAAATCTGTGGGCTTTTAATCACTTGAGCTAATGTTTTTTTGAACTTTAATCTGTTGTTGAATATGGTTTTTTTTTGTTTTGTTTTTTCATTAGTGTTATGGCAAGGACTTGGAAGAATCATCTAACTTCTTGGTGATGGAAGCTGGGGCTGTGGGCGTGAATAAGCAAGGAAAAACTGAACCACTCAAGCAGTGTGGGAGGTATCAGAAATGCAGAGATTACTTGGCAGAGAAAAGGGAATAATCCTATCTTCTGATTTAGTTACATTCTGAAGAAACAGGTGCTTTTATTTGCAGCCAGCCATACTTCATATGAAAGGGGAGAATCCTTGATTGTAAACTGTTTTAAGGCATGGTTAAGATACGTGTCTTCTCGTCCTTGGCGCAAGATATAGACTCTGCCAGTATCATGACACTTGGTTACTGCTTTCCCTTCCTTTACGTTTCTTCCAAGATCCTGTCTGTGATTGCTGTCTTTTGTCCTTTGAAAGTTTTCATTTGAATGACTAGTGATTGGATGACTAGTTTGTAAGGCAGTCGAAGAAAAGTTTGGCAGTTAAAAGGCATACCACACGTTTACCATTAAAGTTAGTGAATAGCAAGTTTGCCTCTTCAGCTTCTGCCAGTGAGCCACTAAGGTATGTTAATTGCCTGTAACTAGAGAGGCACCGCTTTGAAAAGTCTTTATTTTGTTAGCTTGATCACTCCAATGTTAAACCACGTAAGATACATTTCTTTTTATGTGTATGCCCTGGATTACAGGTAGAATTTCTCTTTGGTATGCTGTTATCTCAGCAGGAGCAGGGACTAGCATATAGTCAGGTCTGTAATTGGTCAGTGTTGCGTACTTTTAAAATAATCTCACTCAACTAATCTTGTAATTCCAGGCAAAACTGAGAGTCCTAATAATTAATGATACATGTGCAGTTCTTCTGATCTCCCCAAATTTATTGATGATATGTGATCTGGTTTTGTTATATTGTATTCTTCTGGCCTTTCCACCACC
>NW_009258543.1:182734-223550 GCF_000687185.1 Egretta garzetta
TCAGCAGTTGCAGATCAAAATGACGCAGTACCAGACCTTTTGCCAAGAGAAACTGTAGGCATAATGAGAAAGTCATCTTGTCATTTAACTTCCGCAGCTGACACTCAATATTTTTTACCTTTTCCTCCTGACAGAAATCCCCTTTCTTCCAAAGAAATTTCTCAAGGTAAATTTTGAAAGTTTATTTCTACAGTATATGTAAGTGTATACAGTTTTATCCTCATGTAATATCTGGTGGTCAACTACAATGGTTGTCAAAAAAAAATAATTAAAGAATGTTAAATTATGTACCGTTCCCTGAGCTATGCAGGTCCCTTGAACACAATTTGATGGGCTGTGCAAGCTAGTTTGAAATGATAGGCATCCGCTGTGATGGTAACAGCTGTGAGCTCATATCTGAGGGAGTGACTGCCCCAATATGAGTTATATACTGAAAACAAGCCCATTATAAAGCAGATGATGTGATCTTACAATCTTGCAATGGGCTTGTTTTCAGTATATAAAGCAGATGATGTGATCTTACAATCTTGCAGTTTGTCTGTACTGTATCAGGTTTAATGTATGGCACGTGTGCTTTTTATGTAGAAAAATGCTTTTTATAGAGATGAGTTGAGAAACTGTATAAATGATTACCTGTTCTGCATGAAAGATCACCATTTGTGTATAACTATTCCAGTGCCTGTTGCATGTCAGTGAAATTACCATGGAAGTTTAGCAGCTTTATTTTGTGGCACTTTTAAGGGGTCCTAAAGTCTTACTCTGTGTCCTAAAACTATGTAAAATATATTGTAACTTTTTTAATATTAAGAAATAAGTTGGAAGGTAAGAGTACTTAATTTCTTATTTTTGCAAGTACCAAACAATTGCTCCAGCACTTCAGAACCTAGCACTTGTTCCCTTTGTGCTTAGTTCAAGAAACTGCTTATGTTGAAAAAACAAACAAGAGCTGACTAATGAGATGTGATATATGTGCTTCTTTGGGCACAGGATAAAAAAATAAAATGGCTATGTCTTGTATATACAAAGAAAAACAGCTTGCGGAACCATTCACAGCCTGACAGTATGTATTTCAAACCACTGTACTACTACTAAGGAAATTTTATGAAATTGCTACTATTGCAGTTCTTACGCTGGCGCTCGTTAGATTATAGCATTCTAAATGTAAAAAATTACATTAGCATGAAGAATTAGTTGGAAATGTGTTGATATTATTATCAAGATCTGATGTTTTTGTAGACAATGATGTACAGGAACATACGCATTAGATACAGAACTGGTACTACCACCTGGTAAGTCTAGTCCATGTATGCTGTCATCTCTGGATATCAGGCAGGAAGCTGATGAACACTTTAACTTTCTTATTTATGATTTTATGGCTTAGGGATAACTTCAATGGAGGTTTCATATTCTTCATTAAGAAAATATAGTAGACTTGCAGGTTATAATTCATATTAATTTCTATTAAAAATAATTCCTATTTTCATTATTTTTTGTACTCTTGTAGGAAAAATGGTTGTCTGCAGTCTTGAAAGAAATGCAGTGCAAAAGGAGAATATTAAGCTGAAGACTATAAGAAGATCACTTAGCTCCTGTAAACTACCTGAGAAGATTTCTAACCCTACTGAATTAATGAGCAACAAATATCTCCTTGAGGCACAACTGCAGAAAACCAATAAAGATTCACAAGAACTGGACAGTGTCTGCAATAGCCAGCATTTGGTTTTGCCTGTAACTACAAAGTCTTCAGTGGTAAAGTATTTTATCTTTGAATGCTTGATAAACTATGTTGCTTAATCTGCTTTCCCAGTTTAGCATGAGGCAACAGATCATGTTGCTGAATCAGTTGAGAGATAGTGATAGATGATGAAATACTCCACTGCTTTTCCCCATTCTCCTCCAGACCCCCTACCCCCAAAGCAATCAATAGTATAGTTTTAATCAGAGGATTGTTACTGCCTACCATATTTGATCTGGAGGGGATGAAGGCCTCTGTACTTTCCAATTTGTATTGTCAGTCTTCTGATGTTCAAAAAAAATGAAAGAACAGACTAGTCTCAGAGAAAAACAAAAGGTGTGTTGGGGGAGAATGCAGCTCTGCCTGTGTTAGTATCAACCTCTTGGTTGAATGCCAAAAAATTGTAGATACTCTTCTCTAACCCCAATTATTCTAATGTTCCTTGCTGAGTATCAAACTGAAAGCAAAAAATTAGGGAGGGGGTTGGGACATTAGATTTGGAGTCATTGTTAAACAGTATTACTTTAGTTGATGTGCACAAAGATAAGTGAAAACAAACAAAGAAAAACTGGTTTTCCACATTCAGTCAGTGGAAGAATAGACTCTCTCACAACATTAGCAATGGAAGTTTATAGGATTTTAAAGCATATATCATGCTAAACTGTCATCCTTATGAATATCTATTACACCAGGCCATCAGAATCATTCCAAGTTTTATGAAATGAGCGTTTTATTGATATAAACTTGCAAGGGTAACTTACGAAGTTTCCTGTTTCTTTTCCTGTTTCTAATATCTTTGTGTTTTATTCAAGTTACAGGATGTAGCCAAAAGACAGAAATCTCTTTCTACATGGTATTGCGGACTGGAAGGTTTCTTTGTTGTAGGCGCAAACCCTAAACAAGTAATGCGTGAAGCACGTTCTTCATTGTGTGCTGACTCTAGCCCTATGGACAGTAGTATCCTGTTTCCAGGTAATGTCATATGAATAAAATCCTCAAACAATATACATATTTATCACTGTTGCTGTAAGACATCTCTTCATGTAACTTGGATCTAGCTTACTTTTAGAAGTCACTTCAGGGTAACAGTCACGCCAACACACACAAATGGTGCTGTGGAAGGATAGAATAAACTTACTACCTTGAGGTAAAACTACAGCAGTACAGTGCCATAGATTTATGTGCTTCTTTATATCCCCTAGGAGTTTGGTAGGAATTTCTGCTTTTCATTGTGCATAATATATATCACCAAAAAATGCTTCTAATGGTATATATGAAACAGCATGTGAAATGATTGGTGAACCTGAATATCAATTCCATCAAGTATATCACTTGAATTTAAGCTTGTTAGTGATGTTATATTTGATTTTTTTTTCTTTTTTTACGCTTGGCTTCTTTGAATTACACACATTAAACGCAGCAACAGTAAATGCGTATTAACGCAAAACCTACAAATAAATTCCTCTAATACTTTTTAATTTCAGGAAATAGAAAGTGGGTTACTGAAAGGAGCTTAAGTGAATATGCTGATGACTCTGTAGTTCAAGGTGTCTTAAAGAGTCAGTTGAATAGACCTTCAAGTTGTTTGGAGAGTCAAAATAGAATTTCTCCCATGATGGTAGCGTGGAAATCATACCCAGGTGAGGATAGCAACAGCTTTGAGGTCCTACTTTAACAGGTTAATTTTTTTTTATGTAAAAGGTAGAAGTGCCATCTGCGGTGATTCTGTTGAATTTAGGTCACTTTTATATCTTCATCTATGTATTTGTATTTTGGGTATAATGGCTTATATACATGGCATTGTTTTCATAAGAATGGGCTTTTGAGTTAAAAATTATCTCTTTCCAGCTGTCACTAATAGTTCTTTTTATTGTGCTTAGTTTATGTTCCTGTGTCTACCTCATTACTCCCCTCTTAGCTCAAATATTTATTTAATAAACTGTCTAGAACAAGATTATGTATTACTGTGTGTTTTGCAGCATCTAGTACAATATGGTTTTGATCTAATAAAAGATCTTCTTCATGCTACTGAAATAAGTCTTATTACACGAGCTATAAGAAACAAGGAAACAAGTAATGCATTACTGCATCTGCACTTTTTAGTTTCTCTTCTCAATTTCATCTGTCCCCATCTCAAGGAATGTAGCTTGTGTTATTTCTCTCATCTTAAGTGACCAGTTTGGCATTTTAATTTTAAAAACTCTGTGTGCGGAAATTGAAACTGTCAGTTTTCAATCCCAGAAAAATATTTGAAAGTATCTATATTTTATTCATGTTCCCTTAAATTAAAAAAGGAAAGAACCAAAGTTTTAAGCTTTCTACACACATTTTCAGTCTTTCCCCCTCCCCCAAAATTTGTGCTATTGTTCATAATGGTTAAGTCAAATATTTTTTTCTGAAAGATACCCCTGAAGTATGAGGTGCTACTTCCCAATATAACTGTAAACTCTTTATTAACGCTTATTAATTCACAACCTTAAGCAAATTTAATAATCTGTTCAGATCAATTAATAATTTTAACTACGATTAATGTCATTAATGAGCTGAGATAAAATTCCCTTTATGTGTGAAATCTTGAATTAGTATTTAATTAAATATACAATATATTTGAATTATTTAATAAAATATATAGTATAGTTACATATAATTCGGTATTATTTGTATCGAAAATAGTGGCCAGCAGGACTAGGGAAGCACTCCCTATGTACTTGGCACTGGTGAGGCTGTACCTCGAATACTGTGTTGAGTTTTGGGCCCCTCATTGCAAGAAAGACATTGAGGTGCTGGAGCATGTCCAGAGAAAGGCAACGAAGCTGATGAAGGGTCTGGAGCACAAGTCCTATGAGGAGTGGCTGAGGGACCTGGGGTTGCTCAACCTGGAGAAAAGGAGGCTGAGGGGAGACCTTATTACCCTCCAAAACTGCCTGAAAGGAGGTTGTAGCCAGATGGGGGTCGGTCTCTTCTCCCAAGTTAGAAGCTATAGGACGAGAGGAAATGGCCTCAAGTTGTGCCAGGGGAGGTTTAGACTGGATATTAAGAAAAATTTCTTTGTCAAAAGGGTTGTCCCAGGGAAGTGGTTGAGTCCCCATCCCTGGAATTATTTAAAAGATGTGTAGATGGGGTGCTTAGGGACATGGTTTAGGGGTGGACTTGGCAGTGCTAGGTTAGCTATTGGACTTTATGATCTTCAAGGTCTTTTCCAACCTGAACAATTCTTTGATTAGAAGTTGTGACCTTTTCTGTTATTTCAGGGGATGATTCTAGAAGACCTTGGTCAACAAATATGCTACGTTGTAAACTGACTGGAAATTGTCCAACAAACACAAAGCCAAGACCAACGAGTTCACCTATGCATATGTTTAGAGCTGATACTGAGACATCAAAACACAAATGCCTTGATGTAACTAAACAAGATGAGTATCTTTGGGAATATGTTGCTGACCAAGAAGCCCTACTTAATCTGGAAAAAGAATTAGAAAGTTATATACTTACTCTGGAAAAAGAATTAGAAAGTTATACAGGTAAGTGGTAATACTGGTGTTTTGTTTTGGTGGTTTTTTTTTTTTTTTACTGGTGCTTACAAGTGACATAATGAAAACAAGTAGCTATTTCATTTGCATTCTCAGACCTAACTGATTTTGATGCAAAAATATACTAAACCATTTGAAGAGGCAAGACTCTCTTGAGGTTGAACAGTGATTTATTTCCATTTGATCATACTTTAACCTACCCTTAATTTAGTAGAAGCAAATTGTTTTATGCAACTTTATTAAGGTTTTTATCCCTTGCATTTTGTTGCAAAAATCTTCAGGATGTGCTAGGTATTATTTCAATAGATGTCCTTTCCTTAGATATTTAATAATGAACACCCCAGGTGTTGTTAGAAGCTAGATGTGATTTTATGCAAGGGTAGCAAGAAGGGGAAGAGATGGACAGGAAATTACATAACTCGATCCTGATAAGAACTGCCACTAATAAGGCCCAATAGTCATGGTGTTACCTCTCATCTTGGGTTTGACTCGACTCCCTTTCCTCTGTCTTTTTAAACTCGTCTCCTTGGTTTCCCCCCCCCCCCTCCTTGTGGGGGAAGAAGTGGCAGGCAAGGTCAGTTGGTTATGGTTGAACAGAATGAGCGAGTTCTGGTTTTGTTCTTTGGATGCAGGAAAAAAAAAATGATTGGGATGCTTCTGTTCCATCTCAATGGGAAGATGGGTCAAGTGCCTAAGGCACTTTGTGTCATAAGCAGCCTTGATGGACTGCATCTCTTAAGCTGTAACGTGGTCCCTCCCTTCTGAGTTGCTATGGTGCTTTTATATTGGCAGGTCCTTGGCTATGATGCATCTTCAGTAAACAAAAGCAATCTGGATTCCAGAGTGTTCTATTTTAAAAATGTTTTTACCTTCGTTTTTTTCTGTATTTTTTTTCACATGACTCTTCTGAGGCTTCCAAATGCCACATTTCAGGACAGCTGTCCTTCCTTTTTTTGATAGGTACTCATCAGAACCCATGCCTTTTTGGAAGAGTTTCTCTTGTTGATGCTTGAAGAATGAACATCATTGCTGAATATGCTCAAAGAAGAATAGGGAGGGAATTTGCTGTGGAACTGTCCCATTCTTTCTCTCCCTTTTCATTCCTCTTTCTTGGAATACTTTTCACTTACTTAGAAGTCCATAGCAAAGACTTATGGCTAGGTGGGAAAATCTTAACATACTTGCATGTTTGTTGTGTTAGAAGCATAGGCTCTGACCCCAGTTGATCGTCTTTTTGTACTGGTGGATGTGGGATAGATGCTGTTACTCTGTTTTAAATATGTAAATATGTTTAAATATTAGTCAGCTACCCAAGTTCTATATTTGCTACTGTATTTTGAGGTTGCATAGGTATTAGTGGGCCCTATATATATAAGGTTTTGTATTGTAGTGACATAAACATTTTAGAAGCAAACCCTCTCCATTACTTCTAATGATACAGGAACCGTGTAATAAAAAGTCATAATTTATTTAAGGGCTTGTAGTGACATCCTTGATCAGCTAGAGATGAGACTTTTAATGGCAAGTTTTTGTTGAGACTGTGAAATTCTTTAAAATTGGTAGTGTAGATACTGCATCTTTTTGTTTATATTTGTTCCTGAAATGACCTAAAATATTTCAGGTCCTGAAAAATGTTCCAGCTTAACTTCTGAAGATGTAACCTCTTCCAGCAGGCACTCAGAGAAGGTATATGGAAATACTACAGATCTCCATAAAAACCTGGGGCTAAAAGACCACAGCAGAGTTGATACTCTGAGGTAAGTTAAACTTGTTGAATATATTTTTATGATACTGTAAAATGCTCAATATGCCAGACACCATGCCAGAACCAAAATAAAAACAGTCTTGGCTTTCTCACTGTACTTTACGTGCTGATTGCAAATGTCAGCATGACCTATTTTGTATCTTGGTGTTCCAAATGAGTACTCATAGGCAGCTCAGATTAAGAACTAAGTGATATATTCTGTTGTTGAGGCTCCAAATTATAAATTTTGGGATTATGTTGTTTTAATGAATTAACTTTTGATTAAAATATAGCACTGAGATTTATGAAGTACGTCTGTTACGAATCATCTGAGCTCTTTGGTTGAAAGGTACTTTTAAAAAGAGCAGTTGTGAGCAGATGAGCCAATAGCATTTACTCACCGTAGTCTATCTTATATCAGTTATATTGCCTTGGAGACTAAAGAGAAGACTGGAAACAAGGGAGTTCCCCAAAGTTCTGCCTGTCTTCGGTGTCTTACTATGATCTCATAAATGAGACACTGTGAGGTTAACTGCATGCCATGTGAATATAGCTTTCATAACATTGAAATTGCAGGTCAGTAGAAGACTAAACAATATTTGCAAAGAGTGCAGATAGTATAAATGAGACCCGCTTTCCTAGTTTACCTGTTCTAGGATGTGGGATTTCTCTATTCATGCACAGTAGTGACAATGTTATTTACCTCCTACTTGTTTAAGACGTGAAAATGTATGTGACAAGAGCTGGGGTGAAAAAATGAATATAGTAGCTTGTAATGTGTGTATACTTGCAAAATAAATAGCAAAAGCTATTTTCATGCCTTTTAGTTCGACATATGTTCACATATGTCACTAAGGCTTAAAGTGGAGTAGCTTGAGGAATTTGAGCTGCTGAAAATCACTGTGGTATGTTTCTTTTAAGGGGCTGGGATGAAAGCCAAATGGATGATGAGGAAGAAATTCTGGAGGATAAGCAACAGGTTCTTGCATTACAGTGAACATGCAAAGAACTTAATGCAATTTCTGACTTTGCGTATCATACAAAACCACGAAGCAGACGAAGATGTGTCTTGAGTGCTGCTCAGGATATTGTTTATTAAGGATTATTTTGTAAAACTGTCAATAAAAATTCTTAAAAATCTTGATCTGGGCTTTTTTCTAGTATGAAGAAGTAACAGGTTAAAAGAAAACCGGTCTTGTGCTATTATTTTTTAGGATCTTTTTTATTCTTTAATTCAGTATAAGGTTCCTTGCCCACAGATTGAATTTTATGTCTGCAAATGCAGTTTTACATTGCCAAGCTGAGAGGTAACGTGCATGAGGGTATTAATGGAGTGTTCTTAAATTGGGGATTTCAATATGGCCAAGTTTATTTGGTGAGATGTGTAGTAGAAGGTATAATAGGTCTAGTATACTTTACTCCTTATCATGTATTTTACCACTAAGGGACTTTTGCCTCACAGAATAGAAAGTAACGGTTCTACATACTATGTTTTGCGTCTTGTGCTACACTCCTTTTTTCTTAATTTCAGCAGGTAGCATATACTAGCAGCAAACATGTCTCCTTCTGCTCAGCGTAGATGAGAAGTCGGTTCTCTTTCTGCACTGTACTACTTCTCCATTCTGATTCGCCAGTTCGGAGTGATCTGTGTTCAGCATACCAAATTCAGCTATACTGTACGTTGCTATTTTACAGGCCTTTTAAGATAAAGAGAACAAAGAGGAAATAACATGATCTCGGGTGGTTTTGATTTCACCAGTCCTTTTTAATTTCTCTATCTGATCATGACAAGACCTCAGCTGTACTTTCAAACTTGCTGCATCTGTGTTGTATAAAAAGGTTTCTTCTTGCTCCTCTTCTTGCATTCCTAGTTAATGTAAGGTTAAATGCAGTTAATACAACTTCAGTAAAAGGTCATTTGGTTGTTACATGCCGACGTGGTACTTTAATGTAAAGAGGGTTTGGTGGCTTTCTGCTCTCTTTTTGAGGAGCTGCTTAATTGTACCCAGTAGTTGAGTAGCTTTCTGTGGAGGTGGCAGGAAGTTACGGTTTTGAAATGATCTGACTGGTGTCTTTTGGTAACATCTTTAGGATTCTCAGACACAGTGGCATGCTTCAGCTTTTTTAAAAGTGTTTTTTTACCTTCACCATGTTCTATTTGTATGTGGTGGACACTTTTCTTTCTTTTATTAGCTTCCTCTATGTCATTTTTAAGACATTTTCCCAAGAATCTTAAAAGCTCCCTTCTCGCCCTTCCTCCCCAGGTTTTGATCACAAAAAGTGTATCACATTGCAGTCACAAAGATTTCTCTCTCATAGTATTGAGAAATTTTGAAAGTGGGATTAATTAAAAGCTTTTGTCTGAAAATTATCTCTTTATTGGTAAATTGCCTGACAGGACTCTAATCATAATTGTTATGCACAGAAACTTTCATATAGAAAGAAAAGCTTTATATCCTGCTTTACATCTTCCATCTGTGTTCCACAGTTCTCTCATAACTGCTTTAAATGAGGAGTTTGTAGAAGATGAAATTCAGAGAGCAACACTGTACATACTTTTGCCATCTTGTTATCCATTTTATGTTTAATGAAAGGATTATGTGCGTACTTCAGTTTTTCACCACGGCAACAGCGATCAGTAAGTTACCAAACTTCATGTTAGATGCCTTTTATTAAAGGTCATGATTTCAATCACTAAATTGGTTAATTAGGAAATGTAAATAGTTTTAAGAAATTAATTTTGTTTATAGCCTCAAATGTTTAAAGATTTCTTTGAGCACTCATCTTGAAAACATTGTGATTCTGTGTTCAGAGGTGGCAAGTGACCTTCGTTATCAGAGGAAACTTTCCAATATATTATTTAGGTTCTGACAATTAAATGCATGCTTGTTTGTATTCTCCCCACCCATGCCACAGAACTCTGATGTAGTATGTGTTTGGTGTTTGATGTCCCCCGTCAATTATGCACTAATGTTAGACAACAACATAGACTATAATCTTTTCAACAATTTATTTTATAGCAAGAAATACATCAGTAACCCTAATTCATAAAAACTAGACCCGTCAGGCTGAACAGACCATTGATTTGATTTCCTGCCTCATTTCTTGTCTTGAAGGTGAGGGCATATTTTCCACTTCAGTTTTCTTTATAGAGTTTACCATATATTGATGTTTTATTACAGTAGTTCTTTGCCAGAAATTCTAAGAATAAAATCAGAAAGCAGGTGTTCTTCTTTGTAGATTAAGGCCAGTGCTTTTCTGTCATGAATGTAACCTTTTCCCTTTTTGAGTTACTTTTCCAAATATTCCTATTACACTCATTTCCCTTGCACAGATAGGCTGACTGCTTCCATGCTGTTCCCAGCTGGTTTTAACTAGAAAACTGATGAAGCAGGTGCTGCTGTAGTGTGTGCCTAGAGCCCTCAACAGTCAGGTTAATCCTTTGTGTTTGTGCTTGTTGGAGATAACTAGAAAGTCACTGACTGTTTTCAACATCTGATTTTAATAGTTTTCCCTTCCCATCCCTTTTTCTTGAAAGAAAAAAAAAATGCTTCTGATAATACCTCTAACAAACTTTGGACTTAAAAATAATCTTACTTCAATGCATTAATAATCTCTTTGGTTAGTCAGTGATGATTTAAATGAATCTCAGTTTTGTATTCCTAGGTTGACATCCTGAAGATGTCTTCCTGGTGTGGAAATTTTTTTTTTTTTTTTCTTTTTTTCTCAAGACATAGTGGTGGAACTGATATCCAAACTAGAAGATCAAAAAGAGCATCCGAACTGATGCAGTACTGTGACATAAATACCTTTTTTTTTCTGTTGCAGATAGAACAAATCTAGTGTTGAAAGCTTACTGCTTAGGATTAAGGATGTGGTTTAATGTACTTTTCTCCATTTCTGCCTTGGTACAAATGCAATGTGCAAATGGTTATGTTTGGACTTGGGTTTTTTCTTTCCTGTGCCTGTTCTAGGGATGGCTAAAGCTAAATGCATGTCAAGGGATTTGCTTAGAAAAATGGTCTTTTCTGTCCAATGAGAGAAAGAGAAAAGGGGAGGGGGGAGTACAAGACCAGATTATTTTTTTGAGCTTCTAGGGTGAGTCTGCCTGTCTCTTTGTGTACATTAAATTTTGTAACCTGATTTTACAA
Source organism: Egretta garzetta (assembly GCF_000687185.1). Classification (NCBI taxonomy): domain Eukaryota; kingdom Metazoa; phylum Chordata; class Aves; order Pelecaniformes; family Ardeidae; genus Egretta; species Egretta garzetta. The sequence goes on from NW_009258543.1 coordinate 193,895, forward strand.
AACGTAAAACCTATGAATTAACTTGGCAATCAGTTTGGATTTTGAAAGAGCATATCACATTCATTGTATATTAAAGTATTCTAGGATACATGTGGACACACCTACTTTTCAGTAGTCTGGCAGACTGTGTGGGTCTGTCTCTCTTTTAGACTTTTTGAATGTGGCCATTTTCTGCTTTCTAGCAACTCGGTATAATACGCATCAGTATAAAAGACTGCTTGGTGGGCAGGCGGGCTTACTGGTTTTGGTGGTTATAGAGTACAAGAATGGGTTAACCTGGCAAGGGTTGGATTGGATTACTGGAGAGATTTTGAGGGCCCCTTTTTATCTTGCAAGCAAATGTTTCTTTTCTCTCCTTTCAACTAAAGAAAATATTTAAGGCATAATTTTTGTGTGGGATGTTTAAATATTAGTATTCTGACACTCAGGTTTTTTTCCCCATTATTTTTTTGTTAAGAGCTTGGTGTGAGACCCAGGAAAAATTTGACTCCACCACTCTTCTGTTAGAGATTCACATACTTAGTGCAAGAGAATGGGATAATTTGGGCAGGATGAAAGGTAGGAAGTGTCTTCTGTCCATTGTCAAGCTTTATGACCTTGTCCTGGTTTCAGTACTAAGAACAATATACTTGTGCAGTTTACATCTCAGAGTGCTGCTGGTCTAAGCAGGATTAGCATATGACTAAACATTTCTAGGTGCTTGGAGGAACTCTTGTGCTTCACAGAGATCATCTGCACTTCTCTGACAGGGAAACTCTACCCACATATTAACATTTTGAACTTGACTAGCCCCAGGTCATTACAGAATTCTTTCCTAACAGCCAGTATTTCTTTTTATTTATACCCCAAATTAATGGTGCATCAAGTGGAGCTACGATCAGAAAAAGAGTCCATCAAAACTCCTGTCTCATGCTGTTCTCTTGAAATTACCATTCCTAATGGACCTACCAGATTGCCTGGCACAAGTGGATGACTTCTACAGGCAAATCTAGCCGGTAGCAAGTTGCCAAATATTTTTCATTTGGTTTCTGTATCTTGGTGTTTTAAATATCAGTTCCTCCTCCAGCTTGCCAGAAGAGAAATATCTGGCACAGTGATACAGGAATCATGGGAAATTTGTGTTATTCCCAAGTGCTGTAATTCCAAGACTTGTATTTCCCCTTGTCTTCTGCTAGGTATCTTCGTGCATTTCAGGGAAGGTCACAGAATTGCTGGTGACGTGCCATCAGACTGGCGCTATCCAGCCAGGGTGCTGTGATGTTATGGCAGGTTCTGATGTATGTATGTGTAACATGTTTCCATGACCGTTAATGAGCAAATTTACAACGTGAAATCAATGTGCCTTGTTCTCAAAATACAGACAAACTTAACAGCTGTTAACTTCAGTTGAATGCTTGTTTCTAAAGCACTTACCTGGGAGTCCCTGAAATATTTTAATTGGCTGCCATTTGGCTGCCTGCCTGATAATGTCTAATTTCTATTTTTTTTTTTTTTTTAATGTAGAAGGGGCACTCATCCAAGTAGTCAAGTTATAGAAACCACATGAAGTGCTATCTACTGCTAATGTAGTTGGCTGTACACACAAGAATATGTTAAGATTAGAATGTGAAAATTGAGATTTTCCTCTTCATGTTTCATTTCAATCAGTTCTGGCAATGAATGAATTGCATTGAAAACACTGCTCATGACTCTACTTGTGCTGGTACTGTAAAGGTCTCTGGTACATACTCTAGGATTCTTCCTCTAACAGTTCCTCTGTTTTACTGTTTGGTTCTAACCTTTAATAGACTTTAAGATGCTGTCACTTGCTGCATCTCGTTTATAAAAATTAAGGGTTGTTCTTTCCTCCATCATAGTATGGCTTACGTGCATCTCATTTAATTAGCAGAAACACATAAAACCAATTAGTTTGAATTTATCCAGACACTTTAGATCAGGGAAAAATACATCTGTCTTTTTCATTTGAAAAATGAATTCTGCAAATTGCAAGTCATCAACACAAGGGCATTTATAAATTATTTTAGTTGAGAGAAGTGTTCCGTGACTTCCTATTTACTTACGATTAATTAGGTTGTTGAATATGCTTATGCTTTTTGTAAGGGAGGGAAACATGATAGTCTACTTTGTATTATTATTAGAGATCAGTTAACACGCACGAGAAATGGAAGCCTCAAAAAAAGCTGCTAATTTTCCATCTATTGAGGGATGTAAAGACCCTCAAAAAAAGCTATCTTTGATTTCAGTAAAACAGAGGGGTTTCAAATGCTGATTTGCAAAGGAAGTAGAACAAAGACGTTAAGGAGCAAATATTCAGCAGAATATCTGCTCCCATGGTTTTGTTTTACTTCACTCAAACCCAGCAATTGCACAGGCTTTTTGAGAAGCAGAGGCCAGTTTTTGAAGTCTGTATCAACAGGCCATTTGCAGGTTCACTTCTGAGTAGTAGCTGATAAGGCAAGCAAAGTTGGCAGGGTGGCCAGTGGGAAGCCTTGGTAGGTTAGGATTAGATTCTGTATGCTAGTTCAACTAAAAATTCTGGGGAAAACCCCCAAACCTTCAGGAAATCCTTCATGAATATCCACACCAAGTAGTATTTCAGGATTTGGCCCAATGTGTACATAAAACATTCTCTGAACCTAATACAACAGAAATTATCTAGTAGTAATATATTGAAGAATATGAACTTTTTTGATGGTGTTTCGGTTACGGTACATCTAGCATTTTTTAAAATTATTTTGGAAGAAGAAATAGTAAAACTGTATAAATTTATTTTCCTTTGTCTGGTGTGAGTCTTCCATGTGTTACATTTCCTATAGATTTGTCCACACAGGGTTGAAAATTCCTGGCTAACAGAACTCCTTACTCCCTTGGGAGAGACCTTCCATCATTTTCTGCTGTACCATAAACCAATGGCAGTGGATGCAGGAAATTTTAAATAAGCAGTTGCATAAAGGTGTAGACGTGATCCTTGTGAATTGGGAGTTACAGTTGGATCTACTTAAGATTCTGTTTGTAACCATAAATGGCTGTAAAATGGCAAATCCATTCCGTAGGAGGAACTTGATGTGATGAAGAAATGACTTGAGATAGACGAATGAAAAACTATCTGCATTCCTCCACTGAACCATGGAATACATGCCAGTGTGGCTTTTGACTCTGCACAGATTTTCTTCCTAGAAACTATTCTGGGGGGAGAAAGAAGAGGGCAAAGCATTTTTCCACTTCATTGCTGGGGCGGCTTCAGTTTCTCAGCTAACTAGGAGACTAACAATGACCAGATTTTAAAGGAGGGTGCCTATCTAGTTTGGAAACCTATATGAATGAGAAATAGGAGCTGGAAAAAGTGTAGGACAACCTTTGCTAAAGGAGGTGAACAAAATCAGTCCAAGTACCTGTTGGGGGAGAGGTATTTGTAGTCCTTAAATGGTTCTTTGTGTCTAAACCTCTTTGTTCAGTATATTGATGGATTTCTCTGCAGAAACTGTATTTCCTTGCTTTGTGTCTGTGCCGCCTGTAGCTCTGTGCTCACCCTTCCCACAGCAAGGTGGAATTACAAGGGAACTTGTCTGAGCAGATGTGTCTCAGAAGCATGAGAGACTCTTTCTGTTGTGAAGGAGGCCAAGACCACAGGGCTTGGAAGGAGATAGTCCCTGAGCCTGTGCCACTGTGATCTGGAGATGGTACAGATTCACCGGCCAGGCTCAGAGAGCTCATCTGGGATAGCCTCTAATATTTTTATAAATACGGTGGCCCATCAGGTGGTGCACACAAACAATTTTACCGATGCTGTTTCTGCACCAGACCCCTGACAAAGCATTTTATATTTTATTGTAAGTTTGAAACATTTCTGCAGGGAAACCTGAAGAAAAGTTAATTGAATGTGGCTGTTTGAATAATGTCAACGCTTTTCTTAACGTACTATGAATATATAGTCCTGAAAAAGTAATGCTCAGTTGCATTGTTTCTGTCTGGCTACTGCCAAACACATATATACATTCTCCACTACTGTACTTAGTTTTCATATTTACTATATCACATTAGAATTACTTTTAAATTGTCAATTAGAGCCATCATGTGCTGCTTAAAACACAGCTACTGTTCTTGGCATTATTTGCATTTAGCTGTTGAAGTGCTATAGAATAGCTTTTGTGATCGCGATGAGAATACCAGCTACGTAACAGAAAGAACAAAGAACTTGCTTAAAAATCCCAGAAACTTTTGAGGCCAAGAGGTTCCTTATCATCTGTCCTCTTTAATTCCAATCATTAAGCTTTCACAGATTATTTCTCTCTTGGCTAAGCTGTTCTTACACTGGTCTTTGGTTTTTGGTTTTGTTTTTTTCTTTTTCTTTTTTTCCCCCCTGATTGTTAGTAGATCTGTGAGAACGGTACTAAAACATGCTAATCAAGGTTAAAGCCTCATTCTGCTACACAACATTCTTTGTAGGCAAGATGGCCTGGGCTTCAGAAACTTTGGACCTCGGAAGCACGCCAGAAAGGAGTGAGGAAACAGAATTATGGCAACAGTTTTTAGAACAGAAGGAGCTACAGTTATAGATGCAACCTTTCTACTCCTGCCCCTTCCCCCCACCCCCCCATTTTTTTCTTACCTTCTAATTTTTGCATTTTTAATGGTGACTTTGAGAGCTTGTGTCCATTTAAAAGATGACAAGTTGGTTTTGTTGTGTATTGTTTTGGAGAAGGTCAAAACAGGAGCAGAGATAAGGATTTTGATTACTTTTTACTACCATTGGTAAAAAGAAAAGCATATCCTGGCCCCTCTTTCAGCACAGATTATGCAAATGCCTTAATTTTGAATGATGAAATCTTAAGAACATCCAGGGACAGCCTATCTGTTCTTAATAAAGTCTGCGGGAGCCTTGCCAGTGAAAAAGCACATAATGTTCTTAGGCACATTTTTGCTTTCACTGTTCAGATGACTTTGGAATCCATTTTATAAAATGTACTGCATAATGTAGTATCTTTCTCCATCACTGTAATGGACTCCACTGCCTGCATTAGCTACTGCGTGCTGGACTTCATCTGCTTTCACCCGAATCCGTCAACATAATGTACATGGTTGCTTGGAGGGTCAGGAGCAGTACCCCTATGTACTGTTAAGAGAAGAGCTCCTGGAAATAACTTCCAAAGTCTTTCAAGTGCTATGAACTTGCTCAAGTGGAGGAGACAGGGTTCAGGCTAATAAACTGCCTGAAAAATATAGAGCTAAGGAAATAATTTTCAAAAAAAACATCCTAGTAGAAAGAACATAGTCTCTGGCCATGGCAATCTGGTAACTGGCTTGACTTCTGATGTGAGCTAAACATTAAAACCTTTTTAGACTACCCAGTTTTTACAAACCCCTGTCCATCTTTTTGTTTTAAAGCTATGATATGACTTCTAAAATAATTACCTCGACATGCAAAATGTCATCACTAGCAGGTATTGTCATAGTAGGTGCTAAGAACAACAGTCAAAAAGTTCTCACGTTCTGCTGTCTAAATTTCATGTGCTTATTTGCAATGCTTGCAAGATTAAGGTGGAATGAAATAAAATCTTCAGCCTGGTTGTAGGTAGACTAATATTTCCCATGCAGGAAGCTGTGGTATTTAATAAGAGCTTGGTTATAAATTAGGCTTTTCTCCTTGTGATGTAGCCAAAAGTGGGAAAACTAGAACTGGACACGAGGAATTCTAAATTATGTTTGTATGGCTCTGTTTCCTTTTCAAGCTATTTGCTGTTGAATGCTTTGAAATTTCATGCATTGTATGGGTTTGAGATGGGAATGGGGAAAATAAACATTTCCATTTTGATGGAGTACAGCACTAAACTTCAATTTCAATGTAGATATTGAACAAATTAATTAGATTTTTCTCAGTTTTCAAGCTGGAAAGCTTCATAGCCAATACAGAAAGACATTGCTAATTAAATAGATTAGAATTTGCTCTGTTTGTAGGAAATGCTGTATGGCTAGAGACAGTAACCTGCTTTGTATGGAATATTTTTGCTGGTTTACATTTTTAACAGAGGTATTGAAGCAACCACAGGTGTGTCCTGCTGTCTGTTTAAGAACTGGTTAGATCATGACATTCCTAAGTAGGCTGAAGGTTTAAGAGCTGGTTCGGCCATGAAGTTATTAGCCAGGCCAAAGTTAAGATAGGGTGACTAGCAGTAATGGTAAATAACATTCATAGTTATGACTACTGTTGTTGCTGAGTCAGCTTTAATTTTGCTAGAAACTTTTTAGGCTTTGTTGGCTAGAACCTATTTTCGTGGAAAACTTTTGAAATTAACAATATGATTTGTATTGAAAGGATACTGAAAATCATCCTGGTATTTTACAAATGGCTTAAAAGAATAAGGAGATTACTGTTCTGAGGAGTTTGCAGTTTAAAACGCTGTTCACTTCATCAAAAACTAATACAGAAATGTCATGATTACCCTTTATTTTTTTCTATATTGCACTGGGAACATGAAGTATCTTTTCATAATTTAACAGACATTTATGACTTACAACACTTCAAAAGACAGTGTTTTATAGTTATATGCGTTCCATTCTGCAGTACAAATTAAAACTTGCTTAACTGTTGTAGATAAGCATCACCAAGAAACATTTCTTATGCTGCATGAGATGGCTGTTCTGAAAGTCAAAATAGCTTTCTAGAGAATATTTCGCATGTTAATTTTTCTACCTGAATATATTTGGCAATGTAATTCCAGGAAAGTTTATGAGTTTGCTTATATAACTTATGCGTATAACACTCAAATATACCAGTAATCTTAAAGTAAACCATTTCCCTTCCACTTCCCTGCAGCATTTTATACTGAAACTTTAAAAGTTGGGATGTTCAACTTCTGCATTAACGTCTCTTGTATTTACATTATTCCTACCATGTCAAGCTACAGAAATGAGAATTGTATAGCAGTACTAGGACCGTGGCTTATGGCATAATATGTAGGGGGTATGGTATATGCTTAGAAAATCACACTACGTGAGCTATTTCACAACAGTCGGGTTTGTTTTTCACTTAGAGGACTTAGATCTGTCTGCAGGGTGTTTGTCATTACTACTTTGTATGGCATCTACATTTAACAAGGCAGCTGAAGAATGATGAAGTTTCTTTCTTGACAATGTTTTAAACAAAATAGAATGCTTACTGTTCAACAAGAGCTTTTCTTCATTTAGTCAAATATCAGAAAAAGAAATAACTGTAGAGTTTTATTAGTTGCAGATAACTTATCCAGACAGCTGTACGCTCAGCATGTCGTCAAAATAAAACTTGTCTCAGAAGCCACAGCAGCCTAGGAAGCTAATCAATTTAAAACGCATAGAAAAAGTTATGGGCTACTCCAAGGTATTAACAATGTTAAGTAGTCTGCCAAGGCATAGGAAAATCACTGTCAGAGTAATGCAGTATTTTTCCTGCTTGGTGTTAAGACTCTGTTACTGTTTTCTGCTGCGCATTCTGGAAAGCAAGAAAAAGACTAATTAAGTGCAGTAATCTTTAATAACAGTTCATCTAGTGAAGGAGGATGAATAAGGCTGGATGTCCTGTCCAGGAAAAATGTATTGGGACGAGGAAGAGCTCCACTGGAAAACCTCTGAAGCCCTCATGACAACTCCTTTGCATTCTTCTTCCGAAAGATCTATCTTAATGATCTTTGAAAAGCCGTAAGAGATGAGCAAATTTGTTCTATTTGTTTCTGTTACCACCATCACTGTCCACGTGAGTTTGTTGTGTGACTGTGTCCTGTGAAGTCTCTCAGTTTCCACAAAGTTTAACAGGCCTTCAGTTAACAACGCCTTTTAAAAATGTTTTAAAATCTCTTAAAGTGTTTCTTTACGAATGTAAATAAGAAAAGGAAGGGAGCTCAGCCCTGCAAGGCTAGGCATGAGCTTTGTTTCATGTGAGAATGTTTGATTTGTCAATCTTGAGTGACTTTCAAAAGTCAAAATGAGAAGATAAATATGAATATTGGCAGAAACTTAAGAAATTAAATGGAATGAACTGATTGAAACGCTTTCAGAAAATTTTCTGAAAGAAACAGCATAACAGAGCAGTATGCATGTTACTGGCAGCATTTGTTTTCTGTGTGGTGGGGCTGAATTGCACATGGGTGAATCCTTAACTGACAAGAGCTTTCATGTTTTCAGATTGTTCTGCAGGCTCTCACTCCAGCGTTGTAGCTCATGTTGCAGAGCGCTACAAGTTGTGTGGTTGGTGCCCACTTCACTTGCGGAGCGCTACGTGTCAGTGACTGCGTCCCGGAATTCAGCAGGTGCTTGGAGAAAAGCATGCTGAAAAGTGCTAAATATCCCGAAGTGTTCTATCGCTATTTCACCTTAATCAAAAAAAAAAAAAAAAAGTTCCAACCAGTATATAGTCTCCTCCTTTTGGTGATATCTATTCTACATTTGACTCTGCTTTGATTCAAATTCTGTTGTCTTACAATGTGAAAATCTCTCTGTGCTTTTAAAAATCACTCATAATTACAAATCAGTTAAAGTTTTTTTCATGAATGACAACTAAGGATTTGTGCCTGCATGAAATTGGCTATTTAAAGCAAAATCTGTTTGCTTCGGAGAGAAGAAAAATGCTCTGAATTTGAATGATGTGTCAAAATGTCAACCAAATTGTCAGCCAAATGTGGCAGCTGTTCCATTCTCAGATTCATGTTATATAAAAGATAACAGGAATGTTGTAGCTGTTTTTATTTGTTTTCTTTAGTGAAAATATTTTTTATTAGGAATTACTTTTTCAGTAATCCTCTATGACAGTAAACAGCCAAACTTTTATCTAGGTTTTGAATAAACTGCCAGTTTCCAAAATCTTCTATGCAAAGCACTGTGGGTGTTGAACATGATTAGAGATCTTGCCTGGCTTCCTCCCACGTTTTTCTATGCTTTCTCTTCATGTTCTCCAATCGCCCTTGCCCCTTTCATTCTGGTAGTGCTAATCAAGATGCAATATCTTGTAAAGTAAAGCAAATAAGCTGTTCTTATGTAAACATTCACAATTCCTTCTCCTTTTCCTTTATCTCCTATTATAGGAGGCATCTACTGCTTGTTCCTCAAACTTTGCCCTTAATATCTTCTTTTCCTTCCTATTGTAGCTGGTAATGAAGAAATGGAGGGGATAGAAGAAGAGACGAGAAAAAGATGTGGCTACTTGCACAGCAGAATTAGTCTTTAATGGTGAGTTTTCTTTTTGGGGCACTTGCTAGAGAAATTCTGGTCTCCAGGCCTCTTACCCCACCCAACTACTCCCTCCATCCCAACCCTTGCTGCAGTCAAGGGAAGGTTCTCCAGATTTTTTTTTTCTTGATTCCCTACTGTTAGGCAGTGCCTTGGCCTCTGTTCCTCAGCAGGCTCTCTGGCTTTAGCCTTTGTTTTGTTCATCAGTGTTCCTCTTTGGTAGGCAGCCCTCAGCAGGGATGTTGGTAGTACCTTCTAAACACGTCATATAGATCTCAGGTCAGGAAACTAAAAACAATCGATTGCTATTCTTTTGTGTGTATGGCAGTCAACAACTAAAAGCTCCCACAAGATGCACACGACATGATTTTTCCATACCAATTCTAACTTTGGAAGATGTGTACATTTTCCTTAAATGAGAATGTTTTACTTACTTTGGGTTATTAGAACTGTAGCATCCAGCAGGCAAAATCCTATTTAAATCAGCTTGGGTTCCAGGTTATTTTTTTAGAAGATGAAGGGAGTAGGGAAACGTATGTTAGAGAGAAAGACAGAGTAGTTTTAATTGTATGGATGTATACAGTATGTGTATATGACTATGGAACTAAGGAATTGTTTCATATTTTGTCACAGGGGAACTAGATTTCAAATGGAAAGATTACATATTGCAAGAGCAGCAATGTATTTATGGACGCACAACCTTACATTCATATGTTTTCAGAGTGTGTGTGTATAAAAAGCAGTGTACATGGCCTAATAAAGGTGAATGATTTGTAGCAAGATTGTGGAATATATAGCAGCTTTAGTATTATGACTTCAGTCAGATTCCCTTGTGATTCCTACCTCACTTAACCCAGCCGGAAAGATGCCAAACAAGCTATGTCTTGTAGAAAAACGGGCGCCACATCTGTAGTTGAGTTTTTCTAGGTAAATGATATTGCAAAATGTGAGTTTTCTGTAGGGTTGTTTGAACTGAATTGACCTTTGTAACACAGCTCTATTCTTTTTAGTAATCCTCAGGTTTTGAAACAAATCAATAAATTGAGCAGTAACACTTCACAAAGACCAGATGGTCTTCACCCAATACTTCTGAGGGAATTAAAATGTGAAATTACCAGACTGCTGCTGTGGTATACCACTTAAATCTGCCTCAGTGCAGAAGGAATAGCAGGGAGTAGCTATTACAAAAGCCTTTTTAGTGTCCTGGTGTATAGCTGAATTAAAAGACAAGTAAGTCTGACTTACTAGTACAACATAAGAAAAATGTAAGGTAGTCAGAGGAATGGACACACATATGTTGAAGAGTTATCACTGTAACTTTTATGAATATAAACAGTACCTGGAAGATCATAGCTCCTTGGAGAAGTTAACAAGTATGTTGATGTGAGTGACGAAATGTACACACTGTGTATAGGTTTTTCCAAAAAGCCTCTTAAAAATTATAAAAAGCTTTTTAGGAAATTGAACAAGCATTGGATTAAAGAGCCGGGCTTTTATGCATTTGTAACTTATTTTAAAAAGAAAAAAAAAAAAGAGGACCAGAGGGATAGGATTGTATGTTTTCACATGGAGGGCAATTATAAGGCCTGAACTATGTAACAAATGTGGTCTGGAAAAGGAGGTAAATAAGTGATAATTTACTGTTGATACAAAATGACTCAGAATATTCTAATTAAAACTGACTGTGGAAGCTTACAGAAGTGATTGGATGGCAGAGGAAACAGAATATTGATAAATGAATTACTGTCTGTGAGTGGGAAGGAACCTTAGTCAAAGTTTTAATTTTTCTAGTTGGGAAATAATCATTGCCTATAGTTCCTTGAAAATGCTAGCTGAATGGCAATCAGGCTGCCACATATGTCATTCTTTCTGTAGATGCTAGTTGTGCTACATTGTTGACTATACAGGGGCACTGTTGATGTAATGTTAGGAGGAGGATTCAAATTCCCTGCCTACTCCAGGGAAAAAATTCTCCATTAGAGGCCCTAGAAGCAGCAGTCCTGTATCAGCAAGTCTAACCCATATTTTGCAGACAGCACGTAAATATTTTTGCATGTGTGGTTGGTTGTTTTTTGCTGTTGATACCATGTTTGGAAGGTGCTCCCAGAACCTCGGTGCTCTAAGAGCCAAGTTGGAAGCTTCTTCTCACTTCCAGATTAACTCTGATTTTAGTTATTAATTTTTTTGGCCATCAGAAATGGATTTATTTTCAAATAGTATTTTTAGTTTAAATCCTCTTCTCTCTCGATTAGTGCTTTTCTTTCAATTCGTTGTATCTAATGAGAGGCAGCAATTAAAACCCAAAAGATGGTACTTTACTAAACTGATCAAAGATAACACTTTCTTTCATGCAATCCTCCTTGGTCCTCATAATAGCATACGAGTAATTCACCTTTTTATGAATACAGCTATGTTTGGTATAAAAGGTATGCTAGATACATTGTTTAGTGGTTTAATGCAGCCATCCACGTGATGAAGTGAATGACTTCTGAGATTCCATGAAGGCTGACTGCATAATGCTCATAAAATTCTTTATTTGTTGCATAGATGCAAAATCTGGCATTTGGCAGAGCTAGAAGGAAACATTTGGATGCTTTTGATCAAAGGTGCTTATGGAAAATTATACTGCAAAGCATCAAGTAAGTGATAAGAATATATAATGACGCAGTTTGAGAAAGAATGAAGCTCTCATCAACAGAAGTTGGCAAATTTTGGGGGAAATTTTGCTGTATGGTTTCTTAGTTTCCTCTGCCTCTGATAATGCTTGATGCTTACATATAACATTCAAATAAGATGCTTTAAATAATGGGGTTTTAAGGCAGGCACTAAAGCCTGAATTTATCTAAAATTAAGAAAATTAGCTACAGAAGAATGATCTTCTATAGCATGTGATGAAGAAGTTTGTAAGTCGCTAAGAGGAAGCTAAATAATTTTCTCATTATCCAGTGTTCAACTTCATGCAAGGATAATTAATTTCTTTTACCAGTACTTCAGTAACAGGGAACACTCAGTGTCCAGGCTAAAGGAGTGGTTGAGCTTACATTGCTTTTTGAAGTCTGTTTTACGTTGCTAATCTAAGGCTATTCAATAAATAATAAAGAATTGGTGTATTTTTCAGAGATGTGATTTCTGTAATTTCCTAAGCAAACATAACAATTGAGAGAACCTCCTTCTCCCATTGCACAGAGAACAGTTAATCTTGCATATGACAATTCTGTAATCTGATTTATATCCAGTTTACTGCTGGCCACCTGCGAACATTTTTTTTTTTTTTTTTTTTTTTTTTTTTATTTTGACACATTTGTCTGGGAAGGATTATTCCCTTGGACTGGCTCAGGATCTTGGGCCTGCCACAACAGCTGGGTGCTTAATTGGGACATTTGGAGTTACTGAATCTTGATTTTTGGTAGAGGTTTCAGTAGGCTTGTAGAATGACTCCTGTACTCCTTTTCAGAAGGCAAATTGCCTTTCATGCCGTGGTATTTGCTACCGCCATCTCCTGTGAAGTTATGTCCCATTCCATGCAAAATGAAAAGTAATCTAAGTGGCTGACTCGTCTTCTAGACACTAAAATGAAGCAGTCCCTGGCTTTTGATAGCGATACTGTTTTCTTGATTGAGTAATTTAGACAAAATGTTTTTACCCATTCCAATTTTGGGGGGTGGGGGTTGAGGGGTGGAAGGGGTGGAGGGTTCTCTCCTATAATGTGGTAAGTGTTCTTCAGCTTTAGCTCAAATATTTACATTCTTTTTTTCATTGTTCACTGACTGTTCAAGTCCCTGGAGTAATAATGCCATCAGTATGCCTGTGATGCACTGCTCTGTCTTGCTTTTTCATCAGATTCAAACTATTCAACTACTTTTGCTTTCTCGGTACTCGGCTAAGGTTGGCTGAAAGTGTGTAATGGATAGAGGGAGGTTATCTGTGATACTGCAGACATTTCTCCTTCCTCTTAGAATCATAGAATCATCATAGAATGTTTTGGGTTGGAAGGGACCCCTAGAGGTCATCTTGTCCAACTCCAAACTCTTGTGGTAGGATGGGTTGTTATTGATTGGAATAACTTGCTTTACTGGACTCGGAACTCTTCTGAATTTACCTGTTGTACTGGTGGCCAAAAATATTCTTCATTTGTGTGTATATTTTTGGACTTCTCCTTTCAGGATGGAACACATCTGTCTGGAAATGACTTTTAAGGCTTCTAGTTTGGCCTGTTGAGTTGTATGGTGTGTGTGACATTTGCCTTCTAAAAACACAGAAGATTTATGTCCAGTGTATAGTAGTAAATTCTGTGCAATCTGTTCTATGTGTCTAACATGATCATGATCATACATCACAAATTCTCTTTTCACTGTGTGACTGTGTACCTGCTTCCATGAATAATATAAATAGTGGATTTCAGAGGGTGTTTAGAGTGAGATTTTCAGAAGTGTTTGAAACAGATATCACTCAGGATAGCTTTCTTGGTCTAACACTTCCTGAGAGTGTCTCAATCCACATATTTAGGTACGATAGCTGAGGTGATAGTGAGGTGTCTGAGCAAACAGAACTGTTGATAAAATTAAACTTTGAAGGTATTACTATAGCAAAAATCTAAATTCTACACTCTTATCCCATGCACTGTTGTCCTGTCTGTCATGTAGTTGATGTTGTGGTTATATACGGGTAGCATATAAAGCAGAGGTTAAAAGCTATACTTGGACTTTCCTGGAATGAAATTACTGTTTAGGAGTGCTTAGCTAAATGTAGAGGGAGGATTTGCATGTGCATTGTCTTTAGATCGGTGCTGCATATTTTTATAGTGTATTTTGAATATTGAGATGGGACTTGAGGCTCTGATTTGTGGAAAAGAAAATGAAGTAAAGGAAGGAGCGTGAGCTGAATTAAATAAGCTGATTCCTATCTTGAATGAAAAAAAAAATAAAATAGGAACTGGCTGAAATCATGCTCTGACACAAAAATTCACCGCAGCCAGAAAGTGAACCTGAAAGCCCTGTTACTGAACAAATCCACCAAGATGATTTGCTTTGAGGGAAGATGAAATGATGCTGATGTCCAGAGGTGCCAATATTTTGGTTGCCATAAGTGTGATCAGCCCTCTCCAGGCATACACTGTCCAAAGCCTACAAAATGAAGAACAAAATGAAGAGCAAAAGGAAGCAAATCAAAGAAGTGTAAAGCTCATTTTCCAACAAAGAGAATGATGCTGTGTAAGTTTTCCTCTCCAGTTGCATAACATGCTAAACTGCTGTAAACAGACCCAGATGTGACCGATTCAAAAGGTGCTACGAAAGAGCTAGGTGAGACATCTGGGAACAGACTTCCCCCTTTTATCATTGCTGCAGGATACTCCTTTAAAATACTACACAATCGCAAAAGCTGTTTCTCCTGGCTGCAGAGAAGGATTAAGAGAGGAGGAAACCTAGTAAGTGACTCTTCACCAGCATGAGATGCATGGAACAAAATTATAGCAGCCAGAAAAGGTAATGGAAACTAAAGCAGCGATACTTTTATGAAAGTTGAGCCACAAAGTAGAGGCCTCAGGGCAGCCCTGCTATTTGATCCCAAATCGGTCACAGCTCTTCAGACACTGAAAGAAGTGGAAAAATCCACTGACAGAGACAATACTGTCTGATGGGTGGCGGACACCTAGTGCCATCAGTGCTTTAAAATCTTGAACACATCCCCACCCGTGCCTTTATACAAGCATCTGCTTGGACACTTGATTGATAATGGACACATTAACTACAGTGATACAGTCCTTCCTGAATACCGTGGTAAAACTGCCCTGAGACATATGGCCAGACAGATGACACCGGCCTTTCAAATATGGGGGGAACAGGGGGAAGTACCGGCAGATAGCTGTAGAAGGAGGAGCCGTTTCATTCCCTGTGCTAGGGCAAACGCCTGCCATGTCACATCACTGACTCCAAAAAGCTGCCTTTGCTTCCATGGGAAATGCAGGGATAACCAGAACAAGGGGTCTAGGTGAGAACGGTCACTTTGGGTGAACTGTGGATTTGGACTCCACAAAAACACAAGTTTGCCTGACTTGGTATTTTTTATTTATTTTATTTTTGCTTTCTGTGTCTGAGAGAATTGTTAAAACGAATTATATTGTACAACAAACTTTGGGATGCCTAGGGCAACGCTCAGGTTTTTAATATTTTAGTTGCAGTGTGTCTGTAATATGTAAAAGAACTTTCCTTTCTAAACTGTGAATGTTTTATACACTTGCTGATACCAGAAATACGTCTGCTTCTGCTGTGCTACCGCCACTGATACTGATGTTATTTGGTTTTCACTCACCCTAGCTCCAGTCAGTTATTATTGCTTAAGGGCTTGAAAGAGATGATTACTTAAGTCAGGGAGCAATTTAACGTAGGTGGAATGTGAGGAGCTTTCTAAGGAAGGAGATAATGGAGTTGGTTTTAACTCTTGCTGTACACAGCAAAAAACTCTTGCCTGTCCTTCACAGGCGGTATCTGTCTCTGTCAAAAATGTCTCTGTGCATCTTGCTGATTTATTCCAACTTTTCCCATTTGGTTTGGTTAGGGAGTGAGGTAGAAGTAATCCTTATCTCTTGGCAGGGGTAGTCACATCATTCCTTCTTTATTTTTTCTTTTCATTTATCATTTGCTTTAGGAAGAACCATGTGTGAGTTTGCATAAACATATAAGTGCAGGGAGCAACAAAGCAATGTTTTATGGATGGTAACTTTTTTGTGACTGTTTATTCAGAGACTCACAGGGAACTTGGATGTTGAACATGGGGGAGAAGGAACCTTAGGCAGTCTTTCCCCTCTGGTTGTGGAACAGTTATCAACCAAAAAGCAAAGTACCATTCTTACACCCAGGGTGCCTCTATTAACTGAGGATGCTGGAAAAATCAGTGAAACAGTGGATTCCTTGATCTGCCCTACCTCCAGAGTGTGGTCATTCCCTGTAATCCCTTCTCATGAGAATCTCTGAGCCCATGAAAGATTTCTGTCATGCTGATGTTGGATATCACCAGCATCTCTTCTATTTCTGCACAGTAGAATCTGTTTGTCTGAAGCATATGCCAAAATGGTGTTGTTTAACACATTGCATCTCTTTCTTATAACCTCACCCATTTAGGGAAATGTGTGTTGTAGTTCTTAAAAAGCAGGATTATTCTGGGCGTTGCATTTTTATTACAGAAAGCTTAATACTACCCCCAGTACTGAATTTCCTCTCCATGAAAATGATACTAATTTTAAAATATACTAATTGTGATTTTTATGTTGGGAAGTGTAATGAAGGCTTTTTTTAATTTATTCAAGACTTTTTATCAAATCCTTCGAAGAAAGAGGCCTCTTCATAGAAGCTGTTGATGTCATGCTACTATTTAACTCTTCATTAACTGTAATACCTGAAAGTGTTAAGGCCCACTGGGAAGAGAACAGAAAGAGGAGGAGGCTGTACTGCCAGATTTTTGTTGAAAAGTGAAATGAAAATAATCTTTAGAATGTAAGGCTTTGTGTGTTCGAGAATGTGATATTAATGAATTAGAGTACTGAAAATGGCTTCTGATGTTGAAGACAATGTCAACCTCAAAAGATACGGTGTAACCTCTTAGAGCATTTCATTTTGAGTTACTAAAGGAAAGGAGGCCTAGAAAAAAGGAGTATTTCTTCTTTCTGCAAAAGCAGAAGCAGAGGCTTGAGTACATTTTCAAGAGAAAAAACACTGCGCAACATCAGTGCAACAATGCAAAATCAATAGGAGATTCTGAAGATGCTCCTTTTTGTAAATTCAGCAGTGCTACAGGGAAAAAAGTGCTGATCCTTTGAAAACTCTAAAAATTACTGCCTCTGAAAAAGTGTTAGGAAAATATATTCAGCAATTACAATAACCAACTTTGCTTGGAAACTTGCTATTAGCATGATTTTCTGACATGACTACCACAAAAACATTTATAAATTGGGTCCTGAGAGATTGGCATATGGTATTCAAAAGCTTCCTTGTTGGATTTTAAACAATACGTATTGCATACATACACAGGTGTGGTTATGCAGCACTTCAAAATTATTTCTCATCCAATTCCTTCCCAGGTCCCCCATTTTAAATATTTTTTTTCTGTAGGTGTCACTGTAGCATAGCAGATAGAAAACACTTCCCTTAATGAAAATGTAGAATACACATGGATCAGAAGCAAGATGTAATCTGGTTTACTGTGCCATGGTTGTCATACCAACAATGAGGTTTCCCAGCAACTAACAGAATAAATTATTTTATAGATTTATTTACTTATCCTTTCTAATAATGAACCTGATGCAAGAGAATTTCTTTCTCCTTTATAATTATGTGGCAATTAGGACAGGCTTCCCAAATAACTTACATTTTGTCATCAAATTAATACTGACAGTTAAAATGAATCTTGTTAATAAAATTGAAGCTGATAGAATTAATGAAGACTTTTTACTTGCACCAAAATGAGCCAATTTGTGTTGCAAAACTTCTTGTATTTCTATTTAACTGATGGCTGAGAGAAGAATAAATTGTTAGCATATATGGATTTGATGGTGTTGCTTTACATAGCTATTCAAGATGTAAACTTTGCTTGGCTCCCCTTTGCATCTATTACTTGCTCTCTCCGCTTAAGAGTGTGCACTTACGTAATTTCTTAAAGAAGCATTGAATAGAGCTTGCTATTTTAAAGTACAGTTGAAGGAGATGCCTTGAACCTGCCTCTTACAGCCAGCAGTAATACATTCTTCAGCTTAAGTGTACCTTCACATCTCCAAAGGAACGAATTGTTGGTAGTCTGGTGGTAAAGGCACAGCTGTGGAGTGTGTTGGAAGCTGTAGTTTTTGTCCTAGCTTTCAGAAAAGAATTTTACGTGTGAGTTATTTTCTCCTTAACCCAATGCTTGTGCAGCATAAAATGTGTACAACAGTAATGAGAGCAGACCTAAGGTCACCGTTCCACCTCTTGGCAGGTTGTCATAATTGCAAGGCTTGTAGCATCATTGTAAATTTTAGACGCTTTCCTGTGGCACGTTAATTTGGCATGATTTCGCAGAAAGATTTGCCTTCCTCTTCATTCTTCTACATAGCCTACTCTACAGGATGCTCACTTGGGTATTGTTGCCACCAGTGAACCATGGGGTCTTGAATCCTCTCTGGAGAAAGATTGCGTTGACCTGTTTTTCACTTCCCTGGAGGGCTGTTCTAATTATTAAGCTGCTATCTAATAATGTAGAAGTGATACTCTGGCAATCATTTAAAGCCAATACAGTCGCTCTTGTCTATTAGCTGTGCTTGGAACATGCTTAATAGATTGGGGTCTCAAGGGTGTTAAGAGGCCCTCTGCTTAATTAGAGACTTGGGATTTATGTATCTGACTCCGAAGGGTTGGATCCTTCAGATGTAACTTTAAAAGCTTTCAGGCAAAAGGGGAGATTTTGTGAGGTTCTCACCTAGGCAACGAGTAAGAATGTGGTTTTTTGGATGGTAGTTTTGATTTAAGCTCTAAAAATCTGTACAAAGCCTTTGGGAGCTTGCCTTTGTGTGCATACTTAATGGATCAAATTGCTAGAGATGCTGAGGTATCACACTGCCATGTGGTCTTAAATAAGAGCTGGAAACCAAGTTCTGGCCTTTAGCCTCTCAAGCAGTAGGTGTGTTAAAGAAAGATTTCTTGCACACAAAATGTCTTGGATTTCCACTCTGTTCAAATTACTATGTAATTTATATCACACCTTCTAATAAACTCTCCCTCTGCTTCCTTGGAGAATTCAGCACTTGAAGTTAATTAAATAGAGAAGCTATGTGAAGCTCAGAAGAAACTAGAACAGCTCTGATTGTCTGTAGGAGATCATCTCAAGCAGGCATTTGGGCTCTTATTAGCAAACTGAGAAATTACATGTTTAGAACCAGGGATTGTATATACTGTGCAAAATCTAAGGAAAGATCTTTGTCCGTTTCTGGAGAGAAAAAACAACAGTGTTCAGTGAACAGAGTAAAAAAAACCCAACATCCTGTTTGGTGAAAGAAAAAGAAATTTAGTCTGTTTAATAGAAATAGATTTACTAGCTCAGTTTGGGCATAAAAGTGGAGCTTTTATTTGCATAGGGCAGAGTCTTCTAAATGCATTGGCAGACTCTCTACTGGTTTACGTTAGTTTGAAGTGGAGTATTTTCAGAAGATGATGTGACATAGTCACTCTTGGGAACAGAAGTGTCTCTACTTTTGGAGGAGCTGTGTCCCAGCCTTTCTGTGGCTTTAATGACCTACTGTTATTGAAGGAAATGGAATTAGAAGACGGCTTCTATAATAATTTGGCTAAGATGCACAGATAAAGTCAGGCTCATAAAACTATGGGCAACTTTTCTGCAGTTTTGTGTGTTCCTATGTGGTAAGCTGAGAGTATGACATCCATTTTAACTACTTCAAGCTGCTCCAGGTAGTAATACTGTGATAAATCTGAACTTTTTATTTTAAGAGAACTTACGTGGTGACTTGCTGTAGATACTAGTACTCTGTGGGCACTGTATCTATGGTAGCCTAACACTAAATGAAACTATTCCTCCTAAGATGTTGGTTTAATGTGCAGTTTGCTATTGTTACCTTCCGGTGGGTTTTTTTGTTTGTCTTTTTTTATTCTTTGTACATGTTTTATCACTCCATTGCCCTGTATGTGTCTAACGCATAGTATGTATGCTCTTTGGAGCTTCAGCCGCTTGCTTCTTTTCCGTGCCCCATCCTTGAGCCTCAAGCACTATCATAATAAATTGATTTACAAGATTTGACACTTCTATTGGTTATTTCTTTTTCTTACTTCTGGAACCTGTCCAAGATTTATTCCTTGGATTTTTTTTTTTTTCTATCTGACCTTTTGGCATTTGTGGATCTTAGTTGCCATGTAGTTTACTAGTGAAATTCTAAGACCCTTCTCAGTGTGTGGCCTCTACTCATTGTTCCTTCATGCTGGGGTTGTTTCTCTTAACAGACAAGCCCTAGAATATAAATGAGTATAAATCCCCAGAAAGAGCAGGACACAATAATCTTCATAGTGGGAGAGAAGAGAAGATGTTGAAGTCTAAGTACTAATTACTAGCTTTAGGCACCTTCTGATAATTTCAAGGAACCAAGATAAGTTTCTGAGTAATTCAGCTCAGCATCTCCTTCTGGGAGTTTTGTGATCACTTTCCTGTAAAGTACAACCTTTACAATATATATTTGATAGATGTGAATGTTTCTGAAGGACTAATAAGTAACATTAATATTTAGTGAAATTGTTCAGCTGCTTATTTTGTGTTAAAGCTTCACTATCTGTGATTGCCTTTATAATCAATAGTATATGAAGAAAACATGTTTTTGAGAATCTGTTCTACTTAGCCAAAAGCAATGGAGTCATTTATTGTTGGCTAAGACTACTTCATCTCTGTTTGTCCCAATAAGACTCTAAATCACTAGTGGGGTAAATTCATTTATCATGAATATAAGAGTAGAGTCTGCTGTTTCACTAGCTGGGATAAAATTACCAGACTATTAGTTCTCATGCTTCAGGATATAAATAGATCATTAGATAGGTTCAGTGTTTTTTGTTTGGTTTTGTTTGTTTTTTTTTTTTCCTATACTAGCCAGATCCTTTATGGTTTTTGTCAATATTAGATATGTTACTTGAAGCATGTGATATTAGCCAGTGCTGCAGACAAGTTAAAGCCAGTAGGCGTTTCTTGAACCTTCACACTCCCAGGGCTACTTCATCAATCTCAGATTCCTCCCTCCCTCATTTTTTTTATTCTATCCTCCCACAGATAAAAAGAAAGAAATTAAAAAGGAGGACAGATGGAAAAGGATGAAATTGTATACAATGCATTGAAATTGCAGGCAGGATTCTGTACAGTACTTAATTTATATTTTTTTGGTGGAAAAGTCAAATGTGGTAATTTTGAAGTAAGGATTTTGTTACAGAGGATATAGAATATTAATATAATATAGCAAGAGGAGAGGAAACTAAAAAATAGGAGCAAAGAGATGAATAATTTATAAGAAAACACTTTCTTCAACTCATTAAAATGGCCTGACAGTCATGGAAACTTAAGATTTTTCTTGTTCAAGAAAAAAGTAGAACACATGCAAATGAACTTTTAAAAAACTAATCAAATGAAACTTTTTTACCCTCTTTAAGTCTTTCGAAAGAGAAAAATGTTAGTAAGATAGGTCAGATTAAAGTTTTTATTACAAAGATATTTACAATGATATTTAAATTTAGTTACTCATAGTGATCTGTTCATGTAAAAGTTGACGTTTAAAAAAGTGACTTCACTCCTTCAGTTTCCAGTGACAGGTGAGTGAGTGATTGCAAAGTAATGACGGTTTGTTTTTTTTTTCCTTCTTCTACTTCAAACAGATTTGAATATACGATCTGGGGAGGGTAGGGGAAGAAACGCAGGTTTGCTATATGCTGATCCTTTTTCGGTGATCTTTCTGTAGATGATATGAAGACCTAAGAGGGATTACTGGGGTGGTTGTTGGCTGTAGCAGTTTCTTTCAAGGCCAAGAGATTGCCCTTCCATTGCAGTGGTGCTCTGTGCCTTTGTGCTCTTGTTTCTCCCCTAGAGTGGAGTTCTGATGGCAGCAATAAGTTTCTCCAGGTGTATCTTTTGCAAAAGCCGTGTGGCCGTGCGGCTGGAAGAAATGGTAGGGAGATGTGGCAGCTTTGCGTAGATGGTTCGTATCTCTGCCCCAGGATTCAGAGTAGTGCAAATATTGGAACTTAAGTCCCCAAAGTTTTCTATCTAAATTTACAAAAATTGGCAATTTTCATCAGGCATTCTTTATTTATAGAAAGGGTTTCTTTTTCTGAATAATTTTATCATAAAAATAAAAACTTGAAACAAATTTTTTTTTTTTAACCATACTTTTTTTTTTTTTTTCTCCTTTAAATTTTGAAAAATGTCAGAGGTGATTCTTTTGGTATGGAGAACTTTTAAAGGATGGGGAGAAGTAAGAGAAAGAGTCTGTAATTTCCCATCTTGCAATTCTAAGTCAATTACCTAAGGTAACCATCCCCAATTTAGGACAGAGTGACTATAATCAAATTAGCATTTAAAGAAATCGGGGAATACAGGGTTATGGCTGGCTTTTTTTTTTTCTGAAATAAACCGTCCCAACTATTTCAACAGCAGTCCATTGGAATGAAAACTCTTTGTGACTTTCCCCAAAAGAATGAATCAGTCTGCAATCAAAAAATGCAGTGCATCACACCACCATCTAGTGTTAGCTGGGTAAACTCCTGGATAGTCTGTGGAGAAGTTATCATGTACAGATTATGAAAAGGTCTAGAAAAAGAGCAAAGAATGATGTAGTGAGGAACAGTAACAGCACATCATCCGCTCTCTTAGGTTTTGCAAGCAAAGAAAGCAAGGTAATGTGTTCTATGAAGGACCAAGGCCTGAAGACCTTGAAGGAGCGCAGTTCAGGCAGCTAAAAGCAGCATTTCATTTTGCATTTCACAGTTTTATGATGTGTGAGATTTTCAAATTTTTTAAAATTCTTTAAATATTCCATGAATACATTTTTTTTCTGATATGACCCATTGATTTAAACTTCCCCTTAGCACATTTGTTTCCACTTGCAATATAAAATGCTGTGATGAAACGGATTAATAAGGGCTGTCGTCCTGCAGTAATGCCACACTATTAATCCTTTTGGCTTTTTTGACTGTTATTTCTAATTTTAAAAATAGTGTGGGTATCTTTTCCTGTCTGTGTTGCCATCCAAGTAAATGCAGGGGGAAATAAACCAAAAGAAGACCCTTCCTGTTTTGAAAAAGATCTTCCAGCTCTTATTTGATCCATCTTTGCCACTGTAGCTTAGGTTTGCATTCAGCTTCTATCTGTTGCTTGAACTGGATTATTTGTGTAACTGCTGTGCCTGGTTTTGTTCTACCCTTAGAAGGTTGGGGTTTTTTGATTCTTTTCTTCTGAATGTTGTTCAAAAGTGCCCTGAGGAATCATTCTTGTAGTTCAGATGGATACTCTGAGGATGCTCTGCGTTTGTCTGGGTGTTGGTGTAGAGCAATCTGATCCCTCGTAGCTGCTCTGCAGCAGCTGTGAGTGACCTGTTCAGCGCTAGAAAACGTGGATGCGCCTGCCCCGCTTTTGCAGACTGTCTTGCAGAGCCACAGCAGTTACGGCTGGGCTGTTCACAAAAGCATGAGACTTACAGTTAATTTGTGCATATACAGCAAATCCAAAGCATCTCTGAAGTGCTGGATTTAACTGCATGGTACAGACCAGCTGTGCTCTCTTCTGCATATACTTGTGCCCAGGAAATCTCAGACCGGAAATATAACACCCAGTCCTAGAGCTGAAGCTGTTTCCTTCACACAATGTCTCCTAGCAAAAGAAAATACTTTAAAACATAACATGGTTTATATGTGAGTATCTTAAATAAATGTACTCCTTCAAGATAGCATTTTTCTAGTCTTGTGGCTTTGTTCTTCACTAAAGTATAATGGCTTGGAGAGCTAATATTTTAACCCTACATAGCCATTTGTTCTGCTAGTTTAGAGACAAAATACAGACAAGGAAGGGATGGTGATCTGAAATGAAAACAGGTTTTTGTCTTCTGAATTTTTGACCAGAAAGTTGATGAATACTCATGATTAAAAGAACAGTTGCAACTATGTTGGTTTAGATTACAGGAGAATCCTGTTTAAGAGTGGAGCAGGTCACACACAATTGACCTGGAACTATTCTTTGCACACGTAGCTGTGCATGGCCAGTTTGATCCTATTATTTTCAACGATAGAGGAATGGGCATTAACACTTGCAGTTTAGATGGTGCCTTCAAAACAAATAAAACTGCAAGAGAAGTTGAATGTGTAACAATGCATAATGCATTGCCAGGGCCCTAAGTTCCAGCCTTGGGACTGGCAGTTAGCTCAGCTTTGCATGAGATGGGGAGATTAAAACTGTTGTCCAAAAACTGGACTATGGCCGTCTCTGGTGAATACTGTGACCGTGGTTCATTTTAGCTGCATGCTTAGGCAGACCAGCTGGCTAATCCTGGCTCTGTTGTGTGGCGTACAATGAAGCCGTGGCTTCTTGATTTCACACCTTTCATGCGTTGCTAACAAGAGACATGATTTTATGTACTTTGTTTTCTGATCATACATGTCTCTAACTTGGAATAGAAAGACTCCTTTAAGATCAAAGATTTCTTTAGCTTCTTTATGAGCAGATGATAATTAATTGAAACCTAAATCTAACTCCACAGTTACTCCAAATAAGCTAAAAACAAAGAAACAACAAAAACCCCAAGGTACTCTATTTGTTTATCCATTAACAAGGTCTATTTTTATCTTTGACAACGTTGCTGATGTTAATCTTTTCCCCATTGAAAGTCTTTTTGATAATGTCTCGCATCCAACCAAACATCTGAGATTTTTTTTTCAATGAAGACGGTGGGCTGTATTTTTAAATGTGCCATGCACTGTAATCTCTTGTGGTTGTGTGAGGAATTTATTTCCAAAATATGTGTTTGTAAAATATTTTTAAGGCTTACTGCAAACTTGCTGTGATAAATATCAGGCCCTAGACATCAGATTGATCAATGTGTGATGTTTTTATATGCATTTGCACACCTTTGAACTAGAAATTTTAAGTCTTCTTTGCTGCTCTTTAAAACTTTCACAGATCTTTTTATATAAGAATAATCAGCCAGATTCTCTTTTGGTTGCTTTTCTAAGCCTGATTTTATTTTTTATTCCTACCAAAGGAAGCATCTATCATTATTACCAAGTATATAGAGGTTCACAAGAAAGCACTGCTCAAATCAAATTGAGTTCCTACTCCAGAACCTGACTGCATTCAGCGGGGCTCTATGATGCTGCAAAAAATTTCTCGAACCAAATAGAAATAGGGGACTCGATGCTCTTAAATGTCTTTTTCCAGATGATTCTATGAAATTGGGGAAGAGTCACCTAGTTGGAAAAATTGAGAGTTTGGACAACATTGATTTCTTGTAAGAAAGATGGCAGCATCCTTCGCTGTTTCACTGATGGAGGGCACAGAAGAAATCCTGGGTTACAGATAGTACAGAGCAGAAAATTTTGGAGGTAATTCACATCCTGAAGGATCTCCTGAGGCCATGTACTGAGGTGATTTGGTAGAGTCGTCTCATACTGCTACAGTCGATGACTTAAATCATACTTTGGCCCCAGAGTGATACCGCTTGCAACTTTCTTGTTGCTTCATTGCTAATATGGTCTTACAGCTCTAGAACAAAACTCGTCATGTCCAACTTTACATGGCTTTCCTTCATTTTCTGGTGCTAGCAATAGCAACAAGAGAGGTTAATCTCTCTGGCTGTCTGCAGCTGTGAACTGACTCAGCTTTTGCAATTCCTGATGATATTCTGATAAAAATGGCATAAATCATCCTGTTGAGAATTGTGTATAAATACATCTTGACAGATGCTGGAGTTTTGGGAAGACTCAGAACTAGATATCCCAGACCTCCCTGGGGATCCTACACTGATTCTCCAGTGTAAGCAATTTCTATGAATTGTGGCTGGCTTTACCACTTAGCTATTTTAGCTTCTGCGCTGATTTTTTATGTTTTTGGTGTCTTGAGCATTGGATAATGTTGTATGTATGTAAAACATTCAAATGTTTCCAGCCAGACCTCTTCATGAAGACAGAAACTTACTGCTTTTTTCACATGGTGTTTTAAGCTCTGCTATGCCTAAGCTAAGCCACATAGCTAGTGCGACTTTTTTGTCTGCTTCTCCTCACCTCCCCTCAGATGAAAGGACAGATACTGCTTTTATTCACAGACTGTGTGTGCACTTGTATAGCACGTTGGCTAACTTCCCTTTTTCTTGGCTACAGCTCAAGCCCTTGAACTTCTGACACTGTTTTACTTTGCTGGACCTGTTTCAAGATGAAACTGCAGAGTATGTCAGCTTTTCAACAGGAATAGGCTTGAAGTTTTACTCAGAGAACATGCTAGGAAGATGATTTACCTTCTGTCCTAATTATTTTCCTCCTCCAAATGTTTGTCATCTTAGCAATGGCAGAAATAACAAATGAGCAGCCACCTAATATAAATAGCTGAAGCTGATCGGTCAAAACAAATAGTCTCAGACTGAACTTGATTGGCCTCAACAATTTAGCAAATACAAATAATGGTTTAATTGTGAAGATAGTAAATGTGGAACTGTGCCCAGTTTGCTAACACAAAGGTAGGCTTCTGTCCACTGTTCTGTTGTCAAACAGCATTTTCTGGGTGAAATTCAATGCTTTTATCTCATTAGAGATACAGCCTGTGAAAGGATGTAAAGCTGAGACAGGAGGTCTGAGGTTAACTCAGTTTTTGTCCTCTGCCTGGGGACTCCCCATCCTCTGCCCGGTGAGTGACCTTGGACCGCTGTGCTCTTCCCCTCACCTCCCATGGGCACTGGCCGGGTACTTCTCCCTCCTCAGGAGGAGGCTGGTTCCTGCAGTAGGTTTTTGTAAGGGCTGGAAAGGCTCCCCAGACAGTTTAGCCTTGAGGGCCTGCCTTCATTAACAAGTGTCTTTGTTAATATGGCTGCCTTAATTGCCACACACAGAGGTCTCCTACTTTTTACTTCAACTACAGTTTGTGAAGAGCTCTTTGGAAGCCTATCTGCAGGTCTTGTGCCTCTCTCCTTGGTCAAAGAGAGGCTTGGACTACATTTGTATAACAACAATCCTTTCATATGGCATAACAAGTTTGGAGTGGGGTGAAAATACTTTTTTTTCCAGAAGCAATTTGCCATACTAACTACACTTCCAAGTTGTTATGCGTTTTATGGGTCAGACCTTCTCAGGGCCCAGCTTAGATGAAGCAGTGGTTTAAAAGTAGGTATCTGAAAGGGGCACTCAGAACACCACGGAGTTCTATTTCTCACATTTTCTTTTAAAGGTAAGTGGCTCTTTGTCCTTTACTCTGTGTGGATCTCAGTGCTGTTCCTATGAATTAAATGTGGGTGTGACTGTGGGCATAACACACACCTGTGTGTTAAGTGTTCTTTGAACTTGGCCTTTCAGTTCCCTCCAGGGACTTGTCCAGGAGAACCGGAGTTTCATTTCTCTCGGAACTGGGACAGAGTTTATGTGGGAACTAGATGTTTAGGTGTTTGGCTTCTGAATGTGTAGAAGAACCTATACGTAAGTGCTAATGGAGAACTGTATAGCAAAAGAACCAGTTTTTTATTGCCTTAAGGCCATCCTTACTTTGGAGAACAGACGGTCCTATTCATTTTTGGTATCTGAGGTATAGGATGTTGGAAGTGATGTGTAATACAGGTGGCATGGATTTCAGTGTGTCCTATGATGCTAGAAGTCAGCAAAGATTATTTGTAATCATGTGCCAAGTTAGAACTAGAGAATTAGGGAAAAAAAAAACCGAACAAAATTGTGATAACACCTGGGTTGATAGTGCTAAAGAATTTAGGTTAATAAGCTCTTCCTGCTGTGTTACCTCGTTTTAACCCAAATTATTGTGTGTTTGGTGAATACACTGCTGAGTTTCACAGTCCCTTCTTCAGGCACCAAAACAGGTTAAGAAACCCCAAGAACATTCTGCTAAATGTATTAGGCCATATTCATTGATATGCTCTGGCTACTTTGTGCTGCTCTGGTGATGCAAAGCAGCCATAAACCTGGATTAGTGCAGCAGAGCAGTGGGAGACTTCAGTAAAGAAACAGGATGACTGTAGTTAACTGTGATATTTGTTCTTCTCTGAGTCTTGTATCTAACATACATTAATTGACCAACTTAAAGTTATAATTTAATGCAGTTCAATTCTCCCAGGAGTCATTAATATAATAAAATTATGATCCTTTTTTTGTTTGTTTGTTTTGCAGAGGCATGGACTGTATCTAGGGGTAAGTCTTCATCTGTTTCAATTAGTTATTGCTCATAGTCTTAAAGGACCTGCCCTTAGCTGTGAAAGATGAAAATGCCTTACTCTGTATCTGCATATTTTTTCCCAAACAGGGAGGAGATGAGAGAACAAGAACGAGCATTTGCTATGTATCCATGGAAAGGAGGAGTAAAGGGTTTTTTGGTTGTTGTTTAAAAAGTTGCATTCATTTAGACTCAAAGGGTATAAAGAAAAAAAAGAGTGAGCTCTCAAAGTCTGAGGTCAACCTTAAGGTCTGTGATCACCACCTTTGACGAAATTAGGAAGGTAGTAGGAGTATCTTGTCTTGCAGTATTAGACTGTCACAATGCCTACCATGAAATAGTGAGCAGCTGACATTAAGCAGATAGTAAAATGGAAAGCTTTATTTCTAAACTCTTAAAATTATATATGAACCCATTCAAAGAAGAAAATGGAGTAGGCATTGCAGAAGAAAGATAAGGCTAGTCTTACTTCTGCCCAGTACAATGCAATGTTTTATACCATCATTTTCTCCTTATTATATTTTATTTGCACTCTATTTCAGCATAATGAACTAAATCTTGGGGGACATAAAAATTCCAGAAATGGCTAATAACCAACTTCTCTTGTGTGAAGCACAGCACAAGTTAAGTAAACTGAGCCAAAGTAGTTAATATTTTGTTTTCTTTATTTATAACTATCAACCCTACTTTTATAGTTATGCACTTTTTTGTCCAAAGAACAAATTAACTAATTAAGATAATATAATACATTATTTAAATTAATAGATGACAGAATTTTATAATTTTAACTACAGAGGAAATGCATGACCCCAGTCTCTCTTGCTTCTATTCTTTGATTGCTTGCCAGTACAAAATTGATGGTATCTCAGATTAAACCTCTTGACCATTAGAATGAAGCTCACAGTGATGAATTTGACAACTTCCCCCATATCACACTGGGGCAAGTATAGGTAGGCTCATGTATGTGCTCTTGCCCCTTTTTTATTGAGTTTTGGAGAAATACCGAGTCTTTGAATTTACATAATTTAAAGACAATCCACATAGAAATTAAGATTAATTACTTGGTTCCCTATGATATGTTTATTCTTCTTGACTAGCAACCGCATTAGATTCGATGGTGAGCTCCTCAGAGCTGGGCCTTGTGAAGCTGAGGTGTACAATCCAGCGACGTCTGTAGCTTTTTATATTCATTCTTTTTCTCTTTGTATTCGAAGCGTCACTTAGGGCTTGTTTATATGCATTACTGTATCTCTTTAAATTAAGGTGTAATTTAAAATCCGTTTCATTAAACTAGTCCAATAGGCTGCACAGCCACTCTTATTTCAGCATAAACGAAGTTTATTTCAGGTTAGTGTAAATCAGCTAGGAACATTGTTAGCTTAAAATGTAATAATCCATTAAATTAGACTAAAATTGAAGATGTCCTCACAGGAGTTTGCGCTGGTATATGCTCATTTAAATTAGCTAGAGCAAGTTTATGTGTACACCAGGAATTAGAAATGAAATCAAGCACCATCATAAATTCCATCTCCTGGGACCAGTCAATATT
>NW_009258543.1:223641-250971 GCF_000687185.1 Egretta garzetta
AAGGAGAGCAAGGAAAACAGGGCCTTTAGCTTTGCCTGACCAGTGCAAGTGGGCATGATGTATATGAGGACTAAACCTTTGTAGGCTGTTTTTTTCCTCGCTGCTTTAGGCTTGGTGTAGTCTGTAAATGTGCTCAAGCAGGTTTAACAGCGGTGACTTTTAATGCTGGTTAGGACTGCACCCGTCCTGCAATAAGCAGGGTAGTGTATTCACTGAGCAGCAGAGCTCTTCTCTCCTCTGGGTAAACTGCCTCCTGTACCTGAATTTGCTCTTTCAGCTCTAACTGGTGTTATCGTTGCATGGCATGGCATTGGGTGGCGTCAACACTCTTGGAGATGGTCTAGAAGCTTCCAGCTTCCCAGAAGCTTCCTCTGGATTTTCCCCCCTGACACTTAGTCAGACTGCTGCCCTGTTCTGAGCTGCCTGCCGGGCAAGGGCGGTGGTGCCTCTGCTGGGTTCCCGTGCTGTTGAGACCTACAGCCAGGAAGGAAAAGATAGTTTGCATTTGTGGTTCAGCTAGTAAATTTTGTGTGCTTGATTTTTTTTTCATAGCTCAGTTCATCTCTTATTTGCAGATATAATGGGGAGAGTGGATGGAGGGGGAGAGCAATACTCGGAATGGTGGTTTTGCATGAGGAACGAGCTGTGTTTTGTTGCTCTTCTATAGGATTTTTAGGAGGGAAATATGCAGGTGCAACATAGTAAAAATAACCTAAGCTCTATATTTGGAAAACTTATAACACCATCTGTGCTTTGGCACAGCTTTCATCAGCAGAGAAATACTGAGCTGTTTCCCTACTACTAGTGCTTGCTTTCACCCAGTTGCCACTTGAAAAAAAAAAAAAAAGTGTGTTCAGTAATATTTACTCAATTATTTACTAAAATCTTCTTTTGTTACTCGAAATGAATGTATGAAAGATGCATTTTTTGGGCCTGTATTTTTCTTCCGCCTAATTTGGGTTCAAATTATTCTTTTGCTTTAGCTGAACTTCTGCAAAGACTAAGGAAGAGGGGCAGCAGAAGGGGCAGCGTCTTTAGCTGTAATTGAGGTTCCAGTAGCTGATTCAATACTTATGGAGCTCTACACAGTGCCTGGCAGTAAAGAATTGCTTTGGGGACACGGTGGCGGTGGTTCCCTCCCCAGCAGGAAAGCCCTCACCCATCTTAACTTCATTCTTTTCATTGCATATTTAGCGGGGGGACGGGGAAGGTTTGTATCTTGAGTTGCCACCATGGAAGCACTGTCCTCTTGACAGCGGTAATAGAGACAACCAAAGTGGCTGCTATTGTCGTGTGCTTACAGCAGGTATTATGCACCAAAGCTCAGTGATCATCACGAGGGCAGCTGCTTAGTGTCATATTGATATTAAACGAGCAAGAACTAAAGCAAATACTAAATATTTTGTTTGGGTTGGGTTTTTTATTTTAAATTTCTCATGGTTCCATGTCCATCAGTGAGGATACCTGAACAGCTTTTTCCTATTTTTTTTTTTTTTTTTATGTGCTGTGAATAAACAGGAGGCATTTAGGCTTCAGTCACTCCCACTGCTTATGTGCTGAGTGTGATTTGCATCAGAATAGGTATTTTTCCTCTTTATCTATAAATCCATTTACATAATTTTCATCAGTATGCAAGTTGGGGCCTTATTTGTACTGGTGAAAGGATTGCTGATAAGTGAAGATACACCTCAGGTTTTTTAGTTTAATGTTCCAACAACAAGTATATGAAGGTACCACTCGCTAGTTATATAGTATACACCCTGTCAGTTCCACAATCTTTATCATATAAAAGAAGGGCTTTATTATATTTGTACCTTGATGGAGTATTACTTGGTTATCAGCGAGACTGAACTATTGGAATAAGAGATTTTTATTTTTTTTAAATACACAAAGAAGCCACCATCAATTTCAAAATGAAATTGAATCAAGGTTCTTGACACACGAACTCATGAACTTTGGGAATACATGAATGTAAGCCCCATCTACATTTTGTATGTCCTAGCTGTATTAGAAATATAAGTATTTAAAAAAAAAAAAAAAAAAGTGAAAACATTTCCTGTATAGTTAATGTCAGGTTCCAGAAAAGGAAACCCTTGAATCTAGCAGTTTCCAAATTCATGTAGAGTTTGTCCGAGGTGAGTTAAAGCACTTAGTAAGCAAGTGAGTAGATCTGCAAGGATCCGCTGGCTTGATCAGAAAGCAGATATGATGAAGGTGGGATCTCAAATTATTCGGTTTGACCCCAGGGGCTTATTGTGAGCAAAATGATTGCTAAGAATGCTTTGGTGGGTTTAATATTCCTAAATCATTACTTACAAAGGAAAGTCAGGTTGCTTTTGTGCTTAAGTTGCCTGAAGAAAAATGATATGTTAGCCTGATTTTTGGAGCTTTTGTGAACTTTGAGTATATTGTAGCTGGAAATCCGAATAGGTTTTGCGTTTGGTTTTTTTACTTTATTTTATTTTAAGAAAAGGGAGTTTACTGCCAGATTGGCTGTCTGCCTTCTGCTTCATTGACTTCTTGTGCTTTTAATTTTAAAATGTAAATAGCTCTCAAGTGTTTACAGCTCCTCAAGGAGAATGTACTTTGGCGTTACATATTTTAGGGGCCTATACTGTTTTAAGGAGGTCTTATTGAGATAAACTGTCTTTTACTGATCAGTTGTGTGTAGTTTTTGAATTTTTATTTATTTTTTTTGTGGCACCTTCAATGTATTTTGAGCTGCTAGACAGAAAAGATGATATCTTTGTGTCCTCTCCCTTGTAGGCACCGATTCTGAAAGTCTGTAAGTGTTCATTTAACATAGCTGGCTGTTGTCTTAAAACCATAGCTTGTGTGGGGGTGAGCAAGGACTAGCCCGTGTAGAAGCTACTAAGGAACTGTCTTAAGGTAGAGAAAATACAAAGTCGCATATATATACTTGGTATGGAGTGCTCTTGATTTTTACATTTCACTTGATTGGATAATACACTTGAATTTGCTGTAGGTTGTATGCATGCACACATTTTGGTACAATGATTGCTAGCCATACAAGAAGAAAAACATATATTGTGTTCAGTATTGCAATCGCCATCTAATTATGACCTGTGAGTCACAGTTAACATGGTTTCTATTTTCATGTGGGGAAAAAAAAAAGAAAAAAAGAGTGCAAGCTCAAGCTTCTCATTTGAGCCTTTAAGCGATGCATTTACTGCTTTTGTATGTACATTCATTTGTTTCTGAGAGAGGAAAGGCAAACTCAGAACTTGAAAGCACTCTGGGCTCATTGCTGCTCTTTACATGATGTAATCCTGGGAACACCACAGACAAGTGCAAGCAGGATTGTGGTTCTTACTCCAAAAGATTAAAAAAGAAAGTGGTTTTCTGTCTGTTTGTTTTTTCCCTCCCTGCTGAAGACAATACGTGGCAGGACAGATTATCCAGAACAGTTTGTTCTTTCTACTTCTTTAATTTTTCTACAATGTGCTGAAAAACCAGAAAGTACCGTTCCTGCCTCAGAACGCAGAAGGCCATGAAGCTAACGTTGTGGGGAAGCAATGAAACTGGAGGCTGTGGTTCTCTCGGGGATTACAAAGTGAGACCTGAACTTGAAATCCTCACATAAAGGAGATGTGCTTCATGGCACATTTAAATTTCTGGTAGTTTAACCCCCTCCCTACCATGACAGAAGAAATTCCTTGGCTACATAGTAAAGCAGCAAGTAGTACAGGATGGTCTTAGCACCAGTCAAATGTTTTGGCTTGGTACTGAATTTTTTCCTTATCTTATTTAGATTTTGGAACATTGAATTTGAACAACTGTTTCTTTTTAAAAACTACAGTAAGTGCTCACCATTGATGCTGCTAAAGGATTAAATGCTGATTCAGTTCTAGAGCACATGTATCTGTAACTTACTCTTGCTTGACTTTGCAAGTCTTAGGTAATTCTTTCTTAATAATGGTGTTCTGTATATATATATATTACATTTTCTCATTAACATTCTGTCTTTGTTTTTTCCATCTTGTGTGAGAGTTGTTTAGACCTGGTAGAGTTTGTAGAGCTATGGATAAAAAACACTGAGGAAAATTAATTTATTTTTATGTGGGATTCCTCTCCTGTCCTGTCATCTCTTCTTACCTGGACCGCTGTGGAAGTAACATGAAAATAATGCGGGAGTGAGCATGACCCTTCAGTGAGATTAAGTCACCAGAACATCTCCAAGATCTCTTGATGAATTTTTGCTTTCAGTTTTCTGTGTTGTCTAAAAATCTTTGCACATTTCTGATGGTAATAAGGGAACATTGTGGATGGAATCGAAACGTGTTGCAGTGTTCCATCTCTGTTCAATCTAATTCTCTTTGGAAATCTGTGGCTAATTCTGAGTTGCCCCAGAGAGGTAATACAGCTTGCGGAAGAGAGTGAACTTTTAGAAATACTGGAAAGGGTCATGGAAAGCTTTTTCTGTTTTGTTTTATACAGTGTCTAAAGCCAGACAAATATATTAGAGGTTTGGGCTACTTGCTCACCTGGAGTTTATGACTTCGCTCTAAACCAATTCGTCTAGGCAAAAGCTAGTCTTTGAATATATTTTTTTTATTTCAGTTAGACAATAGTGCTGCTTGGTAAGGTTTATTGGTGCATCACAGACATGGAATAAAGAACTCCAGTTTCCACAAACACAGGAATGAGAGAGATTCTCTCTACCTTCTCAATGAAACGTCAGGCCAGAAGGAGGATTAGATTCTGCCAGACTTGAGTGGTGTCTCTGTCTGGATGTGTGACTGGGTAACCAGCTGGGAAACACCACCAGTGTTGTAGGATAGAAACAGTTTCAAATGGATCAAAAGGTAATCTATCTTTTTTTTTTTTTTTTTTTTTTTTCTTCTTTTACGTGGTTTCTTAGAGGATGAATTAATTTTTGACCTTAATGAAGAACCACCCAGATGCCTACTGTCACCGTTTCCAGAGACTTTACTCGTAAAGGACTATTGTTCTCATCTCTGATTAGTATGTTCTGGTACAAATTAATTTTTACTGGTACAAATTAATTTTTACATTTGCACTGCAGGACAGTTTGGAGAAACAGCTCTGCTGTAATTTGAAGGTATTGCCAGAAAATGGTAGGCTTTTACTATAGGTCTCACACTTCTAAAAGTATTTGGAGACTGACCGAAAGTCAATTTTACAGTCATCTCCCCTTTCACTGAACACCTCCGTTCCTCAAGAAAATGGAGCTGCTTAAAGAAAGCTTCAGAATTAAAATTCCATTATTATTATTATTGTGGACTTGCATCTCCACTGTGATCAACTGTGCCTTCTCTTGAACGTAGGTAGTCATTTGCTTTGTTTCTGTGCTTTATCAGGAACAAATGCAGGTGCATTGTGGTTCAAAGTAGGGTGTGTGTGACCACATCACGTAGTAACTTTTGCACGATGTAGGTGTAAGCCCCTCTCATTTTTGTAGCTGAATTACTTTCAGTTAGAAGTTTCTTTTTTCTCTGAAACGTTATGCCCATGTGGTTATTATGAATGCTTAATAGAAATCTTAGTTATTTACAGATATTGTCAACCAGACCATTTCCATTTGCCATGCAAGCCACAGGATAAAATAATTAAGCTTATTTTGAAGGTTATTTTTCATTTAAGTCATGATTAATTACATAATTAATAGCTACGGTAAGTTTTGTTTTCTTTGCAGAGTTCAACAGCTATGTTGGGATCTTTCTTGTCCTGCTGTGTTTTTTTGGTTTGTTGGTTTTTTTTTTTTTTTTTAATCGGATATGCATTTTAAGACTTCTACTTGTCAAGTTTTGTCTTTGTTGCTGTTCTGGTCAAGCTGTTTATTTTTGCAAAATAGCTCATACCTGGTTGATTTATTAGATGTGCTGCCAGCTCAACTCCTTATTCTATTGACTAGTCATGTCTTAAATTTATTTGACAGTGTTAATGAAAGTGGGAAAACAGAAGTGATTCCATCCACTCATGTCCATCTCTGCAGTAGGGAGAGCTGTGTTGTGGCTTACAGGATAATTTTTGTCCCCTTAACATGAAAATGTCATCCTACCATGCAGGTGAGCTTTAAGAATGTAGAGGCCTCAGGGCAGTGCTGGTGTGTGTGTGTACGTACCTGTGTGTGTACGTACCTGTGTGTGTACGTACCTGTGTGTGTACGTATGTAGTCTTTTTGGGCAGGCAGTAAATAGAGGCAGGACTGTGAGTTATTTGATCAAAGAGAGAACTGTGTGATGCACTAGCAGATGTACCCAGCTGTGGGTATAACATGAAAAAAAACCTTAGTGGAATTTAGTTGAAACAAAGAATTCATTTTTTGCTGAGTCCTACAAGCAGTAATGAAGAGAAAAGCCCAGTACTTTATGCTTGATGCGAACTCTGAACCGGCTGCCAGAGCCATGCTCTGGAAGGACTTAGTGCCAAGCTGCTTATGCCGAACTGAAAAATCTCCAGTAGTTGCCTGGGCTCTCTTAGAGCATGTCATTAAACCTCTCCTTATTGAGAAAATAACAGCTGAACATGCACTAGAAAATGCTAATTGGGTGCTGCATTGTCATGGTTTTGAGCTATAGAGAGACATCGATAAGATATGCCAAATCAAGTGAATTATATTATTAGACTCCACAGTTCAATCAGGACAATAGGCATCTTTTTTATTAGAAAATTTGGCTGAATCAATGAAACAGGCAGTTCAATCAACGGATTATGAATCTCAATCCCCAAGGTATATGGAAAAGCAACTACTGCTTTAATGTATGCAATCTGATCATGAAAGTAGGGAAACATTTACTGAACTAGTAAAGTATGTACTTGAAAATGGAATGACTTCTGTCTTAAATGGTATCTCGTAACATGAGGATCAATAAAACACTTATGCCGTATGAATCCTAAAGATGATTGTGTATCTCTGAGCTGTTTTCTAGCTGGTTTATGTTCTCAAGTTGGTGCAGACAACTATACGGAAAAAACATTGAAGACTATCATTTAAGTAAATTTGTTTTCATCTCAGTATGATAAATGAAATCCTTTTGAAGATATTATGTACTTGAATACATTTAAAGGGCAAGAAGGTCTTATCCACTATTTTGGAAGAGTGTGAGGTTGGAGACGGGGATAAGATTTGATTTAATTTATATTTAAGTTTTGTACATTGTATTAACTTTGGATTTAATTTTGTCAAGAAGCAAGTGAGATAAATATCTCCAGCTTTTTTAGTTTTGTACCTGTGTTAGCAGCTGGGAGGCAGGATTCTCTGATGGGACTTGCAACTGAAGACCTAGTTCTTCACAGTTCTGCTGGTTATACCATGTTTTGCGAATTCTCTTGGTGAGTCCCTTCTCTGTGCTTTCTACTTCGACTTCTTTTTTTTCATGAGTTTCTGGCCTTGGTTGCAGGACTTTTTTTTGTGTGTGTGACATCCAGGAGGACTTGTATATGAATAATTATTTATCAGTAAATATGAGTCGTCATAAACAGTTGTGCAGGAACTGAGTGTTCATTGTACTACCTAAAGCTTCCTTCTTTGTCAATGTATTTAGAGCATTTTACAGTACATTCACTGGTCAGAAGCATTTTGAAATGGCTGAAACCTTCCCATACAATTTGTGCACAGCTATGTGTTATTTACCCATGATACAAAATTGGTAAAATATTGACTTTATTTTTTACAGCAGTTGAATACAAATAATTTTCACTTGTGAATGGGATTTCTTCTCACTCTGCAGGGGTTTCTTTTACATATCAAAAAGTTTTTCTAGGCTACTTCTTCTACATTCATAATTATAGTGGAAAAAATACAGAATTAAATATGTGGAACAAATTAATGTCAAAAGAAATTAAGTAATAACCATGGTTCTCTATACTTTTTCTTGTTTCTGTACAGGAGCTGAAAACTGCAACTTTTAAATATGCATCTAAAGATGTCCATTGCTAATTTTATCATGTGTAGGATGGACTGAGAAAATCAACAAGCATTTGGGCTGTACAGTCTCTCTCTAGTTGATGTGTTTTGGCTTCTGGGATGATTTACCCAGAGGATGTATCAAGATATGTGTTGCAATATATTTACATTGACAAGAAAACACTGTCAAGAAAATTACTAATATATATATATATATATACACATACACTTAACAAAATACATATGCATGAAAATAGTAAAATGTATATGCTAGTTTGAATTAGTGACATATGTAAGGATTAGACATGTTTGTGTATGAAGGGGTGTGTGTGTCTATGTATATATATATATTGCATCTCAAAAGCTTTAAAAAGCTTCTTTTTACCTCTCATTCTTACCTCAATTCCCAGTCTGTCTCTTCCATCTCAGTGTTTTATTTTCTTGTCTGTTAACGTAATTTTCTACGTATTGGAGACTTCTGCATTCTGGCAAAATAGCAGGCGAAGCAATGAAACTCCATAAACACCACTGTTTCCTTTATCCTAACATTTTAAAAAAATTATCTTCTGCAGTAGACTCGCAGATTGAGGTTGCGGTTGTTAATTATCAAGGCAACTACAGCCTAAAACCCCCACGAGAGTAACCATGAATAAACAATTTTTTGAAAGTAGCGTCTATGTAAATTATGATTCCTCACCTCGGCAAGTCCCTGCTCTGTTACTCTTTCATTAGAAAAGCTGTTTTTAATGGGTTTTAACTTCCTATCATTCGCCACTTCCCAGTAAGTCCATGAAGTACGCAAGAACAGACATTTAGGAGGATTTTTCTGTCTTGTGCAGCTGAGTTTCTAATTCAGATGTGGGTGGGGAGTAAAGATCTATGGTGTGCTTGACCGTTATTAAGTCTTATTTTGTAGGGAAGCAGAGATCATCCAAGATCTTTGTCTCTCACCTTCTAAAGCTTAGGAGAAGAGGAAAGGAAGTGCAGATCATGCAGGGAATGAAAAAAAAAAATCATTCTTTTAATGTCTCAGAAAAATGTTCTCTTAATAACATGATTGTTGATAAACTATGAGAATTGTGGTGGGTTTTTATTTTTCAGCCTTCCTGTTCCAAGGGGAGTCGGGAATCCTCATTTTGAATCAAACAAGCAAGTGTTACGCAGCGTGGCTGAGGGTCCAGTTTCTTACAAGCTTACATACCTGTCTCCAGTCATGTGTGCTGCTTTGAAACTGATACAGGACTGTGAGATATCTTTGCTAAGGTTTTGCAATGAATACCCATGGAAACGTAATCCTCCATTAATATTGGGGTTTGAAAATAACTTCAGAAAATTAAAGGTAATATCATTCTGAAAGCTCAAATATTATGAGAGCCACTTTTTAGATGTGGCCATAAACTCAGTATTCAAATCAGAGTTTCATACCGTTACTGCTGTTTCTAGGTGAATGAATATAATAGCAAAAATAAGGAATTATTCAAATCACTTTAAGATTGCTAAATATTTATCCTAGAGACAAAATGGGCATTAAACTGAAAGCTAAACATGTTAAATGCTCTACTAGATATTGAAGTAAGTGTTGAAGTAGTTGATTTGCACACTTCTGCTATTGTCTGCTACTTTAGAATCATCCTGCTCTTTGGAGGAGTGGATATGAAGTAAAACAGGAATAAGCTGGACAACTAAGATCCACAGTATTTTGTTAGTTACTGTTCGGTGGCTTTGCTGCTTGTCGTTGTGGAGAGCAGCTGTACCCCTGGACTAAAATTCCTGTGCTAAGGGTCTATAAGTTAAAGATTACCTCTCAAGTAATCTGCTAAAGCAAGTTATTTATTAAAACCAGGAAAAGAACCATGTTCTTGGAGTCACTATTTTAAGCAGTAGGAAACTGAGTTGAAATGTTTTTCAAGAACATTCTCACATTGCCATTTATCCTCATTAATGCACATTAGCAATACACATTTCTGTTAATTCAAATTATATTTTAATAGTCCTCTTACTTGAATGAATTTTGAGGCGACAGTTACATTTTCAAAACCAATTATATACTGCAGTCTTTCACCCACTGCTTCTGTTCTTTCCATCCCAGAACCAGCAATGTATTTTCTCTTTGGAAGGCATCATTTTCCAGCCGTTACTCTAATAGTTCAGTCTTCAATACTTGCCTCCTTTTCACTCATTTCCTGTGTAGTTCTAAGTCTTATCCATCCTTTAAAGTTCAATTTGAGTTCCTGAGAACTTTTTCTGCTTCTGTAGATTACTATCCTCAAAGAGCTCTCTGCCACACTTTGGTCCACAGGTTTTCCTACTTTGGTTTCCTTTCTCTGCTCTGTTCTTCCTCTTTTCCATTTTATCCTCCTACCTTTGAGCTGAGCAGCAAATATCCTTATGATATTTACAGGAGAAGTAGTATTTGGATAGTTCTTTGTTTGGTATTTCCATTGGAAATATCACAAGCAGTCATGTTTCCATGATATTTCCATTGACATTAACTTCAGAAGGACTTCCTTTAATCAGGCTTAGGGGGGAAGAAGCTTCATATTCATTGCCAGCTTTGTGTGTTTGCTTTATCTCTTTTAAAATAATTTGGTAAATGAACAGAGAGGAAAAGATCACAGTCAGTTGGCTTGTCTTTATTCAGATTGAAAACTAAAGCAAATGTAACTTCTGCAGCTATGTAATGTTCATATACAGGAAGAATATATTGAGGTGATTTAAATGTTTATATATATATAAAAGCTTAAGCTGATGAAAGAATACATTAAAGAGAAGACATATGCTAAGGATTGAAAACTAACAAATTATTTCATGTACCACGAAATTTTAAGTGTTGTCCAGATGTGAGGTGCCTTGTTTTAAGGCCTGACTTGTGTAGGATTATTATGCAGAGCTGTCTGAATAATTAGATCACTTCTTTTGGGGAAGCAAAAATCATTAGTTATAATTTAACATTTTATTCATAGATCTGTATTGTACTAGGAGGGCTTTATTTTGTTTGTTGGTGGTTTTTAGTTTTTTTTTTTTTTTTTAGTGAAAAATTGAATGAAATCTGACGTGTTAGGTGAGCAGAGATGGAAACGATGCAATAGAAATCTTCCGTGACCCATGCTGTTTTTGATTCAGTTCCAGGGAAATGCTGACGTGGTTATCCAGCTGTGTGCTGATCAGTGTAGTTCTCCAAACACCAGTCTCTTTGAACACACACTGCCTGATTTTTGCACCCTCATACTCCGCATTTATTAGATTGGGACTGATAGCTTGGTGTTTGTGGACTTTTCTACCTGTGGTCCTTAAACATACTTCTGAGTCAAAACCCATGGTCTAACCACAGATTGCACGTGTCGGATTCTCTTACAGCCAGGTCGTTTCATGACAGCAGGTAATAGTAAGAACAGGGATGAGAAATATCTGGGAAGCTGGTGATACTTAACTTTATTGATGATAATCAACATACGTATGCCATAAATTCAGTCAGTGTAAGGCATGTCATGGTGTTCTGAATAAGAATTCTGTTTGGTTTGAGGGTTTGCTTTTGTGGGTTTTTTTTAAAAACCCACTTGAAATAAAAGATTGAGTTTAAGAATGAGAAAGTTATCTTGTATTAGGACTAAATACTAGTTTTAATTCTGAAGAAAAATTAAATAGATTGTATTGGACAAGAAATTAGAGTAATTAACTTCTGCATTTCAAACGTGCAGCTGCAGTGCACTATGCCTGGAAGAATCGTTTTGTGGAGTTAGTCAGGAGACCTGGGTTCTGTTCTCGGCATTTTCACAAAACTACTGAATTTTTATAAGTCAGTCATTTAATCTCTGTAGTTAGGTAAAATGACTTCTCTACTTCACGAGAATATGAAAATAACATTAAATTAATGATTGTGGGGTGCCAGGAGTTATGTTGGCTGTACAAATGTTTAGCTAAATCAATGCTTTAGGATGCGCATTTGCATAAAACGATACTAGAAAATTAGTTAGAGCCAGCCATGCGGCCTGTTTTAGACTCTGGGTAATATTTTACCTTAATTTGCACCTGGCATGAGTTATAGGCACAAGTGGATTGGGAGTTGGGTGAAATATCACCTGGTTTAAATGGAAAATGCATCTTACTGTAGCAGGTGCTCAGGC
Organism: Egretta garzetta; assembly: GCF_000687185.1. Classification (NCBI taxonomy): domain Eukaryota; kingdom Metazoa; phylum Chordata; class Aves; order Pelecaniformes; family Ardeidae; genus Egretta; species Egretta garzetta. The sequence continues at coordinate 235,657 of NW_009258543.1, forward strand.
AAATACCAGTGAATCAAAATACTGAACACTACAGTCCGTTTGAAGTTCCTCAGATTCTTCCCATTGACTTTGACAGGTTTGTGATTGCTTGTTTAGAAATACTAGTGTCCTGTGATAAATGCAATCTAGCTAACAACATAACCCTGTTTTTACCCCCAGCTTTCTGAAACGTGAGTTCAGTATGACAGGAAAAAAAATAAAATAGAAAGGAAGATTAAAATATCTTGCAGTATTGAAATGCTGAGGTCTTTTGCAGAAGAGGAGTTCCAATTTTTTTTTTTTTTTTTAAAGCAGCTTTGGAATTTTGCTTTGGCTTTTATCTAGTATTTTTGAAGCTTCTTAAAATCCTCAGAAGTCCAACAGTTCACGTGGAAAACCTAGCCATTGCAAGGAGCATTGGAAAGAGGCCGCTAAGGAGCAGGAGCGCTGCTTTTCCGGAATGTGGTTAGGTAAATGTCATTAGATAGTGAGGTGATGAGAATCTTTCTGAGGCCTGGATCCTAAGGAGCTGTGAAAGCTTTGGCTGAAGACCCCTCTGACTCTGAGATGCTTCTGCCTCTTTAGCAAACTTACTCTGTATCTTTTTATGCAAAACATGGTGTCTTTACATTAACATTCTGCAGTGTTCTTATATGCATCTTAATAATTTTTTATAATGAGAAAATAATTATGCTCATATACATTTAATCTGACAGATCTGACTGAAATTGGCTAACAGTGCCAAAAATCCCTTAGGAACCTGCATGCAACCCACAGATCTTATTTTCTGAGAAAAGTCAGCCATATTACTAGTTCATATTATTTTATGCATGTTTTTTGCTTCTTGTTAATTAAGCCACCCTTAATGATGAAATAAGTCCCAATATTTGCTCTTTGAGATGCGTGGTAGTGGCTTACCTGCTTCTTTTCTGTTGGCTGTCTTTCAGGCTTGGGTTTTTAATGTTGCTGTTAGCTAGCATGTTGACTGGTGAGAAATCATAAATTCTGTGAGTCAATTTTCAGGTAATCTATCCTGAACGCTTTATTGGCAGCATAATATGATTCAGAATCGGAAAAAGCCCATGAAAATCATAGGTGATAGGGATCATGTTTATTCATCAGGAACTCAAATGTCAGCAGCAGGAGGACTATTTTAAACACTCCACCTCTCTTGACAAAGTTGTGACAGCCATGCCAGGTTCATGAAACCTGTAAACTCGCAGGACAGCTTAATTAAGGACCGAGAAGATTTGTATTTCAGAGGAAGAAAAAGTAGTGACAGAGCCAACTGAAAATCAGAGGTGTGTATAAGCTGAATAGAATGCTTTGACAAGATATTCTGAATTTAGTCCTTTATCTTTGTCTTAACCCTTGCAGTCTTTGGTTGATCACTTCTCCACCTTGTACCTCTTGAGCATGTCTGTGCACAAGAGTGAGGTTTTCATGTAGTAACTCTCTCCCGTTTGGTTTCTGCTTAAAACATCTGCAGACAACGTTGCTACAGTAGAATCCTTCCCCCGGGATTACCTCCAGTAAAACTGAAGAGATTGGGGTCATCTATAGAGCTTATGCTCTCTCTTTGCCTCAGTTGGAAGGTACTTTGTAAACTACTATTGTAAACTTTAAATTTCTGACTAGAAGAATGTGCAGCAAAAATCTTTGAGACATCAGATTAGTTTACGTTAGAATTCCTTTTCACTAAAAAAAAGTGCTGGAAGCTATCATTTAGGCCTTTGCTTAATCAAAACAGCATTTCAATTAGAATAATTTTTTGTCAGAAAACGAAGAAATGACAAAAATAAAATCATACAAGATGTAATTTAAGAAGGAGAAGAAAAATAATCTAGCACTGCACTGTAACAGGATTTCCTTATCAAACACTTGCCAGATGCTGTAGCTGTCATTTAGGCCATGCCAGTGACTGGTCTCATGCCAACCCAATCCAAGTTGGTTCCACTTGTCACCCTTTCAATTTCCCAGCTGGACTCAGTTTTAAAGGGCATATTAGTATTATCAAAGTAATCTTTAAGATGTGTATTGGCTTTCGTTTAAATCTGTTTTGTTTCTAAATCATATTAGTGGAAAAAATAATGAAATGCTGGAAGGATAAAAAGAGTATTATTACCTCTGTGGGGGATCAGATGTCATGCTCTCAAATTAAAGGCATTCTCCTCTCCTTTCAAAAGCATGTGAAGTGTCTTGTCCAACACATGATAGTAGAAGTCACTTGCTTAAAGAGTGCTGGAGAATCCCTTTTGCAGTCAGAAATTCATGTGATATATATCCCCAGTTATTAAAATAATATTCATTCAATTATCTGAAAAATGTCATGGCTTATTAACTTTAGAAGACCCCATTTTTTATTCAAAATTTTACACTCAAAAATAGTGGAAAGTAATGAACATGACTGAAAAGCAATGGCTGTCTAAATACTCTTAAGGAAAGAAAATAAGGTTATATAAATATCTAAGTAACAGAAGATATTATCTCATTTTCCATCTCTCCTCTCTCTTTTACAAATTCTGTCTAAAATTAATTTTGTTAGGCTTTTTGTGCGACCTTTTTGAAATTGCAGTGCTGGGGAGGCCTTGTTGGTAGTGAGGTTCTGTTCAGATAATATATTTGCTCTTCTTTCTTCAGTTCTTACCGAGATAATTAATGGAAATCTTTTGGCTACCCGGAGACATTATTAGAGGCATTATTCACAAATATCAAGGCTTGCGGTGTAAAAGAGAAACTGAAAATAGTGCCGGAGACAGGAAGCGGCCTTTGAAAAGAAGCGATGGACAGAGTAGACTCCGTGCAGCAACCATCAAGAAAATTGCTACTACAAGGAAATTGCTGCCACCAGCACGGCTCAGTGGAAGGATGTTCTGCGGACGCAACTCGAAAGGACCGATGGCCTCCGTTTGTTCTTTCTGATAAGGTGAACGAGATGATGTTTAAACTAAAGACTGCTGGAGGAGAGGGTGTAATGAGACGGAGGTTAGGCTGGGGTGAGAAATACAACTTTTAATTGCGGTAAAGTAGTCATATAAAAGTCAGTAGCCTAATAAAAGGTGGAAGGGAAGAAAAGCACCTGCCTCCATTTAAACAAACGCTGATAAAAAGTGAACTTGCTGCAGACTGTGCTCTGCGTGTCACTCTGAAGTGCTGGAACACAGGTAAAATCACAGATTCACTCACCCTCAGTCTTTCTTGCCCTTGTAAATAGGGAGGAAACAGTTGAATTCCACAGAAATTACTGGAAAAATGAGTTTAACTTCTGTAATTATTTGGGGTTCTATATTTTAGTCCTTTCTGTATTGGAGTTAATGTTATAAATACAAGACTTTAATCTTTCCTGCCTCTCTTGTCACTTCCCCTTTCTTTTCCTCTTGTTTTCCTTGTGTATCCCAATGATCCATTCCCATTCTTTATAAAATATTCTCTTTTGCTAATTATTTTATAGCCAAATAGGCTTCTGGTCTAGCTGACTATGCAGCGACATAAATAGTTTCACCTGCAGAGTGCAGAATGGAGAGCAGTAGCTGGAAAGGGAAGGGGCTGCTGACCTCTTCGGCTGCAGCAGGGGGGATTGCTGCTGAATTTCCAGCCACAAACTCACCGTCCTATTCCTTTCCTTCAGGCTTTCCCTTCTTCCCCTTCTCTGGGCATCAATATCAGATTCTTTCTGAAAGCAGTACCTTTCTTGGCAAGAAAACAAATCATTGCTTGCTTTATTTTAACCTTTCCTGTCGCTTTCCAGATCATTTAATGGTGTGAAATTCTATTTCATCTGTCCATCCACGTATAAAATTATCTAGCTAAAGGGCGCTATTTTTTCTACTCTGTTGTATCGTTATACTTTACCATTAAGTACCTTGAAGTCAGTAGAATTTTGCCAGAAAAACACCAGGGCTAGTGAATATTGGTGTTATGTAGTCTTATTTTCGCTTGACTAAATCTAAAGGAATTGAATTCCTAGAAAATTGATAGGAAATCTGCTGGTTATCTCTACAATATTGATTTATATCTGATCAAAAATATTCCACTTCAATTAGTTTTACTTTTAAAAGCTTTTTTTTCCCACATTCAGTATTCCTCTCCAAAAAGTATGAGAAATGTGAAATTAAGGTGCCAGAAGTCAATTAAAGATTAATAGAATTACCAAGGTATTTGCTACAAATATTACACAGTTATTCATTATTAAATTTACAGGTGCAAATTCTGTTCCCATCAAAGATGATGCTTCTTCAGCTTAATTAATTTCAGTTTATGGAGTGGATGGCATTGCTTGAGTGGGCATATATTTGCTTAGAAATATTACCTCTTAATGCCGCTCTGGAGGGTGGCGATCTGAATGCTTTTTGCATTGTCACGCACAACTTTTTCACCCACTACTGGAAAAATTAATTTCAAAGCACTGGTGGTCTTCATCTGAAGGCACCCTTGTGTTTTTAGAGCAACTGTCTTAATCTGCCTCAGAGACAAAAATCAGTGTATCTGTTACCATATTTGAGCAATATATTATGAGTATGTGCCGGTAGTTTCCACAGACAATTTCATATTTGCCTTGATTGCATTTGAATACTACTTGTTCTCCTGAGAGCCTGCTTCGATTAATTTTATGATAATTCTCATACCTTATACCTATGAAAGGTGAAATTCACTGTTGCTGGGAAGGTCGATGCACCTGGTATTTGCCATTAGAGAGCTCCTGTTTATTAAGTTGCACACAGACCAGTGTACTGGGAGCAAGCCTTTTTTTTCCTCAGCTCAGTCCTGCAGTACATGATCATAAATTTCATAGAATATTTTGCCAAAGTAACCATCAGTCCTGCGTATCAGGCAGCAGAATCTAATTATGTCTGCAGCTTTCATGTTGCCGATCCCTATCGCATTACTCGACGCATAAGCTTTTCCTTTATGTTCCAGAGCCATATGTGATCCTTCTTGATTTCTCCTTACATTTCAGAAGGATTTATTCTAGATGTAGGATAATATGAGATGAGACTGAACTGAGCTATATTATGGGTTGCCGAGCAGGAGAGCATTTGAGGGATGTGTGGGTGGGGGAAGGAGACACTTGTGTGCTGATTCTGAACATTACCACGCTTTAGTTTGAGATATGTGGCAGCATTGCCTATAGCAGATCATAATATAGAATGAGCATTTGGCTCAACAGAAGTGCGTGCTTTCTGGAGAAGTGTCAGGGGTTGTTGCTGCGCCTTCTTCAACTACCATTTAAATGCAGCAGTGCTGTCCTCTGGGCAGAAGTTTGAAGGCTGCTGCAGTGATTTTGTGTTGAGAATCAAAAAGAGAGGAATAGCTCAATCTCTCTTGAGCTGTGCGCTTTTATGTGCATGCCGGATGAGTGATTTTCTTTTTATTGTTATTTTAATGTTTATGCTTCCATTTGCTTTCTCATTGCATAAATAGCAACAGATGAAAAGTCATTGAGTGGATGGAAGAGTAAAAATGTCTGCCTGGAGTTGACTGGGCTCATCAGGGCAGAGTGAAGATCAATTTTCTATTCCACTGTTGAGGGTTGTTTAAATATGAGAAAGTTATGTTTGGCTCAGAATGGACCATGATCCACAGACGGCAGATATGGGGGAAAACATTTTGAGGGGAAGTATCGTTACGTGCTTGCCAGTACTTTCTTTAAACATCTCCTCTTGGTCCCCAGTTGCAGACAGGATAACAGGTTAAATGGATATTAGGCCATACCATTCTCATGTTTCATGACTGGGTTGCTGATTTTTCCTTGCTGGAATCCTTGTCATACCAACATATGTATGTGTGTCTCTCTGTCCCAAGAGAAGGCATGGTTCTGCATCTCTTCATTGTGCCAGTCCCTGTTTCTGTCGTCAGCCTTCTTGTAGACCGGTCTCGGACCATTGCTTTGGATTTTGTGTTGTTCCAAGACGCGCTATCTAGGTAGTGCTGGGACTTTTGGAGACTGAAGTAAAGGATGTTCAGTGTTAGTCACCTGGTAGTCAAGAATGACATTGGCTGGATGATAGTGAAGTAGTGCTCTGTTGTTTCAGAGCAGCAGAAAACAAATATTTAAATTTGGCAAGTGTTCTGTTCCAGTGTACAAAAGAAACTTGCATACAAAATGGAAGGTAGAATAATCTGAGACTGATTTTAGAGCAGGAAGAAACTAGGGGAAAGCCTTGGTGCTTGTCTTTGAGGAACTACTGGAATAATTGCTGGAATGGTACCAAATCCAGGGCAGTAATGCTGAATCTGAGTTACCTGAATATTTGTAGCATTATAAAAGTATTTGTCTCTTTTGACCTTATTACATTGAATTATTTTTTTACTGGATAGGAAAAAGAAGAAATTTATATAAATGGCTTAATAATGATAGAATAATAAACAATTGATAGTAAAAATTTTCATTGCTGCACAGGATGAAGTGGCATTACCCGAAGATGTGCGTTATCTCAGTGCAGCCTCTATTGAATTCGCAAGTCTTGCTTTTTGGTTGGCTTGAAGTTTTGTTGGGAGTAAGATACTTCAGGTCTACTTATCCTCCCACCAGACAGCTGACAGCAGCTTTAGCAGATGCTGAAGAGTCTTCTCCAAATATCTTCCACTGCAGAGAGAATGAATTCTCCCTTTCCTCCTTCCTCCAAGCCCTAAGGGAAGTTTGGAAGTTCTAGAAAATACCTAGAGTATCTAGAGAATACTTAGAGTATTCTGCAGTCTAAAGTGTAGTTGGAGACATAGAAAAGCATCTGTTAGCTGGGAGAAAAGAAATTTTAAAAGGCTATTCTTTTGTCCAAATTTCATAATTAGAATTCTCTTCTGTGGTCTCATCCTGAAAAAGTTTTAAGATGTGGTTGTCAGTCTGGATTCTCCCTTTCTTTTTGTCTGACTTGTCAGACATTCAGCTCACCAGTTATAAAAGTAAAAAACCCAGCTATGAAGGAGAGCCTCACCGTGCTTATCTCAGTGAGTATTTTTATAACTCTGTTGGGCTTATGCTGTTGGAGTTGTTTAAACAGTAGCATTGGGATGGCTGAGTCAGTGCCCCAATTTCTGCCTTTCTCCACTCCAAACCTAATGAATGATATTAAGCTCACAAAGGAGGGCAGATCTAAAGGCCCAAAGGCAGTGAGTTCACTAGCTTAGGGGACTGTAATTGTTGCAGTTCAAAATGCTATCGTATATCATGCTACCGGTAATTTGAAGTAGTGGATTTGCTACTGACCAGTAGCAAACTGCTTTGGGTGTTGAATAGCAGCTTCTTATCTCCAGATTCACAGATGGGATTGTGGTTGTCCCACTTCTAATGGTTAGCATTGAATAGGAAGTTTTGTAAATGATTCTTGGCAGGAGTATTCATTACATTTCTATTGAGATTTATCTCCACAGCTGAGTTTTCCTTTGCTTTTTTCTCTCTACCATGCAATTAAATGGATGACCATCCTATGCAGAAGGAAATGCTTCTATTAAAGATGAAAAGAACTGAGAGTGAAGCCAGCCATGCACAGCAATAGGTTTTCAGCCAGCTTTACTTCAGTTTTCGGAAGAAAAAATGCGTGCATGCTACGTATTCCTGGTCTCTGAGATAGCACACAAGATGTTTTCATAAAATGCGTGCTCCTAAATGTATTGTGTTCTTACATCAACCTTTTGGACTGGTAGAATATTCTTTCGCTAAAAGGAAAAAAAAGTATCCAGTTTCTAACATTGGGAAATGAGAGCGTATCTGTTGCTTCTCTGGCAGCAGTAAATATTTCCTGTAGTGTCCTTCATTGCCATTTTAATGGCAGTACTCCCAAAGCTGACTAGACACTGCATTTTGTTTTACAAGAAACTATTCTGAGAGATACTCCATTGATTGGAGACCCCTGCTATGTTTGACAAGCTTATCATAACGTGTCTGTGATCCATATTTTCTTAAACTGTTTTGAAAATATAAATATTTGGAAGTAAATAAACAAATATGGGTATCGTTAAAGCTATGCTTCTGCACATAGGTGATGTGTGTCTATTTTTTTTGCTAAGAAGAAATATAATTAATAAATGAGAAATTGGACTTGGGAGAATGTTTTCAAAATCCTGGAGGACTTGCTGTGGACTTTTCTGGCTTTTGTGGAGAACAGGGAAGTTTGCAGGCTGTTTTGGAGCTCAGAACTTGCGAGTGTGAGGGTTAGTTGTGGTTTTGTGTTGGGTTTTTTGGTTTGTTTTTTTTTTTTTTTTTAAACTCTTGTGCACTGGAGCAACTGAGGTTAAACAAGTCATTCCAAGGTGTATTGCTTAATTTTATGAAAATATTCTAAATCAAAAAAGCCATTGTGCTGCTTTTCCTGTGAGACTTGCAGCCACATAAGTTATCACTGACTGTCTCATATCTTTCCACTGTGTGTGAAAAGAAGTTTGATATGTTAAGTTTGCTGCAAAGTGCTGGTTAACAGTATCGGAGCGAGTAACTGAAGCAGATGTTTTGGCTTTCTGCGCTACTACAAAATACTTCTTTCTATACGAGGCTTTAGATGGCCTATGATATCTTTAGCCAAGGGTTAGGCAAAGGTTAGATTGCCCATGGAAATCAACTGCTGTAAATAAAAGACCATTAGCTTTTCTGTTTTTTTTTTTTTTTCTATATTTATTATCAATTACAAACGCATGACTTTAGTTAGAATATTTAGTCTGTGCTCATCCGAAATCTGAACTCAGCTGTGACTCATACGTAATTTGCCAATAGGTGGCATGAGTGCATTACTAAGGTTTACAGGTATAAATTGCATATAACCGCTTATATTTAACTTTCTAAGGATGCAGCAGAAGGCAGCGTGTCTCATGCTAGCAGTCACCAATTCCCATGCAGTAACAACTGGCTGAAATCTGCAGTCTGAGTGATGAATGCTGCCAGTGATGAAGTATTTTTATTACAGATTTGAGAAAAAACAACAAAGTTAATCCATAATAGCTATATGAAATGGGAATGATGTTAATGCATAATAGCTATGTGAAGAAGGAATGGCCTGAAATCTACCACAACAACCACACAGCAGGATGCCAAGAGGGGGAAAAAACAAACAAACAAACAAACCCCCAACCCCCCCAAAAAACCCCAAACCATTTTCTTATAATTTAATAAACATTAATTTATGGCTAGTCTTAAACAAACAACAAACAACAAAACCATCAAAAATCTCAATCTGCTTTAATAGAGACCAAGTCCAAAACATGCTCAATGCAACTGAAAAAAAGTAATCAATCAAGTTTATTTCAAATTATGGAACATAATCCTGAGCATAGGGCAGAGGAGTTTATTAAGAGGAGCTGCATGATAGAAGAGCGATAGTTTGAGGGGGGTAACAGTGGAAGTGGTGTGGTAATTTTTATGGAATTGCAACTGTTGTAATCCTGCCTCAGTCAGCTGCAGGCTTTAATCCACTCTGATGCCTCTCCCATCCCAGCCTCATCTGGTGGCCCTGAGCAAACCCCACCCTGAAGATCCAGCAATCAAAGCAGTTGACTGTCCCCTTCTGCCCTAAGCATCAGTGCAACACTGACCTGAAGCCACTTATTTCATATCAGCACAGATTTCTAGGTTTGTATGTAGAATTAAGAAAATGCTCATTTATAGTTATCATAAGCAGAGTGAAATATATTTGCCTTTCCTATGGTTTTTTTTTTTTTTTAGAACTTTCTCAGGTGTTTGCTGGCTGTGATTTATCCAGATTGGATAACTTCCTAAATATGATTTATGGATTGAAGAGCAGTTACGAGACTGCCAATGTTCTCGTTTGAAATTCTTTACTGTGTATTATACAGGTGGTCAACTAGATGGCTATAACTATCCATTTGTCTTTGAAGCCTATGAATCGTTATGTGGTGTAAGAATGTGAACAAAGTGTTTGGGAAGTTCCCGTATAATGATTTCGATCCCTGCCTGGATGCTCCCATTTCTTCACAGGTCAGGCGATCGTCCTGTATTTGTCCAATTGCTATGTGTGAGTGAGATAAGGGAATCCAGTGATTTAGAACAGATGTGGGTACATCTTAGCCCATTTTTATTATATTTATGAACTGGCAACCTCAAGAATGTCAGCATCCACTCTTCTAAATATATGTGTTCTCTTTTTGCTTCTTGGAATATAAGCATCAGAACAGGATTCAACTTCTCATAGCAGTTTCATACAATATGCCTTAGAGGATGGGGAGTTAGGCGCTGTTTAAGATTTGATTTTTATTTTAATCACACTTTTTAACTGAGGACACGGGGTCTAGAGTTCTGTTGCTTTGCATGAAAGTCTTCCCATCCATTCTCTTTACTCAGAATTGGTATTACTAATTGAGTAATTACGAATTACTCAGTCCATTGGCTACTTGCAGGTTGTTGCAGGGTAGGAGGACTTGGTATGGATGGGGCTGTTTAAAGCTAAGTATTAGGTCTGTGTTAGTTATGCAACACACAGAAGCTGGCTCTTTGTTTCTAAGTGCATTTTCCCATGCCTTTAGGGAGGGACACGATACTGCAGAAGAAAGATGTTGCTTAGGTGTTTCCATTTCCTCCCCTCTCCTCGTTTCCTTAAAGTCATACAGATCCCAGACTGTAAAAATCACCAAAATAATTGGTGTCCACCAGACTGAAAAAGTGCGTGAGGCATATATACTATCAAGGCTTAACATTTGCCACTGCTCTGCATTGAGCTTCTCCCACAAAATGAGTCTAATAGCCTGGAAATAGAGTGTCTGAAAATATTTCATCAAAGGCTGAATATATGAGAGAAAAGAGGCTGAATAAGGTAGCAGTAGTACCCGACAGATTTTGTGACAGCCGCATGAGTTTGAATTGAGAGGTGTATTTCAAAAGCACTAATTCCCAGTCTTTGCTTTTGTGAGAATCAAGAGTTTTTCAACTTGCAATCACAGGGCAATGATCTAACTCTTATCTGCTCAACGCTGTCTTATTAGGTCGTCTTTGAGACGAGAATGGCGCACTGCTTTAAACACAGATGGTGAGAGGTGTGGTCTGTAGGTAGTTTGTGGCCAAATGTTGCGAACAATAGAGCAGACTGAACTAGAAAAAAATGCCCACAAGGAGTTTAGAAACACTTCCTTAATACAGTCAAAATTTCAGTCTCCATGTGATAGAAATAATAACGCTACAAGGAATATAAATTACCATCATTCATCTCGGTGGGGTGCTGATTTTTGAAGGCTAAGCACCGAGTTTAATTTTTTTCCTATTTTTTGACAGTTTAACATGAGGATTTTCAGACGTGATTTTGAAAAAGGAAATGCTCATGAAGTTTTTAATCAAAAAAGCCATTAACACTAATAAAAAATAAGCTTGCTAGAGAACATTATTCTGGGCTTGTGGTCAGTATTTAGTATTAAAAACTGGCAGCAGGGGACACGATAGCAGAGAACTAGATAGTTGTGCAGAGCACTATGTTTTCTCTGATGTACCATGCAAAATGAACATTAATGAGACAGGGGTTGGTTCAACTAACAGTTTGGCTTATTGAGTTTGGGTTTTCGTTTGTTTGGTTTTTTTATTAATCATTTGGTTTTTGGCCTTGGAAACTATCTACAACTTTGCGTTTATTTCATTTTTAGCTATGGTGGTTTTAGCTGTCGGTGCATGGTTTCCGCAGCTAGTACCATTGAATTGAGAGCTTTATAATCCGTAGAATCTGAAATTCTTTTTAGTTCTTTGCTCAACAAAGCAGCTTATGCCACTTCAGCTCAACAAGGGTTAGCTAAAGTGTATCTGGACGTGTCCTGTCTTGGTAATAATAGCATCTGTTTACATGGAGCCAAAATGTAATGTCTTTGGAGGACCATTTAAATTGGTGGTAAAACTGTGTTTGACTTCCTCCTTTAACCAGAATTCTTTGTTCTTTATCGTGTCAGGTGCAGAACAGTTAAATGTGAATCCCAAATGGATTCCTTTGGCTAAAAAGCAGAATGATGCCATTCTGTTTATTTCAGTCCTTGTCTCAGACAGCAGCTTCTCATTAGCAGTGGAACAGAGAAATGGTGCCGTGTTCTGGGGAGGGAGAGATGGTGTCGGTCTGAGCTTCTGCAGGGGCGTAAGATCCAAAAGCAGATGGCTTTGTGCTGCCTAACAGAAGGCCCGTCCACTGGGATTTGAGCGATATGGGGAATTAGTGGGCCAAGCTCAGGCTTTCTTCAGTGGGCAAAATAGATTCATCTCAGTTGCCAGATGCTGAAGGATCTTGGAGGGCTTCCTTCGTACCTTCTTGGATGTCTGATCCAAGGGACCATCTGCCTCCAGAAGAGAATTCAGACCTCAGTGTTGACTGTGTTGAGGATTGTGTCTGGCCTTCTGTTGTATAGTAGGGGACAAAAAGAAATTGGAGACCTTCTGTCTCTCATCTAGTAACCCCTAGTCTGTAGATCTAGGCGTAATGGTGAGCTGGTGTTTTGAGTGATGTCAGTAAACATAGGTAGTAGGGGACAAAAAGAAATTGGGGACCTTCTGTCTCTCATCTAGTAACCCCTAGACCGTAGATCTAGGCGTAATGGCGAGCTGGTGTTTTGAGTGATGTCAGTAAACATAGTTTTATTTGATTTTTCCCAACCTTTCCACCAACTTCTGCTATTTTTCTTGATAAGAAGTTGATGTCATTTCATAACTTAGAGAATAGAAGCCAATATGTGAAATATTCCTTCTCTTAATGATACCAAAACTTTGTGCTGATGCATTTTGCAGGACCTCTTGCTGCTATTTTACCTTGGCGGTTATGTGTGAGCTTGACCCCTACCTGTTGCTAGCTGGTGTAGTGTCGGTGACTTCATCAGCTGAGTTATGTTGGTTTATACCACCTGAATCCCTGGCCAATGGATCAAGCCCATTCGTTCAGTGGACAAACACTGGTGTGAGCCCTATACCGTAGGTTTGGCCTGCAGACAGTAAAGGCAATAGCAAGATGCTCCCAGAAAAATCAATGCCTGGGAGACAAAACTTGACATCCAGAGTCTTCTGTGCCAGTCACGTTCCTCAGAAGGGACAAGGTGAGTTAATCCAGTGCCTGGCTGATCTGCGCCGCAGTGCTGAGCATCCCCAGGGAGCGGTGGGGCTGCGCCCGAATAGGAAGCGGCTCCCTGCAAGAAAACAGTGGCATAGCATGACCTAGCTTGGAAAAACAAAGCGAAGCAGGGATTTTATTTGTCTAGGCTAAGCCTCCTGCTGCAAATTTATAGGCCTTTTAACTTGCTGTGCTACCTGTCAGTCTCTGAACAGATGCACAGCCTTCAGGCTCTCGGAGCTTGCCAGCAACTGGCATCCTGCTGGGAACTGTGGGAGGACTTTCATTATGAAGCAGGGCAACCTAATAATAGCGCAAGAATACATTGAAACTGAAGCTTGCACAAAGAAGTGGAAAAGGGTAACCTGTAGTTCTGCTTTTTTTTCAGCCAGCAGAAGGATGTACGGGGGGAAAACCACAGGCCATTGACTTGAGCGCTTGCTTGGCAGCAGGATGCTGAATACCTTGGCCAGAATAACCAGATGTTTGAATTTCCTCAAAGCTGAAAGAAGGCATAGATATGTAAAAATAAACTTTTCTAAGCAGGCATGCTTCTCAGGCTGTTCAAAATTTACTGGGTCTAATTTACTATTTAGAGTAAAAACAGGGGGATAGAAAAATATACCTGTATGAAACAGCCATTTTTCTTTTTCTTGGCATTATAACTGCAAGTTTCATAGTTCTTTACCTTAAACATTCCTAAGGGTTTAATTCAGTTGCCCAGTCGTAAGCCGCATCTTATTTGGATGCGGGACGCTGCATGTGGCTGACAGATGCGACGTGGGCCTGTTGAGAGACCATGTCTTTCTGATACTTTAGCAGGAGGCCTACCTCTGTGGTACCATAGGATATCTTGCGTGGAAATAGAAGTGCGTGTGTCAGCAACTAAACTGAGCCCTGGTGCTCCGTAATGAAAAGTTGGTTAATGCATCGCAGACTGTGACGCGGGGCTGAGAAGCATCCTTCCCATGTGACGTGCTTGGCAGATGTAGTGACCAAATTTTTTTGTTCAGGACATGGCTGGGGGTGGGGTACGGCTGCTCTAGACATTTGTTTTTGCAAAGAAAAGGCTTCTTTTTAGAGGGGAAAAAAAAAAATGTTGAGCTGAGAGTTGACAAGATGTGAGAAAAGAGAAATCATCATTAATATAAGCATAAGAACACTTTAATTTTGGCATTTCAAGGAATAATGGGAATTCTTGATCAGAACCACCATCTGCCAAGGCAGAATTTCCCTCAGCTGGTTATGGTAAATTGAGCAATGGTAAATTGTTCTTTATTTTCATTTCTGTTTCTGAAAGAAACCCACAAATTACTCATTTGTAAAGATTATTCATAAAACCCCCACTCCTTTTACCTCCTAGCATCCTATGCATTGGGAAAGGACTAGAACAAGTTTGTTTTCCAGAACTGGGGGAGAAGTCCTGTCTCCTGTGAGGCAGAGTGGAAGTGGGGATGAAGATACAGCTTTGGGCAGAGTAGCATTGAGATAAAGTCCAAAAATCCACCCCCGTGCTGACAGATTTCCAGGAGGGCCACCACCTTTCAGTGGAGACAAACGGTTTAGGGAAACATCACTAACAGTGCTCAAAGTTGGCCTTGGGCTGCAGCTTTCTCCTTTTGGGAATTTCAGTTGGGGATTGATAGAAATTGGTGGGGAAATGTCCTAAAAGGCCTTTAATGTCAAGAGTGAGAAACTACGTGCTGACGCTGTTGCTCTTCAGTTTCAACACGTGTGTGTTCCCATCTTCCTTGGTGGGAGCTAGGCCTTCCTAGAGCCTCCAACAGCAGTTTTGTGCTGCTGTTGCAAAGGCGACTGGTGTTTAAACAAACAAAAACATTTAATAATGCTACTTTCAGTAGCTTTCTTTCAAACCAGAGGATTGGATTTGGTTAAAAATATCCCCCCCATACGCTTGTGGGGTGGGGGGGAAACATAGTCTCTCCAGTATTTTCAAGGCCAATTAATTTTTTAATTAACAGAAGTGTACTTGAAAATATAAAACATGCATTTGTGGAAATTGGTCTGTTTCCAGTTATTGCTGGATTAGTTTGGCAAGTCATATTTTTTGAAGTAGAAAATTAAATTCTTATGCAGAAAGATAAATTGCTTAACCTCCATGGAAGTCTTTAAACTAGTTCTTCTTACTTTAGATTTTGGTGTGTTTAAATATGCACCATATCTACTGTATTGAGGAAAAAAAAAAAGTGTAATTAATTTGAAATACACTTTCATTGTGGTTTGATTTAAAATAACTTGTAGTTTCCATCCATTTCTTAAGCATTTCTCCTAAATGGCGATTAGTTTGACTCCAGCAAAAAAATCAGGC
>NW_009258543.1:250999-267524 GCF_000687185.1 Egretta garzetta
ATGCTCATTGCGTGAAGCTGAAAAAACATAAAAGTATTTAGGGATGTTTTAGTTCAGTTGTAAATTGAAAGAATAATGAAAATGTTTTGCAATTTGCAAACATTCAAGCATTTTTTTTTTCTAGAATTTGCTTATTTATATTGTTGCTAGTGTAGAAAAAATTGGTTTAACTTCTGCTACCAAAATTAATGTCAAAACTAATTGACCTCCATAGGCAGATAATTTTATGCTTCTTTGAACATGGTCTGTAGGATCACCCCATGGATATTACATTCATTTCGCTTTTCAGAAATTACTTTTTTAATAAAGACTCTTACAGTGGCTTCACAGAATGAAGAGGGCAATAATGGTGGTCTGAAAATTTCCAACTTTTTTTTTCTTTCCAGAATAGTCATTGAGCTGCGTGTGTTGCAAAGAAAAAACTGGAAGGCTTCCACTTGAAACGGGTTTTGCAAAAATTGAAGTTGTATTTCTTATGAGGAGTGGCTTTAGTTCTTTTCAGAGGGATTTTGATGCGTTGAATATCTGATGTATTTTCCCCAGTTTGGTTTCTTTGCTTTACATCTTTGCACAAAGGGAAAAGGTAGTTTGCATTTAAGTTAAAAAGGGGTGAGAAAAAAATAACGAAAGACTAGATCCTGAGATAAATGCATGGTCGATAGACAAAAAATTAACTCCTAAAACTTGGAAAGATTTTATATTCTATTAGTAACCCTTAAATTCATAGATTCCTCTGAGAAGATCTCAGTGGCACCGTGCTGTTGTAAATATACATCGCCACAATCTTACCAGCTTATGTTCAGCATGATACCCCAATGCCCCTCTGTCGCGGCACAGAGGTGTGACTTGTTTTGTCTGAGCGCCAGGTGACAAAGAGCTCTAAGCGGTGTGCCCTACCCTGAGCAGCACAATGATTTGTGCTCTACTCCAGTTAGCAATCTGAAAAACAAGTACGGCGATAATTCAGTAGTAAAAAAAAAAAAAAAAAAAAAAAAAAAAAGCAAACAAAAAACCCAAACCACAAAACAAAAAAAACCCCAACCCTGTTGTATTTAATGAAAGATGCTTAAATTATAGCAGAGTCATTCCTTTATTGCATTTGCAATGTCATATTTATCGCATCATCTTTATGGTTTTGTAATTAAGGATTCATTGCGGTTTCCACTGTACACCCAGTTATTCGGCAGTTCATAATTCAGCCTGCTTAATTTGTAACATGCTGAAACTTGGCAAATAAATTGTCGCTCTGTATGCAAATTTTTGTGGGTTTTTTAACGGCTGCAATTGATTCAGCCTTTTTAAGCTATGGTGGTGAAAAAACCCACAAAGGGCTGGATCTAAAAAGTATGCAGGTGACAAAATCCGCAACCCTGACAAAAGTGTGCTAACTGCAAGCAATGAAACTCAAAATCACAGCCTCAGCCCCCAGCTGGGACACTGCTTGTCTCCAGAAATGCCCTTTTTTTTTTTTTTTTTTTTTTTTTTGGTTTTGATTGGGTTTTGTTTTTTTTTTCTCTCCCCCTAATACTTGTCTTTGCTCCAGAAATGTGTAGGACTGTGTATCTTCATGCAGTGGCACCCGGGTCTCTGAAGGATGGGGTCTGAGAGCTCTGCTTAGGGTAAGATGTAGCTGCGTGAACAGGCCAATGGAGGAAAACTTTGTGACTACTTTATACTAAAAAGATGCCCATTCCAGTAAAGGGCAGATCTAGTTCGAATCTCCCTTTCTAGTCTGAGGGATATGAACTACTGTCCTGATGTTTTAGAAGAGTATGTAATTATGAGGCTATACACGATGCTGGTACAGAGATAGGGAAGTCCCCTAGGTGTCTGGTGTTGAAACCGAGCACTGTGTATGGGAGTTGATTAGATCAGGAGGAGACAGGCGAGTGGAGAGAGCCTGATCTGATAATCCAGTAGTTGTGGACACGGCACACAGCTGGCTGGGGAAGTCAAGGGTTTCACAGTTGCCTGCAGTACACCGTTGTATTTTTTTTTTTTCAAGGACTTGATATGCATAGATAACCTATATTTATATTTTCACATGATTAATGCGATTGCCAAATAGCTACCTGTGCAGCCGGGAGCCTTGATAAACTCTCTTTAAGCTCATGTCATACAGAAAGTTCAGAGCACCAAGAACAACACCGCATATCTCTGCCTGCCAAGCCTATCCTTGGCAAGCTGTCCCTTGAACAATTCTGATTTGTTTCCATTTAACGAACGAACACTTTCCTGCTTTGTGGTTATTGTTCTTGCCTGAAGTTGTTCCCATTATGGAGATGAGTAAATAGTTCTCAACATTAGTTTCTACCTGCTTTGTAATTTGTTACATCACCAGGGACCTGTAATTTGTCCTTGCTTTTTAGTCCCTACTAATTCTGCCTCATCTTGTTTCTTTATTTAATCTTTTATATGATTTCTGTTTTGTCCTTCACGGTTGAAAAAAAAACCCCAAACATCTTATTACTGGTGTTCTATGATTGTTATTGCAAATATCTTTCACCTTTTTTCTTTGTCATGCATATTTCCTTGGTTGAGGTAGGAGGTCTTTTCTGTCTTCATTCTAGTACCCTTTTCAGGAGCTGCTTCTGCCACATAAACCTGTGAAAGGAAAAGCAGAAATTATCACAGATGTTTTCTGAGTGCAGGAAAGGAATCTTCTACTCATTCTCCCATTTTGCTGTGAGTTCTGTGTCTGTCAGCACCTCCATTACTTCCCTTTGAAGGTTTGCAGTGAAGTTACAGTGTAAGGCCTTTGGCGAGTGAAGGTTTCAAGTATGGTGTGAGCAGGCTTTGTGTGTCCTAGAAAAAATAGCAAAACCAGCATGTGATTACCTGATTATTAAGCACAAGGAATAACAAAGGGAGCAGGGGAACTTCTGCATTGCTGGAGAGCATTTCTGGGGAGTGTTCAGTGAGTGGTTGCCAACAGCAGCAAGCAGAATTGTGCACTATTTTCCATTTGTAAATTATCAATAAATGACTGCTACCTTCAAAAGATAAATTATTCACAAAGAAAACAGCAGGTTCTAATCATCTCCAGATTAATGCCTTCTTGACGTTTGGTGTACTGGCTAACACAAAGAAATTGCTTTGGCATACGCCATACCGTCCTATGAATGTCACAAATACAAGGCTGTCCCATCATAGCTGTTCTCCACAAGGTAATATGAATTAGCCAGCTTTTTGGCAACGGGTGCTTTGAACTGTACCCCACCATAACTTCCTTGCATAACAGATAGCTCCTGTCTGCATGCATTGGTGTAAAGATGACATATCCCAGGGTTGCCTCTCCAGTTGCTCTACATGGTCCTAAGCAAATTGTCGGCACGGCGTTCACAGCCGCTCTTGGTGCATTGCCATAAATGACAATGATGAGATGAGATGAGAACGACCTTCTCTGGTTTTGAGTGTGATGCAAGTTCTGGACTTCTGGACTTGTTTACATGTCCCTTTGAAAACTGTGGAGTTATTACTGGGTGAATTGGTTCAATTACCAGCAGGAACTTTCTTTCACATTTGATTTGAGTGTTTGAATATGGATACACTGGTATGTTTGGGTTTGTTTATTCTGTGCACATAATTAATTTCTTGTAGTCTGAATATATTATTTTAGACTTGCAGGGATAGCAAGGGAACTTTTTACTTCAAAGTTGTTTGCATGAGCGTAGTCCTTGGTAATGTGACCAGTTCAATGCCAAGGGCTGGCAGGGAGCAGACTCCTGGACATCTAAAGCTTCAGTGAGACAGTAAGAGGTCATGCTAAATAAATGTGTGTACCGTGTGTGCTTTCTCTGCAGGGCTGGTTGCAGTTTTCATAATACTGAAATACTGTGGAAAAACTAACAGGAAAGCGTAGTTGTGAGTTATCTGAAATTAGAACAACTTTTGTCTGAATGTCTTCGGATCTTCTTACTGAGCTGAGATTTGATTCAAAATCTTCAGATGGCCTCGCTTCTGATAATGGAGTTTAAACACACACCGGGTCTGGAAAATTAGACATCGAGGCCCGAATTTTCCATTTTGAGCCTGTCTCCTTTTGGGAACAGGCTTGTTGGTCCTAGCATATGCTAACAGATTGCAGTGCTATGGTGGCAGTTTGAAGTATAATTTATCTTTTTGAATAAAAATATCTTTAGAAGAGACAGACTGGCTGTTCCTCTCTCCTCTGGATATAGCAGTTTCGTCAGTGCAAACAATTTCTGTTCATTCAAATACTAAGGAAACAGTGATTAGACAAAGTAAAAATTCCCGTTGTTTTGACAGAGACAAAAATTAATAACTTAAAAAAAAGACTTGATCATAAGAGGGTAATAGAATAAGATTATTAATTCAGCAGTTTCTTTGAGGAAATTGGGTTTGGGGGCCTTTGTGAGAGATTGGCCTGATCTCCTCCAAGTTTTTTCTGGTAGGTGCTTATCAGCGAGGAAGGCGTGGGTGGAGCTGCAGGAGTGTTCACCCGTTTGAAATGTCATCCTTAGCGTGCTGTAGTTAATGTTACGGAGTGGTCTTGGAGCGTGTGAGCCAGTATCAAACATTAGACATGAAGATCCAGTGATTGCTCTGTCACTGTATACCGTTCTGCATTTCTCCACCAGTTTACAGAATCTATTTTGCCTTGAAATGCTACGGGTTTTAATGTCTAAAATTGTAATTCTAGTGTTGATGGTCAGAGGTTCCCCGACAGAGGAATGCAATGTTCTTTTGAAGATTGAAATATATTTAGGTTTTTGTTAGGGAAGCTTTGGTACAGCTTCAAAATGTAAGGTTGGTAGTTGTTAAAATCTTCAAAATACATGGACGAGATCCTGTGCCTCTAGTGGACGACGAGAAGCAAGAATGGAAAGCACACTGTTCGTAGTCTAATCCATAGTCTGGTTTGCAAAAAATGGTCATGTCTGAACTGTGGCACTGCGAGACATAGAATCAGTTCAGTACAATTTTCTTTTTTTATTTATTTATAAAACTGGGTAATGGATTTGGACTATGGTGGTTTTAACATATTTTTTTGCTTTGATTTTGTACTTGTTAGAAATTTCTTATTTTTTTTGTTTCCTAATTTTAATTACTAATTTTAGTTGGTTATTCCTCACTGTAGTGATTATCTGTGTAGAATTTAAACCAATCTTCTTAAATTCTACAGTGATCTTTTTGACAATACGTGGCATTAAAATGTTTCCGTAGCCATCTCGGGTGATGGCATGAAATACTGGGATTTGAAATGAAGCTGTGACAAGAGAACAAAAGCTTTGAGGAAGCTGTTCTGTCATATTTATGTTATTCCTTAGCATTTTTGTTGCAGAGCCATAGGTAAAACCGCAAGCTTCTACCTGCTCTGCTAAGAAAGTTTCTTTTTGTCTGAAATTTGTGATATCGTCTCAGCCTGTATTTTTAATAATTCTTTCCCTGTTATTTCTTATGAACTATCTTATTTTTCTTTTTTTGGAAGCCCAGAATTTCTTTTTTCTCAGAGAGAGAGAGAGAGAGAGAGAGAGAGAGAGAAGCACCAAATTGCTGTTTATGGGGAAACTATGCAAAGTGAACAGCTGAACACTCCATTAACCTCTGGTCTTCTTTTAAATTTATTAATTCTCCCCAAATCAGTAGACTGAGGTCTTCTAACCTGCTTAAGGATCATTGCATAAATCTAAGCATGATGAGACCTAAAGTTTGGTTTCATGCTACTATTATAGTTGAGCTAAGTCTACCTTTCTTCCGAGATAGCTCCTGGTCCATAGTAGGGTGAGGGAGAAGACAGGATCAGTAGATCAAAAAAGCTAAGCTTTTTACAGATCTGCTCGTTCGATAGTTCATTGCATACTAAATGGAGCCCACCAAGCTTTGCTGAGTGCTTCCTACGTCAATTTTGTATCTCAGATGAACTGGAACGTCAGAAAGATATCTAATCATAATTTAAAGGTTTCAAAGTGAGAGACAGTCTGCAGCAGACTTCGCTATTAGTTACCCTTACTATTAAAAATTCGTACTTTAGCTCACATTTATCTAGGTGCAAGTTTTGGTCTATGAATTTTTCAATTACTTTTTTGTTAGCTTTAAGCAATCCACAGTCAGAAATCTTAACCTTCATGGAATATGAACTTGCGTGGTTTGTTAGAAATAAAATAAGGTGCCGATTGTTTCTCTTTAGTAGCTGTTTTTTACTGTAGTCAAAGTTTTAAACCTCCAAAATAGGCACTGCCAGGGGAGAAATAGTAAGAGTTATTCTAATAGCCTATTTGAAATTTGGTGCGAGTTGATTGCTTGTCATATGAAAAAAATATTAATTGTCATTATCATCATCACAGGTCTTCAGATTTTGAAGCAAAGAAAATATTATCTGACAGACCCAAAGAGGAGCTGAATTTAAACAGGAGTCACCTGCAACGTGTTAGTATATTCATGTATGAATTGTCAGGCCAACCCTGTCTCAGCTGATTTTGATGTGTGGGGTCCCACTGACCCCACAGTAAAGAAAAACGAGTTGAGTGTTAGAAAGGACATGTTGAACAAGCAGGAGAATTCGTCAGCCGTTTATAATGAAATATGAACTAAATAACTTACAGATTATGCGTATTCAAAAAGAGAGATGTGTTCTGGAGACACATTACTCTTTTTCTAAGATTTGGGGTTTTGTACGTTGGGAAAAATTACTGGAATGAGCATTAATATTAATTAGAATTAGTTACAGAGAGTTACAATTCAAGTTGTGCCTTTGGTGTTTTAATCTTGCTGTGGCATTGCATCAATTCCATCAGGCGCTTTCACCACATGGTGAATTTGGCATATAATTCAGCGGAAGGAAAAGTCTCCTGTATGGGATAGTTCATGTATTCATTTTTTTCTGGAAACTGCCTCTTGATCAGAACTTAAATTTAGAGAAAGCAAATAAACTGAAGAGGCAGATTAGGAAGGGACACTGAGCGAGAGCCGTTTCTCTTTGTTCAAGTTGAAGGTAAAGGAGCCCTTGCACTCTCCACTGGTGGAAGGTGTTGAGGAGTGGCTGGAGCCAAAGCTAGGGTTTGCTGTACCCAGTTCAGGAGATCCAATAAGTACTGGGGCAACCAAGGAAGCTGGGGGCATTAGACCGCTCAGTGCATCCGTGGTGCTTAGTGGCAGAGTTAGTCTGGTTTGGAGTACTTCATGGTAAGTGTCCAAATAACACCACAGTCTTCTGAGGTCATCTATTTATAATCAGCAAGGCTTGCCTCAGTGGATATTCCTTAAAAACAATTGTGGAAAACATGGCTAAAAAGGAGCCAGTTAAATCCTCTGCCATGACTGACTGATTTTACTGATGCCTAGAACCAACCAGAGCTTTACAGACTCTCTTATCCATGAATAATTCATGTCCTGTGAGTGAAAAACCCAACAAAACTAAACCAAGATGTGCAAATATCTGTCTTAAGACTTTAACAGCTCATCTTTTGGATAAGACTATTATAAAGTCATTTTGAGGAAGAAGCTCATACATAAAAATGAATGTTGCCATGCAACAAGTGCTAAAGAAAGAACCACAAGATTTAAGCCTTTAATTAATTTTAAATAGCAGCCAGGAATGTTCGGGAATAAGGAAATTCAGGAGCACCAGTGTTAATTAAGCCTCATTTGCTACAAACATGTGGCTTGTAGTTGATGATGTTGATGTCTGAAGGGGTATAAAGTCCAACTGATACTTTTTGATGATCGTAACATGTAAGAGCATGCTCTCCCATGAAACTTCCTTAGCATCTGATAAAATGTGTATGTAGGCTACAGCCTCTCTAGGTTGAACTCTCTGTTGCATAAGTGCTTGTTTACTCTAAATTTGTAGGAGCTTAGTCATCTCTGAGGTCACCATCACCTCTGTTCAGTTTGTGTCAGTACCTTGTAATGAGACCCACAAAAGCGGATGACCTGAGGTCGTGTGCAGAGTTTGGGCTCTGTGTGGATGAAAGAAACCAGCATAAGGGCCGGTGTTCGTAAGAGGGCATAGCTGAATGGAGATTTGGAAATGCTGATGTCGTATCAGCTAAAAATAGTATCTGTGATGTTTACTATTTAGGCAACAGAATCCTCTGCCTTTCTGATTCGTTGGAACTAATTTGCCAGGCTGTGGTGCATTAGAGATTGGCAACATAGAGAAATTGGATAGATTTTGAAAGACACAAACTAAACCTGTGGCTCTTTGTGATTCGGTTCCCTGTAGATAAAACTTGATGTATCCATTGGGCGAAGGGAAAGCAAAGTCAGAGCCTGTTGGAGGAAGTCTCAAATACTATGGTGAGTTGATGATGACCATAAAAACAGGTAAGTATCACCATGAATGCCTTTCATTCAGCTATACGTTCTCAGCTTCTCAAACTCCTACAGCAAGAAGCTGGGGCGTACACGACCAGCATGGTCCTATTGTTTCCCCATGGAACCGGTTTAGTCTATATCAACAGAGATTCTGGATATTGGTGGCATTCAGTAGGAAATACTGTTGCAATTAGATCACACCTTCCCGTGGCATGTTGTTTTTCTCATTGAAGGAATTAATCTTTGCCTCACCAAACACAAGTGACTAAGAAGAGCTGAGTTCTCGCCGAGTTGCTGAAATGATTGCTAATTTTTGAGTGCTTTTCAAACGATCCGTGGAAAAGATGAACGTAAAGGTTAGCAAAGCTATGCTCCATGGCTGTGATGCAAAGGGCAGGTTTCTAGTCTAGCAGGTGCTGAAGCAAGCAGAAACATCCCCTTTTAGAAGCTGACACAATTATGGATTAGGTAGGATTAGAGAACATGCAGTTCATTTCTCTATTTCTCACTCCTGTCCCACCCCAATTGCCTTTGCCAATTGCTACAACACCTCACTGGTTTCAAGTGACTGGTGAAAGTACCTCTGTTTGAGTTCAGATGGCAGCGGGTGGAGTCACTGTTGCTTTTGACCTTCACTACAACTTTAAGCCCTGGAAGTAGTATATATCTTTAAAGGATTTTTATGTTTGCTGTCACTAGATGACGCTTGCTTGCTGAAAAAGGATAGAAACTGTGCTTCCTTATCTTACACAACAGGAAACAATATTAGCCCTGATAACACACCCACTTACACTGCTATCTTTTTCAGTATCAAATTCTGCCCATCGTATTTACAGTAACAAAATATATTACATGCTGCTATGTTGACTGTGACTTTAGAGGAAGTTTGAACAGTAATCGCCAGGGGTACAATTCACTTGGATATGATTCAAAACGTACAGTTTGGGGATTAATAGATAGCATAAAATAAAATTACAGATCAATGTGGCAGAGGATCATTCTAATGTGTTTGTAATCATTTTCTCATCCATTGGCTGTGCTATCTCCCTTATATATTGGCAGGGCTGCTTATCTAGAGGTACTGCGGCAACTCTCTGAATGTTTTATCACCTCCTTTAAAAGTGGAGTCAATTACAACTCTAGATTAAAATAGTGATGTACTTCAGGGAGTAAAAATGATATCCTGTTATGTGTTTTCTGAAATTGCTGGTAGGGCTTAGCTGATGAGTCATAACTCAAAACTTAATGAAATTAATAGAATGGCTTTGGAGTAGATCTCATCTTGGGGCGGGGGAGGACGCAGCTTCCTTCTGTTCTGAGAACCTGTGGCAGCAGAAATCAGTAACTTCACCTCCAAGAAAAGGAGGGTCTGTGGTACATGTGTGTGTACATATATGTGTGTGAGAGAGACTGAGATACCTGTGTAATAGCACAAAAACCAAGAAATCACAATGATAGAGGGTGCATTTTTTTCCCCTTTGTAGAGACAGAGAAGACCTGCGTGCACCTCTCGCAGTTTAGGTTTGTTCCTCCTGTGTTCTTGCAAGTCCCTCTATGCTGCCTTGCTAGTTTAGCAAGAGGAGCTGCAACTAGTTGTGTTGGGGTTGTGTGCAAGAAGCCCTCAAGTAAGTGTGAACACTGGTGATGTGGACAGGGCCTAAAACCGAGAACCGCAGGAAGGACAAAGAGGATCAATCTGCTGAACATTATAGATGTTCAGCCTGTATGTTAAACAAAAAATATGGGGAAAATGAGAAGAGCTATACATCTTATTCTGCAAGCCAATTACTGTCATTAAAACACAGTATTTTATGGCATATTACACAAACACAATTGTTCTACAAAGAGAAGACAGAGGGAAAACATGTTTAATGACCTTCAAATATGTAGAAGGTTGTTACAGAGAGGAAGGGGAATCTTCTGGGTTTCATTTCAAGGTAGGCTGGACAAGAGGCACTGAACTCTTAACTGCTGTAGAGACATTTTGGATAGATGTTAGGAAGACTTTTTCAGTGGTCAAAGAACATATCTAGAGATACTTCAACTTGGGAGTGTGATGCTTTTGCTCCTTTTCAATTAGCTCTGTGTCCTTTTGCGTAGCTCTGTGGTATACTAGGTAGTCGTACTAAAAATAGGTACTTCAGCTCTTTCACAAAAACCTCTGTATTTAAAGATGGATGCGCTGAGACATCTTTATGTCTCAGTGCAAGCAGATTAGAAAGGAAGATTCTTAACATCAGGTAATGTGTGAAAGGGGGAAAATGGCTGTCGGTTAGGGTCTTTTCAAAATACAAGATTTTGGATGTTTTGTTTTAAAATTCAGGCTTCTCAATACTTTACTGCAAAGTTCTTGATAGGCTCTTATCCTTTCTGTACCTACACAAGGAAGAAAGAAATCTGAGCCTGTTCAAATATACAAAGGTTTGTATGCTTTTTTTTTCTCTATCGGAATCTTGGTTCTTATCCCTGAAGTTTTGGGGTTTTTTTTCCTGCCAGGAGTGATTCCAATTTCGTCCGCACTCAAGTTACATTGTAGCAACTGAAGTTATTGGCCATATCTTAATATAAAGCTAAAAAAGTGTTTTCATGCAAAGGAGGTCAGAATTGATAAAAGGCAAAATTGAACTGTAAATGCTGTTGGCTTTAGGAACAGGAGCACAGTGTGGGATGAGAGGGAGAAACAAAAGGATCGATGCGAAATGCAGTTTCGCAGCCGCTGAAAACGGAATCTGAGGTTAGAGGTTGGACACGTAACTCAAAAGTCTGTTACAGTGACGAGAGTTATATAACGTGATATGTTCTAAAGCTTTTCAATGAAGTGCGAGTTCATTTTTAGATCTTGCCAGATTATTCAGATTACACTTGATATGACAGTCTCTGATCTAAGATTACCTTCACTTCATCTGGATGATTCAGAAAGAAGAAATACAATGACAGGATTCTAAATTTTGAGAGGCAAGCTAAATTCTGATGATGTTAGGTGGAGGAATACTGCCTGAAGAGCCCAATCTGGGATAATGAGGGTGAAGCAGCAAAAAATAACACTTAGCAGCTCAGGGCTTCATCATACTTGTCTTGGATCTAGCTCCAGCCAAATTTCTGTCTTGCAGTTCGTGCCAGAAGTCATTGCTGGCTGTTACAGTTTTAGGCATCTGAATGCCATTGGGTTGTGGGATCTCGCATCCAGTTGCCTTTTTAAGGTGAGTTCTGACTTTTAAATTGTAGTGATAAAATAGAAACAGCATCAGCCTTACGGCAGTTGAGTACCTGAAGTGTTTGAGTATGCTTTTACGGAGTTATTCTAATTCCACTGTCTTGTTGGCAAATCTTGATACTTAGGCTTGATATGTGGCTGTAGGATGAACTTTTAGTACACCACTAGGACCTTAGGTTTTTTTGTTATAAAAAAAAAAAAAAAAAATCTTGATGCCATTTGTTGTGATAAGTTTGAAATCTTCAGTCAGACTTAATTTTGAAAACTTTTCTACTCTGTTACATGTCTGATGAAGGAAAAAAGTTGGCATTTGCCATGACATTCTATGGGAATATGTACCCAAGCCCCATCTGAGCTTTGTTTTGAATCTTTATACATAGGAAAAGCACCTTGTATCAGTTTTTCCCCCTTGTGTTACTTACAATTATTAGTATTGCTCAAACAATGAATTACTGCTTGTGTTTCTTAAAGTTTAGGAACATAAATTCAGAAAAATTGGCTCCCAGAGGATTTTTAAACTGCTTAAGACAGTTTAAGATCATTCGAGCATCAAGTTAGCGTTCTTGGTGGAAATAAGAGCGTTGTAACCTGTCCAGCTCAGCCCATTAGAAGCACTTGAACTGGTCTTTATGTGCCGTGCTTGCTTCTAGGGAATATGTAAAAGAACATACGAAGATCTGAGGGTGTTCAGGTTTAAACGTTGTGCGTACAGCTCTGGGCTGAACCGAGACTGTGACTGGAGCCATAGAGATGGCTCCTGACCTAAAGAGCTTTCCCTTTTCCAAGGTCAACTGAGCAGAGCTGGGATGGCAGCCGTGTTGTAAGGCTTTCGGAGCAAGGCGCACACGTACGTGCAGGAACGCGCGGATGTGCGGCATCACTGGTGCAGGGATGCTTTTTCCAGTTATGCACTAGGAGCTGGAGTTGAATGTGTATTTTGTCAGCGAGATCCCTCCATGGGCATCATGTGATGAATTAATTCAGGGAAATCCCATGGCCTGTGCTCCACTGGAGGCTAGTTGATCACAGTTGTTGCTTTTACCTTGTAGTCTGTGCATGGATGATGTGTCTCTGAGAGTAAAAACAAGAGAGAACACGGATGAATAACACCAGTGTACAAGATCTTGCTATTTTCCCTCAAAATAACTTAACCCATTCAATCTGGAGAATCTCTGAATGATGACACAGAGAGTCCAAAGTCTACTGCATATGAATAAACTATACCCATGAGTTTCCTTTAATATTATCATTTCTTTCCTCCCTAAAAAGCTTTTGATAAGTAGCTTAATACAAAAACACTGTGGAGTTCGGGGCTTTTTCTTTAAAATTTTTTTGAACAGAAGCCTCTATCCCAAAGGAAAGCATTTGTAAAGCCCGAAAATCTTACTTTAGTCCGATATTTAATTAATTTTTATTTCAGTTGCTCAATTTCAGGGAATCTAAAGTGTTTTGCAGGAAGAAATAGAAAATGGGAGCATTGTGAATTCTGTTCAAAAAGAAAAAGTCATGAAAACAAGCCTCATCAGAGAGCACTGCCTCCATTCAGAACAAAATCTTTTTATTCAAGTTTCTTTTAACGAAAATTATTTGGCTTGCTTGTGGTTTTGTTACTCTGATAGATGGACAGTTTGAATGCCTTGCAGGACTACTGACCTCACAGGACAAGTTAGCAGAGAGTCTGTGCACTTAGGCTGCAGCGAGCTGGACCCTGAATGTTACTGTTGGTGAACATCTTTATTCACTGCCTTCGCCTGAGCTGGAGGAGCAGAGAGCAAAAATTGAACTAGCCAAACCCTACTTCTTTACCTATAAATACTTAACCTGGACCCAGGTGTTTCTTCTGTAGATCATAATTCCTAAATAGTAAGCAATTGCAGTAGTGAATATTTCCAAGTGACTGAAACAGCCGTCATCTGACTGCTGTTGGAGTGACCGGAATAGGGAAGAGGCTCAGGCTCTCCCTGGATCAGCTGCGGTGTTTGCAAGGCAAATAGAAAGTGGAAGCAGCAGAGAAAGAGGGGGAACAAAGAAAAGGGGGGGGTCTCTGTCTTCTGAGTGGTCTGCTGCATGGAAAGGCCAAAAGAGATGAATTTTTACGCTTTTTTTTCCCCCCCCCTCAACTGTTCAGTTTTTCAGTCCCATAACATGTATTGACTTTGCAGGCATAAGCAACGCTGTGCAGGGCGTAGCATTACTTGCTGTCTGAGCACGGAAGAGGGACCATTTGCCTCGCTAAGGGTAAATTGAATTTGTCCCTGTTCCTACAGCTTTGTATGTGAACAAGTATCTTAGATTATAAACCTCAATGATGAGGATGAAAAGCAGATGCTCTTTTGCTGATGCCTTCTTTTAATCTTTTGGGAATGCAGTTAAGTTTAGTACATGCTATGGAGATAATGAATTTTTCTGTGTTGAACACACATCATCAAAATAGAAAATCCCTAGGTGTAATTTGTTTTTAAGCAATGGCAACGAGACAACCCTTCATTTATCTTGACTGTTTCTGTGCTGCTGTAATGTCTGGTAACTTATTGAGAGTTCCATGTCAGAGCAAACCGATGAAAAAAGCTGCATTAACCATTTAAGACATTTAAGAATGTAACTTTTACTGTCATTTTCAAGACCTTCTGAAAAGAACGTGATAAATCTATTGATGAAAACTACCAAATACTTGCCCCAATATCAGAAAAATACACTTTTAAACCTACCAGAGATTGATAATTCTTCCTGTGTTTTGTATGTCAGAGTATTTGAAAATAAAATACAGCGCTCAGAGGAAATATTTGACTAGCTGAGCAACAAACTCGGAACAAAACTACCTGCAGAAGTGTTATTTTTACGTTATTTATTTGAAAGTATGGCTAGATGCCTTAGAGGGTAATGCGGTTTGGACATGCACGGAGCTACTGCTTGCCTTCAATAAGTTGCTTACACACAATAAATCTCACCATACCAGGCCCCTTTTGTGGGGTAATGGTTATTCAAACCTGAGTAGAAGCTGTTCTGAAAACTGTGTTGTTACTTTTTTTTTTTTTAATTTTCTTCTCTTTTTCTTTTTTTTTAGTGGCAGGCACTTTCTACCTGTGCCCTTGCAGTTGACAGGAGTTTGATCCAGACCTTAATGGGACAAGGGATGGGCTAATGATGGACAGCTCTGATCTTTAGAGCAGTCTTGTATCCCTTTCTTTAAGTACTTCAGGGACGCCAGGCAGGTTTATCATCCTTGCAGAGCCATGTCAAAATTTTTTAA
Source organism: Egretta garzetta (assembly GCF_000687185.1). Lineage (NCBI taxonomy): Eukaryota > Metazoa > Chordata > Aves > Pelecaniformes > Ardeidae > Egretta > Egretta garzetta. The sequence continues at coordinate 265,744 of NW_009258543.1, forward strand.
TAGGAAAAGCAGAGACACCTGCTGGGAATACCCTTGATGACCCCCGTTTTCGTAACCAGAGCTGTGAATTTCTTTAACTAGTCCGAGGTACCTTGACAGGAAGGAACACGAGCAGGAATCAGGGAAGAAATCTGAAGCTTTCCTGCACGTTCCGTGCAGGGCGACTCTGACCTTTTCTGGTGTTCCTTGTTTCATTTCTGGCTCTTTCTCTTCTATCTTTGCTTCTTGATTACAGCTTCCTTTTCTGTGGGAAAGCTGTGGGCCACAATGCGAAGTGATTAATGCATTCAGCGTAGAGTGGCTTATTTCACTGACTACGCTGGAAACTCCAGATCGGAGAGTTTGTTCTTGTGGCAATAACTGCAAGAACTGGAGTGGTGTGAATGAGGATGAGGGAGGTTACACAGACATGAGCTTAACTTTCTCAAAGAAAAGCCCCAAATTAAACCTTCAGTCCAAACCCCTTTGAGCCCTCACTATAAAACGTCTTAATCTCAGCGGGAAAGGTGCTTAAAGTATGATCCCTGGAAGCAGCGTGTGCCGTCGGTGTCTGTACAGCACTGTTACCGTGGAGCAGGGATTGTACAAATGGGCTGATGTGACGTTAGTGTGGGAATAGCAAAAATGTCATTAAGGGCTGCAGTAAATGGCTTGTGAATTACAGCACAGCAAAAGTTGAGTTTGGCAGAATTATGGACTACGGATGAGCCTATACAGGTGGGACCCAGCAATCCATCAGTAAGACATGTTTCCTAATCCCTAATGCCAGGACGCCTGGCGTTATGCAGCTCATGAAATGGGAGAGACAAGGGTAGGTGAACGCACGCTTTGCGGAGGGCGCTGTGCATGTGTACCGCTAATGACGCTTGTGAACTACGGAGCGATGGCAAACACCATCGCTATCGCACAGGAGACCAGAGGGTTCATTCTGGGCAGATAAAATAAATTATGTAGTCGTACACCACTCCTTAGATCTTCTTAGCCAATGGCCTCAGGCAATTAAATGAGCCAGGAATTGAGCTCTCCAGAAGCATTTAAATAGCAACTGTTCGCATGCATGCACAAGCAATTATTTGGTGTTGAAATAAGAAAAGAAAATTGAATATAAAATCTGTTGGGCAGGGAATAAAACTGTATTTCAGTTTTCTGGTCAGTCAGGAACTGCTAAGCGTAATTCCAAGGTTCAGATAAGCCAAGTTTGAAAAAGAGAATAAAAACACCAAGAAATTTCAGATAATTTCTATATATTTGATTACGCTATGACACAGTATAAGCACTAATCAGCATATATGCCACCTGCCTATATTGAATATTGTGTGTTTCACAAAGGAAAAGAACAATTAAATGACCATCTGTACCTAACTACCTGCAAGAGACCCTGTGATGTTAAGCAGATCAATACCTTAACAAACCTACAACTACTGTATTTTGGATTCCGTATGCACTGGGTACGTAGGCAGGGCATACATATGAATGATGGCATAATTGGATGAATCGCTCAATAATTTGAATAGTAAAAAGCTGCAAGGCCCGTACTTGGCTGAGGCATTTTCTAAATATAAACATGGGCTCCCATTTCTTAGACAAATGGTTTTGAATACCTGAGACAACTGTAATGGTATCACTCTGATTAGTTTTTAATTTCTTATTGGAGTTTGGTAGAAATGCAAGCTTTTAAAAGATCACTGCAAACTTAACGTTTAAAAAAAAATTAGTGTGTTTCTTTCCAATCAGCTGCTTCTGATTCCTTCTGCATTGCCAGAGTCTAGCATGTGTGAAAT
>NW_009258543.1:267534-269634 GCF_000687185.1 Egretta garzetta
CAGCAGGAAGAAAGTCTGAGGGTTATAATATTAGATTATCATGTAAGTTCAGGTGTTAAATGTGTTGAGGGACTACAGATCTAAAGGGCAAATTTTTGGGGATGGTTATGTGTCTACTCCTTCCTGGGCTACAACTTCTAAATACCTGTAGAGATTTGGATCTTTAAATGAAAACTGTTAAATCATCCAGCTCTAGATTTTATTTATTTTTTTTTTAAATGTACTTAAACATCTCATGGGAATTTCAAATGCAATTAGATACTATTAAGTTCCAGAAAGTTTAGATATCTGAGTAGGTTCCTGTCTGTACTGAAAGGTCTCAAAAAGCCTGGTTCTAGTGAAGGAAGGGTGGACTAATGTTTCAACAACAAGCAGTCTTTTTTTATTTTTATTTTTTTTTTAAATATTATTTTTGTTTTGATTTCTCTGTGCAGGCCGAGTAAATGACGTTGGCACCCAGGGGAACCTCAGTGCTATAGTATGACAAAATCCTTCCCCAACTGGTAAGAGAGCATCCAGGGCTGTCTGTGTGTGTTGGGTGCTCTTGTCTGGGAGATGCCGCGTGCGGAGCTGGGCTTTGAGCTGTGATATCTACAGCCCCCCTGGTATCCCAGGGGTAAAGCAAAAGGCAATTCCCACCTTCACTGCAGGAGAAGGCTCTTCCTTCCGGGTGCAGGGAAGTTGCAAGGAAGTTCTTCCTTTGTGAAATCCCAGCAAGATGCTGAGAAATTCAGGGAATGTCATGAGGTTAAAATACAAAGTAAGATATTAGGTGTTTGCTTAAAATTCACCGCTTTGTAAGTGGCTCCTTTATTCTCACTGGGTTTTTTTTCTTTTCTTAATTGTGATAGCAGATGGTACAAAGGTATCGAAATAAATTCACACCTGTAACGTACTGGATCAGTGCATGGTGTTCGCATTAACTCACTTCCATGAGTATCCATTTGCAAATGTTGTTGTCAGTTTGCTTGTAGCGCGGTGTGTTCCAAACAGGTGCATGGAAACACTGTTCTTTCCTTTGGATTTTACTTTTGGTTCTTGTCTTGCTGTTTTCCCCTTCATCTAAAATAAGATTATGAGCAAAAAGTGCATATTTTCTTTTTATATAGAGAGAAGACATTAAAGCTTTTTTTCTGTTTATTAATCTTTTCTAAAGTGGTACAGTAAGATTTCCAGATGTTAAAAGCAAAATACCTTGTAAGCTGTTTTTTAAAGAAACAAAATATTTTTGAATTATGATCTATAAGCTTATAGACTTCGAACAGATACCTAAAATGGCAGGTTCTTATTATATTTTATGCTTGTGTATTTAGCTGTACTGGAATCTTTCTCTGTAGTACTGTTGCTTTTTGCAGTGCCGGCAGACCACTATAGAGATGTGCTGGCATCAGGTGTGTTAAATAAGCTTTTATTTTCAGGGAATTTTAATTCAGTGGTAACATTTTAATAGGGTGCAATTAAAAGTCAATCAACAGTATCCTGTGTGCATACTGCTGACTTCCAGAAATGTAAGTAAATATATGATGTCTTTTCCTTTGTTAATATGTGAGCGTCTTCAGTTGGGATAGCTATTTTGACTTGCCAGCTACAGGATCTATAAATATGTTTAACACGGATTTCAGAACGTGCCAAACAGCAGAAAGAATACTGTTAAACATCTTATTTTCAGAGCCACCATGCTGCAAGAACCTGCTGATGTTTACTGAAATTTTTCTATCTGATATTCTGTTACTGAATGATTCTGGTTTTATAAAGATGATTCTGTTTTTATAAAGATAGGTGTCTTGGGGAAGAGATGAGGTGATTTGTGTGTGTATTGAATCATTCTGAACAACCGTAAGGCTTTTTAAATAAGAATGAAAATAATGAAAGATAATCATGGATAATACATCAATTCCTTCTCTTATCTTGTCCACTTCTCTTCCATGATAAAAGCTGTTTCTGGGAGAGGGGAATTTAACAGGTATTTCCCATGAAATCTGTTGATACGTGCCGATCTGTCAAAACCGAATTACTGATGACAGCCAGTTTATTCTGATTTGTTTTTCCAGTCAGCCATCTAGAAAAAATATTTCATGCAGTTGACAGATTGGTTTTTTT
>NW_009258543.1:274884-309880 GCF_000687185.1 Egretta garzetta
AAATATAAACATGGGCTCCCATTTCTTAGACAAATGGTTTTGAATACCTGAGACAACTGTAATGGTATCACTCTGATTAGTTTTTAATTTCTTATTGGAGTTTGGTAGAAATGCAAGCTTTTAAAAGATCACTGCAAACTTAACGTTTAAAAAAAAATTAGTGTGTTTCTTTCCAATCAGCTGCTTCTGATTCCTTCTGCATTGCCAGAGTCTAGCATGTGTGAAATCAAAATCCATCAGCAGGAAAAACAGCAGGAAGAAAGTCTGAGGGTTATAATATTAGATTATCATGTAAGTTCAGGTGTTAAATGTGTTGAGGGACTACAGATCTAAAGGGCAAATTTTTGGGGATGGTTATGTGTCTACTCCTTCCTGGGCTACAACTTCTAAATACCTGTAGAGATTTGGATCTTTAAATGAAAACTGTTAAATCATCCAGCTCTAGATTTTATTTATTTTTTTTTTAAATGTACTTAAACATCTCATGGGAATTTCAAATGCAATTAGATACTATTAAGTTCCAGAAAGTTTAGATATCTGAGTAGGTTCCTGTCTGTACTGCCTGGTTCTAGTGAAGGAAGGGTGGACTAATGTTTCAACAACAAGCAGTCTTTTTTTATTTTTATTTTTTTTTTAAATATTATTTTTGTTTTGATTTCTCTGTGCAGGCCGAGTAAATGACGTTGGCACCCAGGGGAACCTCAGTGCTATAGTATGACAAAATCCTTCCCCAACTGGTAAGAGAGCATCCAGGGCTGTCTGTGTGTGTTGGGTGCTCTTGTCTGGGAGATGCCGCGTGCGGAGCTGGGCTTTGAGCTGTGATATCTACAGCCCCCCTGGTATCCCAGGGGTAAAGCAAAAGGCAATTCCCACCTTCACTGCAGGAGAAGGCTCTTCCTTCCGGGTGCAGGGAAGTTGCAAGGAAGTTCTTCCTTTGTGAAATCCCAGCAAGATGCTGAGAAATTCAGGGAATGTCATGAGGTTAAAATACAAAGTAAGATATTAGGTGTTTGCTTAAAATTCACCGCTTTGTAAGTGGCTCCTTTATTCTCACTGGGTTTTTTTTCTTTTCTTAATTGTGATAGCAGATGGTACAAAGGTATCGAAATAAATTCACACCTGTAACGTACTGGATCAGTGCATGGTGTTCGCATTAACTCACTTCCATGAGTATCCATTTGCAAATGTTGTTGTCAGTTTGCTTGTAGCGCGGTGTGTTCCAAACAGGTGCATGGAAACACTGTTCTTTCCTTTGGATTTTACTTTTGGTTCTTGTCTTGCTGTTTTCCCCTTCATCTAAAATAAGATTATGAGCAAAAAGTGCATATTTTCTTTTTATATAGAGAGAAGACATTAAAGCTTTTTTTCTGTTTATTAATCTTTTCTAAAGTGGTACAGTAAGATTTCCAGATGTTAAAAGCAAAATACCTTGTAAGCTGTTTTTTAAAGAAACAAAATATTTTTGAATTATGATCTATAAGCTTATAGACTTCGAACAGATACCTAAAATGGCAGGTTCTTATTATATTTTATGCTTGTGTATTTAGCTGTACTGGAATCTTTCTCTGTAGTACTGTTGCTTTTTGCAGTGCCGGCAGACCACTATAGAGATGTGCTGGCATCAGGTGTGTTAAATAAGCTTTTATTTTCAGGGAATTTTAATTCAGTGGTAACATTTTAATAGGGTGCAATTAAAAGTCAATCAACAGTATCCTGTGTGCATACTGCTGACTTCCAGAAATGTAAGTAAATATATGATGTCTTTTCCTTTGTTAATATGTGAGCGTCTTCAGTTGGGATAGCTATTTTGACTTGCCAGCTACAGGATCTATAAATATGTTTAACACGGATTTCAGAACGTGCCAAACAGCAGAAAGAATACTGTTAAACATCTTATTTTCAGAGCCACCATGCTGCAAGAACCTGCTGATGTTTACTGAAATTTTTCCATCTGATATTCTGTTACTGAATGATTCTGGTTTTATAAAGATGATTCTGTTTTTATAGATAGGTGTCTTGGGGAAGAGATGAGGTGATTTGTGTGTGTATTGAATCATTCTGAACAACCGTAAGGCTTTTTAAATAAGAATGAAAATAATGAAAGATAATCATGGATAATACATCAATTCCTTCTCTTATCTTGTCCACTTCTCTTCCATGATAAAAGCTGTTTCTGGGAGAGGGGAATTTAACAGGTATTTCCCATGAAATCTGTTGATACGTGCCGATCTGTCAAAACCGAATTACTGATGACAGCCAGTTTATTCTGATTTGTTTTTCCAGTCAGCCATCTAGAAAAAATATTTCATGCAGTTGACAGATTGGTTTTTTTGGTTTTTTTTTTTTTTTTTTACTTAAGAAAATTCAAGTTCTTGTGTTGAAAATTTAAGAAGAAATTAAAACAAACCAACCCTCTGCCTGTAAAATAGAAGTTTGACTTAACTTCCATCAATTCAAATTCTTGAAAAGGAATCTTAAAGTGATTTGGGTTTGTTGTGGGGTTTGTTTTCCCAGAGTTATGGCAGATTTTGTGTACTCAGTTTTGATCTTAATATTTGTAACCTTCTGCTGTTGGTGGGTTGGTAAGGTATTTCACATCCATCTTCAGTGTGGACTGCCATTGCGCTTCTCAGTGTTAAGAGGAAGTTAGTCGTTTACTGTTAACAAGAAAAATTTATGATTGGAAAGGTGTCTGCCTTTTTTATTTGCATAAAGATGTAGGTGCATGAGAAATGCTCAAGGAAGTGCTGAAATCTACCTTGAGTGATTGGTATCATACGTCTGTGAGGGCTTAATCATAGAATCATTTAGGTTGGAAAAGACCTTTAAGATCATCAAGCCCAACCATTAAACACCTTTCTCAGGAATCATAGGGCAGCAGGAAGTTTGTTGCTAAATTCTTGCTTAACTGAAACTTTATCTAATGAAAGGAAGTAGAATAGATGAGGTTCATTAAAATGAGAGGGAATATCTAAACTGAGATTACAACATGAGACCGAGGAAATTTTTTCGCTATGTTGTGGCCTCGGAGTGATTCCTTGGATACATGGCTGTGACTGCACTGGAAAACACTGGAAACTCAATATTGGAGTGCTTAGCCTTTTAATAGTTTTACTTTTTGATGCTTATTTAAAGAGAGCTGGAAGTGGCTTTAAGAATCACCAAATGTACTTTGATGCTGGCAGTCTCCCCCTCACTCATACACCCTGCCACCGTTGCATGGTGCTGCCAAGATGAAACTTAGAGTGACATTTGCAGCCAATATGTTTTCATTCAGTGACCTTAAAACAATTTAAGCCAGCAGTTTCTGCCATTACAGAATTTAGCGTGCTCTGTTCCTGGGGAGGAACATCACATCCATTGAGCACAAGGCTGTAAAAACCAGCGCGCGAGTACTCTCATAATATAGAGAATTCTCCCGCATGTTATCCCTTTTATTTTCCTGCCACAAAAATAAAGGGCAAGCCTTAAATCCGACTGAACTATAATGTAAAAGCTGAGCAACTGTCATTGTTATTTTGGCTGGCTTCCCTGTAGAATTTCTAAGACGTGAAGCAAACCAAAGGGGCACCGTGTGGGAAGTATACGGAGTTCGAGGGCTCCCTTTATGCCTACTGCAGTTACTGAAGTCAAAAAGCACCCTAATTCCATTCAATTACCTTCACCGCAATGCTATTTTTGAACTACCATACATATGCATGGTGTGTTGCTCAGTGTGACCCTGCAAAGGTCAACAGAGCTTCAGGAGCTAGATGGTGAAAGGAGAATAATGATCCTACACGGGAAGAAGTGTTTCTTATTAATTTTTTTTTTTTTTTTTTTTTTTTTTTTAGTTTCAGCAGCTCTTCTTTTTCTTCTTTTTTTGCTATTCCTCATTTTCCTCATCTGGGAGGAGTGCTGCTTTGTGTTGTTATGATCAAAGGGAGAAGGAGGACGTCTGATAACACAAGGACTTCCAGAGTGTGCCAACATTAGTAAAGAAAAAGAGGGGGAGGAAGGAAAAAGTGAGTTTTTAAAGTACTTTATTTTCCAGAAATAAGGGTTTGTTTCAAGAAAACTGGTGTGCATTTGAATTCAGAAACCAAACCCTCTGAAATCACGCTGTTGTGCTTTTATGCCATGGAGAGGTGTAATTGTTCTTTCACAGCCATCTAGTTGTTTTTTTTTTTTTTTAAACTCCAGTGTTTGTCAGAATAGTTACCGTGGTTTCCATTGCTTTTGCTATGAATTCAGTGGTATAAACAGAGAAAAAACCTGGGGAGGATAAATCCCTGGGAAATAATAACTGATTAAAGATGGCAAATCTTATCCTTGAGAGTAAGAGGTGTTAATGAGACACAGAAGCGATTTTGTTCCTCTCTACAAATGAAGGATTCATCTCAGCAGAGGAAGCTCAAATTATAAGATTTATACCATCTGCCTTGGAAGCTGGGACTTAACACTGTCGCTTCCAGGATGGCAGCACCTAGTGGACAGATTTTACCCAGTTGTCAGTAACCCAGACAGGACACAGAGCTGGACTGTGCAGCTGATGCTTATCTTAATAAGAAAAAAAAAATAATTCAATTGAAACCTTGGGTATTTTCTAGCAATGCAAAGAGACAACAGGTCAATCCAGGGCTGCAGATGAATTTAGACACATAGCAAAGACTTTTTTCCTACTTCTTACAAAAACTTTATTGCTCACCGTCTTAGCTTTGAAAATGGGACTTAGAATATTTTCTTTTTGTTGTTGTAATCTTTTCATGAAGATAAAAGTATTCCTTTTTGACATGGAAGACAACATTAGGGATTTTAGATTTCCTTTTTAACTCTCTTTTATCAAAAATATTTCATGTCTTGCTCTGTTTTTTCTCATGTATAGGAGAGCTTGCAAATGCCTAAGTTTCTTGGGGAAACAGCAGTATTTGAATGTGGAGAGTAGAAAGCTGGATGAAAATTTCTTAAATGTTTACTGATTTTTTTTTCTTTCTCTCTTTCGTGAAAACAAAGCCTGTAGCTTGGGTTGCTTTCATAACAGCCTCTTCTCCAGTGTTCCTATGAGTTATATTAACTAGGGTCCACACCATGTTCTCAAACTCTGTTAGGTTGTTGATAATTTCTAAGGAGGGGTCTTTCCAAATGACTACAAGCAAGCTCCTACCTCTGTACAGCCTAAGACAACGCCTCCCTTCATCCACAGCAATTATGGCTATTGAATATGAAACCATCTCATTTAGGTTTTGCTGAGCTCCTATTTTAAGTGGGATTGAAAAGTACAGAAATTACATTATATATAACATTAACAGTTTTGATTCTAAGCCATTTGCTTGCTTTCTTCTTTGGATCCAGGATCCGGCATCCTTGAGGTGTGCGAGGTCCGCCGTTGTGTCTGTATGACTGGGGGCGATGGAGAAGGGGCTGTTCAGAGGGTGATGTGTATCACCTTGCCTGACAACCATCGCACAACAGGATTAGTTTCATTCTGCTGCAATCTAGTGACCTCTGCTCCCTCCCAACTGAGGTGCCTAATCTCATATCTTATTTTTCTGTGATAGGGAAGAAATGTGGAAGTACTTGAGCTTTTTTTTTTTTTAAAGCACCTCAGACATCTTCCTCTGAAGTGTATTTGAATAAAGCAACCTGGTTAGCAGGTTGCCATGCAAGGTGCTATGGCTGAACTGGATGGTGGGAAATCTGGAAGGAAGGAAGGAAGTGTTGGAACTGGTGGCGCCCTGTGAAACTAACAGCATCCCTGCCTCTTCTTTGGTTCTCCCTACAAGTGGGGAAAATCACAGTATTCATTTGGGGAAGCTTTTCAAAGCATGTTTATGCTTGCAAAACCCATTGATCCCTCCATAACCTCCTCATCCTTTGCCCAGTCCTCATTACTCTACCTTCTCTCACATCAAATTACATGAACTACTTGTTGGAGCTGGGAGACTACAACTGGCTGGCACTTCACTGCCCATGTCCATTTTTGTGGTAGTTTCAGTTTGCAGGAGCTCTTCGCAGGGCTGTATGTCCCAGCCTCAATTAAGCGTTGTTTTGCCGGGCCAGATTTGGATCAGAGTTCTTATTGCCTATTGAGACATGTTGGATTGGCATCTGGATCAAGAGCTATTGAATGGACTCTGAGGCTGCTCAGATTGTAAATAATAAGGAGCTACGTGCAACACATTGTGATAATTTATATTTTTAAAAATGACCAATATATGCAGGGCGCTGGGCTAAAATGTATGCTCAAGCATAAGTACTGAAAACTATATTTTTAAATCCATATATCGACTCCTAAGTACATGACTTAGTTTCTTCTGTGTGTGCTGTGTATGGTCTGGGGTTTTGAGTCAGACTTCCATTTAAACTAGAAATATGAAAAGCTGGTCCTTAATAATTTTAAATTATTTTATTATAAAATATGAAGGAGAAGAAAAATAAACAACTTTTTTTTCCTTGGTGTACACACCATCCCCCAGAACTAAGTGTATGAAAAATTACCTAATAAGAAAGAATAGGCATCTAAATTAAGAGGAAAGTTTTTTACCTGGTTTCAGGTCACAATAAAATGTCATGTTCTTAGCTGAGGTGTTATGGGTCACTTACTTAGCTCAGAAAAGCATGGTGTCTAATTAAATATGTCACTTGGTCTGCTGTAATTGTCACTTCTTGCCATGGAGGGGCTGAGGAGTGGGACATAATGTAGTAGACTTGCCACCCCTCGGATTTGCCTGAGCAGCTCTAACTTGAGAGATGAAGGATGTTTGTGGGTGGTACATGCGGTTTACGTGGTTATCCCTATATAAGTTATATGATAGTAAAACCATTAAGAAAAAAAGGGTGTTTCTGAGATAGTGCCTTTTGGTAAAACATGAGAAATAGCACAGCATTGTTACTGATGCAATGTTAATAGTTCTTTACCTTCAAGGACTTTGATATAAGAATGGATAAAAAAAGTAAGGTAGAATGAAAGGGAGCATGTAGATGCTGGGACTGCAGGCAATCAGTCTTTACATCATCCATGTTAAACATTTGATGTAGCTGGCTAGTCTCTCTGGGATTTCCCCTGCCGAAATTAGGTGTCTCCAGAAGCAGTCCACATCACCTAGAATAGGCCACTATTCAGAATAACCTTTTCAAGAAACCTAGTTGCTCTCCGTTCTTCACGAGGAAGCCCATGGAGATTAGCAAGTGAGCTAATTTAGATCGAATGAGTCTCCTTAAAACTGTAATGATGCAACTCTGCAAGCATGAACAAGGTGTCCTTGAAGATGCCGTGTCCCCAGAAGACAAACAAGACATGAAATGGGCCATATTCAAGGTTTCTCTTTGGGCTGCATGCCAAAGGCCAGGCAGATATGAGACAGAGCACTTCAAGCATCTTGAAGTCTGTCTATTGTATTGCTGTTTCGTCCACGCATAATAGCAGAATCATGAGCTCTAGCTAAATTTTGTGTTCTGCTTTTAAAATGTAACTTCGAAATTCAGATGCATGCTGGCTGCTGTTGCAGTACTGAAAGACACTGTTGCTTTAATTCTTCATGCTTAACAAGGTAGCTATATTTATTCCTAGAGATGGTAGTATTTTGCAAGAAAATTAATGCTTTAATATAAGTTTGAAAAGTTCTTTTGGAATAACATCTAGTACTTAAAAAGATGGGGTTTTCTTCCTTTTTTTTTTTTTCAGTGCAATGAAAAATCAGAATTGCAGTCAGATTCTAAAGCAACTGAAACCAAATATTATGAAAGCTGAAACATGATCAACAAACAAAACAAAACCTGTTTAGTAAAGACCCCCAAAATGTGTTAAAAAACCCACACAACAACAAGCCAACCAAAAAAACCCCAATGTTAAGCAAACATAGGTTGTGGTTTCAACTATTATTTTTTAAAGCATTGATGCAGTGAAGTTGGGCTGCTTTTTGAGAAGAAATGACTGTTCCACTCCAGTAGTAAGAAACAACAGGTATGCGTAGGATACCTTTTTTCATGCAGAAGAACATGTTTTTTGAATATGTACTACTAGAGCAGATGCAAAAAGAGGAGGGAAACCTCCTAAGCACGCCATAAACTCAAAATACTGTCAGTCTGATAAGCTGCAGTGATTTTGCTCTTCATTTTTATTAAATGCACTTTATTAGGTTCTTCATGCTTCAGAGATATGTAAAGCACAACATATTTGTAGTTTCAGTCTTCTAATTGACTCTGATATTTTTTTCCTTGAGAAGTCTTCATTAAAGGGAAATGATTTTGCAGTCAATACCTTATGATTTGTTATAATGCAAGTAACATTTAGCACATCTTGTACACTGTCTGAAGAATTCCCACAAGCTTCCTAGCAAATGTCATCTTACTTCTGAATTGAGTGAAGCACTGCCTTCCTTTTGCTTTCCTGCAATTTGTCATGCTTCATACTTGGCTAAATCTGCCAGTTTTCATTGTCCTCATTGACAACAGCTGTCAGCGTGCCATTTATGTCTTCAAAACTCTTGGTGGCAGCATCCTCTAAGTTACAGGATTGAAATGCAACCTGAGCAACTTTAGAGGTGTAGATCTGTGTGACTTCTTGCTGTATCATGCTCAGAAATTGCACCACAAAATACCTTAATTGCTGTAGAAAGGAAGAACACAGCTGGATGCAACAAAGTGGCCAACAGGTCCAATAAAGTCGTCATTATCTTCTATGCTGCTTTGAAGAACTTGTGTTGACAGTAATGGAATTAAAATCATTTAGAGAAACATACATGTAATGAACCTAATCACTGTGAAAAGACAGGGTGCGGGCCAGCTAAATAATTTTCTTCTTGTTAGCTACAGAGCTGAGTAGATGCTCTTTGTACATTCTCATTTATTGCAAACTCATGATTGCTTTTGAATTCTTCCTGAAACTAAGAGCTGGGAATCTATATGATACAAAATGTGGGCAATTCTCACTTTTGAGAACAGGGTTGCGCATAATTTTTAGTCTGCCATGAGAGAAGTTCCACTCCTTTATGGTTAACCGTTCGGTTGAGGAGGGGATTTTTTTGGTGGCACGGGAGGGATGGTTTTTAATTGGGGGAAATCAAGGAATTCCTTCTGAATCACAACCTCTCATGGAGTTTGTGTCTGCCATAAGTACGGATATATTGTAATTCAGTCACTGTTTATCCAAATTCACAGCCACTGTTGTAAAGAGTTGGGTAAGTTATTACCATCTTCCTGGTCTGTTATTAGGTGGGATAACTCCAGGGAGGGTTTTGGTTTCTCAAAGCTATCTCATTCAGAATTTTCTTTTAAAATAATTCAAAATGTTGGTGATTCTGGTCATTAATTCTACCTAAATCAAAAATGTTTGAGTTAGTAATTAGTTCCAGTTTGAGTTCTATGCTAAGAAAGACACAACTGGCTCTTGGTGGCTCTATAGAGTCATTAATACCCTATGATCTAGGAAGAGGAAGGAAAGGAGGGGTATATGTATTAACGTGGATTACTGGGTTACATGGACTCTGGACGTTCTGGTCCTCCATAGTTGATTGGGATTACTCGTTAGATGCTTCGTGCTGAAGGCTTTTACTACACCCAACCATTATGGTGGCACTATACACTAAGCTTGTATTTAGCAACTTAAAAAAATAATAATAAAGTCACTATAGTCTTGAATCAGTAAGCCCCTCATCAGTTAGACTGGGTGTCTGGAGGTAGCAGCCCTGAAGCTATTAGCTTAGCCTGCTAGTGAGTTTGCTGCAGGGTAGTGTTTTAGCAGCACTTTTCCTGGATGAAGAGTTTATAGTGCTGTTCGGCTCAAGTTGCTTTGGGCTGCAGGTGCAATTCCACCCTTAGGCAATCTAGTTTGTTGTTCAACTTTCTTGTCTACTGAAAGGTATTTGGAGGACTGTTTCTCTACCAGTGTGTCTGTGGAGGGTGGAATGGTCACCAGAAGTGGTCAGGCATGGTGTGAGGAGTCTCTGGCTCCTGGAAATGGTTGGCACTAGCAGCGGTGGTGGGCTGTATTAATAGACTGTGATTTTGCACTGAGCAGGGAAGGTAATTTTGCTCAGATAGTTTGGTACAGAAGTTTCCATATCAGTCTGCCTGTAGCCTTTTAGCGTTGTCAATATGGAAGTTTTCTACTAAATTTGGGTACAGTCTCTAACTTGGCAACGCTGTTATAGAATGGTTTAACAGTTGGTGTTACTTTAATTAGAATCACAGAATACCAGTTTGGAAGGGACTTCAAGGATCATCTAGTCCAACCTTTCTTGCCAAAAGCATGGTCTAGACAAGATGACCCAGCACCCTGTCCAGCCTAATCTTAAAAGTGTCCAATGTTGGGGAATCCACCACTTCCCTGGGGAGATTATTCCAATAGCTGATTATTCACATTGTGAAAAATTTTCCTCTTGTGTCCAGTTGGAATCTCCCCAGGAGTAACTTGTACCCATTACCCCTTGTCTTTTCCACATGACTCCTTGTAAAAAGGGAGTCTCCATCTCCTTTGTAGCCTCCTTTTAAATACTGGAACATGGTAATAAGGTCTCCCCTCAGTCTTCTCTTCTCAAGGCTGAACAAACCCCGTTCTCTCAGCCATTCCTCATATGGCAGGCTTCCCAGTCCTTTGATCATCTTGGTGGCCCTTCTCTGGCTCTCTTCCAGCCTATCCACGTCTTTTTTGTATAGCAGGGACCAAAACTGAACGCAGCATTTCATACATGGCCTGGCAACTCTGAGCAGAGTGGGGTAATGACTTCTTTATCTCTGCTGGTGATGCCCTTGTTGATGCACCCCAGCATCCTGTTGGCTTTCTTGGCCTCAGCAGCACGCTGTCGGCTCATATTGAGCTTGTTGTCCACCAGGACCCCCAGGTCCCTTTCCACAGAGCTGCTCCCCATCCAGGTGGATCCCAGCCTGTGCTGCACTCCAGGATTATGTTTTCCCAGGTACAAGACCTTACAATTTTCTTAGTTGAACTTTATAAGGTTCTTGTTAGCCCACTCTTCCAGCCTATCCAGGTCTTCCTGCAGGGTAGCTCTCCCCCTTCTTTTTCCTCTTCACCAATGCAGCCACGAAAACAATTTATTTTATCTATAAGCAATGTCTGTTATCTGCAGATGATGTGGTTTTCTGTTACCTTAGAAAAATATCATTAGCTCATGCTACAGCAGCTTGCGCTTTTGTTTTTTGATACTTCCAGTTTATCAGCCAAAAATGAGGATTAGCCTGCAAAATCTAGTGGATCGCATGAAGGCCAAACACAGTTACCCAAAATCACGGTGTATACCAATGAGCCTTCCCTCGCTGCTGTTAAAAGGAGAGGTAACACCTTCCTTGTCTCAGGGACTGAGGTAACAGGGGGCTATCGCCTCGGGATCTGGGTCCTGCTGTGCGTCCCGGAGTATACTAATCTCTGTATTTAGCTCTTCTTTCATGTGCATTTTTGAAAGAGCTTTGCACAGATGGGTAAGAGTTTTTTTATCCACATTTCTTGGTGGTTTAGTGTAGTTACATCAGGAGGAGTAATTATTTCTATCAGCAAGATTGTGACAGCCACCACATATTATGGAAATTTTCTTCATTGAAACTTTAATTTTTTTTTCCTTTTGTTTGATTCTCATAGCAACACAAAGAATAGTTTAGAAATATAATTGCAATCTCTAGAAGAAATATAACCAGACTGGCTATGAAGCTGAATCACATTAGAGCACTGGGAATAGAGCCGCCTATAGAAGAAAATGAGCAGAAAGAAAATCACAGCTTGAGCAGTTGTCATTTGTCAAGAAAGGGGAATCTGTGCTGAACCACCACCAACGGCCACCCAGGAGAAAAGTCGTTTTGACAGTGATGGCTTGTAGCCTGCCAGTGTTGGAAAACTCACGAGGTAGTTCTTTAACAGCAACGATTACTTCATTATCGAGCACATGGTGTTATAGTCATGCTGCTTAACTGCGTCTGTCTAACACATTTTATCTGGTATGGGATTGGGTTAACCACTTGTGCAGAGTGCTGATACAGTTACGCTCTCAGTTAAGACCTCGAACAATCACATAACCTTCCCTAAACTCAAGGCTTCGACTTGTAAAACATCTGTGCTTTGCTGCCAAACAATAAACCTGGCTGCTTGTAAGGAATTGCAAATGAGATATTGATACAGGTAGAATGTTCTCAAGAAAAGTCTTTGTAAAAGTTCAGGATACTTTATTTTAATGAATGCATTAATTTGTGACACGAATTTTTTAATGCCTCATCCTTTCTCAATGTTGTGCTCACTGAATCACAGTTATGTATTTTGCACTTTCAGATAGTTTTATATTATCCTTTTTGGGCTTTGCATACATGCAATCTGTAATAACATAATAACTGCTTGCAGAAAGCAATAATAATATTTTGTATTTCTATATCTAGTAATGATAGACTTGTATTTTTCTTTTGTTAGCTGAACCTCATAAAAGTCTTGTGAGAAATCCGAATTGGAGTTTTACTGGGTTGAGACACACACAAGTTCACTTTTGAATCCTGTTCTTCTCATGTGCTTTATAAACCTAAAACTTGTATATTGACTAACGCTCATTGATCCAACAATTCATGTCAGGATCTCCTCCTTACCTCTGCATTATGAAAAAATCTAAAAGTCATATAAGGTTTTTTTTTTTTTATTTTAAATGAGATAAATGTAAACCTGCAGCAATATGGGATAGAAAAATATGTGCGATCATATTCCAGTATTGCTGTAGTACAAAAATATTAGTCCAATACACCCAGAAATAAGTGTAGATCATCTCAACTGCAATTGAGAGCCTAACATTTAAAAACAAAGCATATTTTAGATTGGAAAAGAGAAATGTAACCTTCTGACATTTGAGACTGGGATAATTATCTTTTATTAGTATTTAATTGTAGTGCACGAGTGTAGAGATATTACCTAGAACTAATTACTGGTTAAAAACAGAGGTAAGATTTGTCGAATGCTTTTATATCCACAAATTCAAAATAATTGGCTTATCTATGAAAATATCCATTTGCTGATGGAGTAGAATAGAATATTAATGTTTACTTTTTAATTTTAGGAAGTACTAGTTTAAACGTTATTTAAACATTGTTAGATATTTTCTTGCAAAATCTTGAGTGCATCATCAACTCCTTCATGTGGAAAAGGCTGCACCTAAATACAGGTGGCCTCTGTATTTATGTCCATGTAAAAAATAACAAGAAGGTTTTCAAATTAATAAATTCCTTACTGATTTTTATCATTCTGGAATCATTTAGGCCATGAGATCCAGCTGGTGAGGAGCACCTGTACCGTGTTTCACATTTCCACCACTCTCTCTAAGAGCTCTCTAATGCCAGGATGGAAGGAGTGAATTTTTTTTTTTCCCCCTAGACACAGAGTGGATGTTTCAACCTTGATAATTGATGGAGAACTTCATAGGAAAGGACGGTTCATGTGGTGCTGTCCCATGCTAATCCCAGCTGCTGCTGTTTCTGCCCATATTGGTTCATCTTCACTGTTTTTGTGATTGCTACAGGGACCTTGTGTCTGTAAGCAGGAAAGGTGAGCAAATTTATTCTGAGAGGTAGGGAGGTGATCTCACAGAAGCTCATAGGCTTGTGAATGATGCTATGGGAGGTTGGGACCTTTGGGAAGAAGTGGTATTACAGGGTTAGAGCATGCATGTGTGATAAATTTACAGGAATGATAATCATATGTGTTAGGTATCCTGAGAAGTAAGACCAGAGATGCAAGGTTTTTAGGGAGAGGTAGTAATTTTTTAGTTAGAATGGCTGACATGATTCAAAAATTGATGAGCTTTTGAGCTTCATGTTCTTTTATCTGGTCCTGAGAGCAGATTGGCTCTTTTCCATCAACAGCAGTTTTCCTAAAAAAAGGATACTGCCTCTTCTGGTCATTTTAAACATGACTTTTAATTTCATCTTCAAAAAAATAGAAGTGCTTTATTTTGTAAGACTTAAACAGAGGCAATAGTACAATTTATTTCTATGTGTGATGATAGAGCTTGATTTATTTAGACCGAATTATAAGAATCTGAAATTCTGTACCTGATCTGAAATGGTATCATGGTATAGCTTATCTAATTTTCAGACTGTAAATTGACAGTTAAATTAACCACTGCATGTAATTACCTTCAGAGTTGTCATCTTACCTCCATGAAGTGCTGAGGCCGCGCCTTAGACAAGTTTCTGTTCTAATTCCTGTTATGATCATCCATTTTCTTTGTCTTTGCCACTGTCTAGACTGGAACTGTAGAAGCGGGGAGCAGAGGGAGGAGCACTGGTGGAAAGAGGTGACAGTGACATTTCTCGCTGAAACAGTCGCCATGTCTTTGGGCCGCGGTCATTTCTGACCTCCCTGTACGGCAAGGCAAACAGCTCATGTTTCACTTTTTCTGGGTCAAGTTTGTGCCCTTCCCTGGGCTTGTGGTGCTTAGTTCTGTGTAAGGACTTCTGTGCTGTCTTAGGTATCTTGGGTCTGACTTTTTTTCCTTTTGGGGCAGAGGTTGGAGGAGGCAAGCGGCTGCATCTCTGAACCTCATTACAAATGGCACAGATTGTTGGCTTCGGTCCTTCTCTTGTCATTGTCGCACGTGTTGGTGAGTAGTAAAATCATATATTTTGGTGTCATCTGGGGACTTGGAATCGTATCCTTTTCAGTGAACAGCGTCAAAACTGGTTTTAAGATATTGTTAACTCAGGCAGAAGTCACTGCACTGTCACTGGTGTTCATACCTTTAAGGCTGTTTCAGCTGTGGGTTTCTTTTTTAATTAAAATGTTTTATATAAAGAAATACTTAAAAATGAGGTGTTTCATCTAGAGAGTAAGTAGGTGACATTTAAGGGCTCTCAACTGCAGCATGTGAAATTGGAGCAGAGCTTGACTGAACTGAGCTGATGGTAGCCAAGAAAAGTGATGTGATGCCCAGAAAGCCATGCAGCTAACCAAGATGGGAATTTCTGCAGCAGGTGACTGAGAGGAAATGAGTTTCAATGAACAAAGTAAATGTCTTAAACTGATTTGAAAGACACCTTTAAAGATGCCTGCTTGACATTAAATCAAAGCAGCATTTTACTGTTAAGTCCCTGAAGTCCTCTGAAAGAAAATCTGCGTGAAAAATCTATGGAAATTGGCAGGATATGACCGAAAATAAAATGCATCAATTTGATATTGCAGTGTAAATGACATTGATTTGCAGCATTTTTACATTGATAAAAGACAAAAATGAGAAGGAAGAAGGAAAAATTACTCTTAAGGACTAAGTTTTCTCATATTTAGGTGTGATCGCTTGTGACAAAGGAAATTAATGTTTTCATTTCTGGAAGTTATTCTAGACAGAGGTAAAGTAGTGGAGAATGCATGTTTGAACGAGGTATCAATGCTCTCACTACTGGCACCTTTTTATTTCAGCCACTCATTGCAGGCCAATAAACTAGGATCACAGGGAAATTTAAGCAGAAAGGAATGGCAAGTCAATAACGGGTAGCGTTTATTGTTCGAATGATTTAAGGCAAAAACCTCTATTATGGAGTATATCATGGGCAGAACTTGGTATCTCACATCACGTAGTTTGTATTTTAAACAGCTAGCAGAACTACTATGCTACCATTCAGAAAGTAGAAAACTACCACTGTGCCAAAGTGGAAAATACCTGCTATTGTGCTGATGGAGCTGTCAGGGGACTCGTGCTGGAAAAAATAGCTATGGGCTTGGTTCAGTTGAAATCAGTGATGTTATGCTGACACAAGCTGGAGAAAAACAGTTATGAATTCAGAAAGTCTTAGGTGTTGGGAGAGGTGTGTTTTCAGGTAAGCATTTAATATTTTATACAGTGACTTTATTATTGGTGTCACCACTCATAAAAGTGTTATAAAAGTTATGCTGCTTGTATCTGCTTTCTTATTTTAACCTGTTGGACAGTTAATTATATCTTGTAAAATTGCTTAGCTTTGACAGCTGCTCTTGCACCAGAATAAGCTTCAGTTGATGGTTGCTTAGGACTGAGAGGTTAAGACCTGTCAAGAAGTGATACAGACTTGAATCTCTTTTGGAAAAGAAAGGAATTAAAGGAATTGAATATAGGTGCTCTTGTGCTTCTGACTAACCTAACTACCGAGCAGCCACATTTTTTCATATTTTCTTCCCCAACTTCTTTTTTTGCTTGTTTTGATCTGGTCTTTTTGTTGGTGTGTTGGTTTTTTTTTTTTTGTTTGTTTGTTTGTTTGTTTTTTGTTTTCTGTTTTTTTTTGCTAGCTGAGCAACACAAATCTGAGTTGATTAGTATGTTATGATCGATGGATAGGGCAAGGGAATTGTGGTGTGTGATTTGGGTTGGGGGTTTTTGGGTTTTTTAAATCCTGTTGCCTGCATCCTTTCATTAATTTATCCAAGTGACACCAGAAATCTGGTATATTTAAAATCTAGCCTTTTGAAGTACGAGTATCATTAAAAGTCAATTTTAAAATTAAGGCAACCTCTTCTGAAAAATTTACCCTGGGACAAGAGTCAGGAAAAATTAAGCTTTGCAGGCAAAGTGTGCTGAGCTGCACAGTCATTTTGGGAAACACTTT
The DNA here is from genome assembly GCF_000687185.1 of Egretta garzetta. Taxonomy (NCBI): domain Eukaryota; kingdom Metazoa; phylum Chordata; class Aves; order Pelecaniformes; family Ardeidae; genus Egretta; species Egretta garzetta. The sequence continues at coordinate 291,418 of NW_009258543.1, forward strand.
TCTGTGATAGCACAGAAAGTGCAGACACAGAGATAACAGTTGATTGCTTTTCACTGCGGAATAAAGGTTAGTTTTTTAAATTCCTTGGTAGCTGCTAGCTTCATTAAAGTTTCTTTAGTGAGCAAATGCAGCTAACAGTGCTTTGATTCTTATTTAAGTGGAAGTTATTAAAACAGTTGTCTTGAAGTTTTTGTAAAAAACAAAAGATGTAAATAATTGAGGTTTTATATAAGTTAGGAGTAGTAAGTGTAGGAAAATATTCTGTCTCAATAATAGGCTTAACAAGGGAAGGCAATAAATCATTTCTAATTACTAGTCTTGTCGATTATATGTTTCCTCATTCTAATTTTCCAAATTGCATCCTAAGCTCAGACTTCCTTGTAAATGAGATTGCTTTTCTTCTTCTTCCGTTTTGTAGGATGTGTCAGACTGCAGAAAGACATGCATGTCCATCAAAATCACTTCCCTGCCTTTTGGATCATGATCAACATTTTGTTGAAAAAGACGGAGGACTTTCTAGAGCCATCTGGAATATTGCTATTGTATGGTTGGCTTCAGTTGTTTTCAGGGGAAAAAATGGACAAAAGGGATTCTTGGTGTGGTCAGTCTACCAAATTAAATGTTGATTACTTTTGTGTGTGTTTGGTTTAAATCCTGTCATTCAGCTTCCGTATTTAAAGAGGATTGTTGAAAAGCTAAATCTCTGAGGATGGTGTAGGAAAACCTGAGGTAGAGTGGCTGAAAGATGCATCATTTTAGGGAAGCACCTAGTACACAAAGCTAAATAAATAATAGTAACTTTCTTTTCCTGAAAATTAAATCGGGTCTTTTATTTTTATCTAGTGCTCGGGGCTAGTGAATAACTAGTGGAAGAGAGCTTGAGATCTCAGTTTTACTCCTTCCAGTGTGTGCTCCCCAATACTTACCTTGTTGGTCTGGCTGAACACACTGGGCAGGAGGGATAAAACCACTCGGTGAATCCAGCATATTGGGAAACTATATGGCTGAGAAGTAGGAGACATAGCTGAAATCAAGTGCTCTTAAGATTCTGCTTCTTGTCTAACCACTATGTTGTCACTTAAGCACAGCATACTGATTAAAAAAAAAAAAAAAAAAGAAAAAAAAACCCAAGACACTTAAGGCAATACTGTGGAACAATATTTCTGAGCCACACTGCTTTCTTAGTGCTTCTCTGAGGGCTGCAGATTATATACTTGTACCCAGGAGTTTACATAAAAGCATGCTTTAGTTTTCAGTTTATGCAATGTGATACCTTTCCATTTCTCAAGGTTGCTTACTGCTAAACTGGCAGAAAGTTTGGCCCTGTAGTATATATGACCACAAGAAGAAACAAAAGCTCTGGTTTTGCAACCCTGGCCCCTGTAGGCAGTTGCTTGCTGACATAAGTTGCCTCAATGAAGTAAATTTTTTTTTTTTTTAGTTGTTTAAAGATATTTTTAGCTCTAGTGAGAGCAACAGACCAGCAGCAGTTAGGTAGGAGTCTTCTCCCTGCAGCTGCAGACGGGCAGAGGTAACAGGCGTATGGAGCTCGAGCCGTCCGTTCCCTGGCCCGCGGGGGCCGTGTGTGGGAGCACGGGGCTGCTGCTCTTGCCCAGACCTTGCCAATCTTGACAGGAGATGCAGGACTGTGGACACCTGGTCCTTCGGAACTGCACTTGGACCATAAGCTGGCTTCACATGAGTCATCGTACAGCCATCAGAGCGGTGATGTGATGACTTCTGGGCTTAATTATGTGTTTTAAAATAGCGGGGTGGTTCTCTGCAGCTGTTAGCACTTGCTATCCTCTGACAGTTGTAGTCTTAGATGGTCCATTGGTAGTCTGTTCTCCCTAGATGGAGACCTTACTGATGTCTGCAGGAGGCTGCTGTTGGCAGTTCTTCTGGTTAGATGGTGGTTTAGTGTTATGCGAATTATGGGAACTGCCATTGCTTTTGCTCTGAGCTTAAATTTTTTTCTTTATCACCTGCTGTTGTTCATGAAGTTCACGTACCTATGTGCAGCTCAGGAAAATGTGCCTGGAAAACCCATAACAGCTGTACTATAGTACCCTGTAGCTGTACTCTCTTTATGGGAACCCAATATATATTTGCTACAGTACCGTGCCATATATTCCTTTAAAAGATGATTCTTTGGGGATTAATGCAGTGGCCAGGCTCTGGTGCGTTGTGCAACCATATGGGTATCGGGGATTAAGTTTGGTGGTTGGTCTCTGTTCCTTTCAGCTGGCAAGAGATGGAAGCGGTAGAGAGGCAGCACACCAGACACTGGAGGAAAAAGCAACTTGCTCGAGGTTGATGATGCCTCTGGCCAGCACCCACGTTGGCACTGACGAGCTCTGCAAGAGTGGTCTCCAACCCTCCCCAGCTGTGGAGATGGCTGTTGTGTCCAGTCTTAAGGGAAGGAAAAAGTAAGGAGTGTAAAATTAGAATGCCATGTAGGATAACTGGTCCTGAACTAGTTTTAATTTATTTTTTTTTTTAAATTAAGGGTTTAGGGTAGCTTGAGAAGACGACAGTAAACAAATAACAATGCCTTATGACTTGCAGGTGATTTAGGGAATATACTTTGCAAACTGTGAAATTATAGGTAGAATACATATTGATATATTTCTTTTGTGTGCAATAGATAGACTATCTGTGATGTACTGGCTTAATAGATACTAAAATCAGAGATTGGGGGGGTTGTTTTATTGATTTCACCTAGTTTATACTTTTAAATCAGAGAGGGGTTCAAGTTTCTGGGGAAAAAAATGATGTTGAGAAGGTTCTTATGAGGAGTTCTAAAGAAGGCTAGAGATATGATGGGGGAAGCTGGGAACCACAGCATATGGTGTTTTAGGGTAGTCAGGAATATTTGAGTGGAGGATTTGCAAAGCTTTTTAGAAGTCTCTTGTTTTCATATTTCAGAGAACTATTATGCACATCTTCAGCTCTGACTTTGTTCACACAACTGGCTTAAATCAGCTCATAATAGTTCTGAAAGACTATTTGCAGCAACATTTCTAAAGTATTTTGTCATTGATACGATGCAAGTCTCTAGCCATACCAATAAAACCCCAATATAATCAATTGACGTTTGCAATTTACCCTCTAAGCTACTATGACTAAATGTCTTCTAACAGCCTCGTATAAATGTAACCAGTAATGCCTATAGATAGTATGAGGATACTGGGGATTTAACATAGTCTTTGTTTATCCTGTTCTATGCTCGATATTCAAAACACTGTTTTAGAAGGAGTTTTAGCCTTTGGATTAGATGTGATATTATGGAATTGCATCAGTTGACTGGGAATAATCTGGAGCAGCAACTTTTTTTTTTTTTTAAGACAACTCGCCCATTACTCTAAGTCTCATTATCTTGTAACCAAATGGTATATTTTAGAGAGCAGCAGTGTGTTACAATAAGGCTTTCTTAAAAACATGGGCCCACAAACCAGTTACCGTAAAGAAAGGAAAGGTGGAATTTTACTGACCGAGTGTATCAGTTGCTTTGCTTTAGCAGTCTCTGGGCAGAATCTTACCCCTTGTACTGTAGGAGCAGTGAACTACACTTATTTTATGTAAGGGCATGAGGGTAGCAAAGTGGAATAGTTGGGATTAATTCCCTCTGTGACTTTCTGGGAACTCTGCTTGTTCTCGGTGGCAGTTTCTCTTCCACAAAGTTTTGGGAGCGTCTGAACTAAAAGACACATGAACAGCAGTCCAAAAGTGAGTAATAATTTTTCCTATATAAAGACCCACACAGTAAGGGTGTTTAAGGGAGATGCCTGTGGACAGCCTTTCTAATGACTATGTAAAGTTGCGTTTCTTTAACTTACATGAGTGTTTTTGACCAGAGTTTATGTTGATTTAGGGAGTGAAGAAAGAAATAGGTTGTGAAAAGTCAGTGGTCCTGACACGACTTGTGGTGAAAACTGGTGGGCAGTGGAAGTTTGCTGGACCTCATGTGCTATGGCAGTGCAAACAGTTTTCCCACCACAAGAAATCTCAAGGCAAACTATGTTGAAAGAAAATGCTCAAGGTAACTGTTGTCTTGAGTCAGAGACTCTTTCCTCTTAGACTGAAAACCTGTAAAGCTTCCTGAGTACGGGTTTCCAACAGTGTGAAGAAATGCATCTCATTTTACAAACTTTTTTTTGTGTGAGCAGCTGGACTTTTCCTAGGTTATCTTGTTCCTGTGTGCATAGTCTCAGAAAGGCGTAACAATTTGTATGCTCCTGTCTGTGCTGTGAAGCTCCAGGCAAAATGCCTCCAGCGTTCCCTTGGGGCAGCGATACTCCATGTGGTGCCCAAAAGGCTCATAAATTATTTGCACACCTATTTTGAATATTTACAGCTTCAGCAAATGGGACCCTGTATAAAGCTGATGACATCAAGGGATTTCATATAACCTAGTAGTTTCATTCTTTGACTGTCTCAACATTTTGAACTCAAAGTGTCTTAACTATAATTTAAAAGTTACTGTGGGAACATGAGAAACAGCATCCCTGCAGAAATTTGTCAGTAAAATTCTCACTAAAAGACTAATCAGATCACAATTTGAGAAATTAAAACTAGGTTTTGGGGGAGGGTTCTTTTCCTTTTTTTAATCAGGGCAAGTTATGTGCCAGGACTTACAAGTCTACAAACAAATTAAGCGAATCACAGGAGTAAGAAAGTGCAATGTAGACTGCTGTCAGCACAAAATAAATGTTATTCTCATAAATCTCTAGGACTCCTTTCAGTGCTCAGTCAAAGGAAGAGTTGTAATGAGAATACAATAATCAGCTAAGGTATCAGGTTCATAATGCACCAGATACATGGTGGTTTTTGTTTCAAATGGTATTTAGTACTGATCAGAATAACACAGATAGAAGTCAACATAATAACCAGATCTCTTCTGTTTAGTGTCCTGGACTCTTGCATTTAGCCGAGCAATTTCACCACAAATGGTATTTTAACTCTGGCTGATTCACATTTTAATTGAAGTCTAAATTTTCTAACTAAGCTATCATTATAGAAAGTTCACTGAAGTGCACTTCCATTATGTGAATTGCAGCATTCTGCGGGTGCCTAGCTCAGTGGAGAATGATCAAATTAATGTCAAAACTCTTGTTTTATTACCTTGAGGATGGGGAAGGATTCGCAAATAAAGCAATTTTCATAAGACAGCCTAAATAATCGAATCATTTCCTGGAAAAAGGAGGGATTTGTTGGCCTTTTATGTAGAACTGGATAAAGAAGGAGATCTGGTATAAAAGTGGTGCAGGTTGACATAACTGCTTTTTATAAGAGAGGCTACAACAGGTTTAAGACCTCTGAGCTGTCCAGTGCATCATGGAATTTTTGGAAGGTGTCCACTTATTTATCCAAATTAATCCTAAAGACTTTATCTACTATTGGTGAATATTGTTCTGAGATCGAGATTTTTTTCTGGTCTGTGCAAGTGTGTTTCATTTATGACTAAGTTTTGATTCTTTGATAGTTAACAGAAAACTTTGTCCACACAGGTGTCTCCTTAATAGTCCAAACGCTTGACTTGAAAATTCAGGTAATATACAATTTAAAAGTATCCTAGGTATGGAGAGAGGCAAGTTGTTCTTTGCTTTTATTGGTTTTATTGCCTTGGCTTCATGTGTGCCCTTTTCTCTATTTTCTGCTCACTGTCACACTTTAAATGCGTATAAAGTTGTGGATCTCAGACTCAAATTTCCCCAGCTGGGTGGTGTTACCTGCTCAACTTTGCGCCATTTCTACTGATCTCTTCTAAAAGAGAGAAAGGGAAACAGTATTTGATACTGGATTTGAACTCAGACTTTGACCTAGAGCTCAGGAGAAGCAATGACTCTTATCTGCCTGAGTAAAGAGCTGACATCATCAGTGTGAAAAAAATGTACACTTGTTACCTTTTATTCTTTCCCTCTTTTATCTGTGTTTAAGTTGGTCTCATAAATCTGGAAGAGAAGTTTCTATAATCTCAATTTTTTTCCCTGTAGTGAATGGGGAGAATGCAGGGGGAGCTTTCAAGTATTTAGATTGTGTTATAGCACCCAGTGGAAGACACACGATGCTGGTACAGAGGCACAGATGATATTGCCCTGTCTCTACAGGTTGAGCTAGGTAGCTCTGCAAACACTTGACTGATTTTATAAATGCTTGGCAAAAAAAAAGATGGTGATGGCTTTGTTACAACCTGTCCCATGTAAGGTGCCGGTTGTAGAATGCTGGTATGCGTTCTCGTTTAGGCTGTGTACTCACTTTCTGGTGGAAATAAATTCTAGAATCGTTAACAGGTAACCAGTTCATCCCTCCTCCTGAAATCCCTGAAGATCTTTTGATGACCTCTTTGTGCTACACGGTGTGTTGGAGACCCTGTGGAACTTGCCTGCGTGACACTATCGGTGTCGTTACTTAGGTGTAAAGGAACCTTTTGGGGGAAGAAAGTCCCAGGTTTTGTTACAGCCCTGAAATCCTGGGACTTAAACCACAATTACCTCTCAGGTCAAATGTCTATTTTTCTAGTGTGTGGTTTCTAGTTATGTACTTTGAGTCTTGCATATAAATTGCTTACATGTTACAGCTAACCGTGGAGTGTCTTGTCTTACCCATGCACCCAGATTAGCCTTTGTGGTAAACTTGCTCTTTTGCAAGTTAACGTAACTACGGAGTTTTAAGCACTGTAATTTCATTATTACCATTAGCCTAATGAGGTATAACTTCAGATCATACCTTTTGCGAATGAGAACTTTCACTTCCAGTGGCACTCACCTCTCCGTCCTAACCAAAGCAATTACATTGAGTTATACTTCACATGTACAGCCACTTAATTACTTCCAGAAGGCGGCTGCAAAAGTCATCTTACACCAGAGTAATCTATATAATGCAGCTCGACCATATATATTAGCTTCTGCTCTTTTCTGTAGCAGTACCAGCTCGATCAGCCTCTTTGGGTTTCTCTGCCTAAAGCTTCTCAAAACTGTAAAGCTTAGAAAGAAGTGCTCGCTAATTGGGTATATTGTTAAGTGGAGAAAAATCTCATTAAAATCGAGGACTTATTTGTGGATGTTGAAAAAGAAAATAAACTTTTGTAGCTGGAGTTCACTGCATCATTATTTTAATTTATATGTGGCTTGGACCCACACACAAAGGGCAGTCTGGGTCACGCCTACAGGAACTTAATTGTGGCTGTTGCTGTTTAATCAAGAAGGAAGATGATGCACTAGGAACAGAGGTACATACATATATATATATTATTTTTTCTATGATAGAGAGCTGGTTACAAGACCCAGAATTCCCCAAGGGTCTTTTTTAATACATGGGGAAAGTTGGTCAGTGTGAGATAGTTTTTTATCACTGAAGTATCACAGGCATCCAGACTGAGTTTAACAAAACTTATTAGCACATGTGTATGTTGGAGCATAGAGAGCGTGGATTTGGGAATAATTCCAGACCAAGTATCTTTCAATACCTTTTTTTCAACTTTTCTGTGACCTTATAGTTTGAGTATAAATACTTTACACACACAAAAAAAATCAAATATGAATAAAAGTTGAATAAGACTTCAGGTAGGTTTAAAAAAAGGTAGATCAGAGAATGGGAGAGAAAATAATAGGCGAATAACAATGAATCAACTGTAAATCTGTATTGTAATGCTCTTAGATTCCTTTGCCTTTCTCTGCAGGTCTCTTGGATTTCCATTCCCTTTCTTCTCACACAAAAATACATGTGTGAGTTATACTTAAGGGGTGAGCGGACGCACACTCCAAAGACCTTCCTGTGGCGACTCCTGAGAGAAGTTAAGTGCAAGTATCAGCTTTATCACAAAGAATTTGCAGGAGAGCAACAATTTTTTTCAAACCAAAATGGTATCGTTTTGAGGTATGGAAGGCGGCTGCTTTTGATACCAGGAGGATTCAGTGAGGGAACATTTCTGAAGAGGTAAGTGTGCATTTAACGTGTGCTTTCAGGGTTTCTTGAGATACTGTCTTAAAAACGAAAATCCCAGCATTGCAATACGATTCTCTATTTCCCCTCTGTGCTCCAGTTTACAGGGTGTGCCCAGCAACTTGCACCAAGCAGAGAAGTAATTTCATTAGGAGGTCATTTCGTGGCTGGGAGACGCAGAAGTGGTTTGAGGATGTGATCTTCATGGGTGGGAAATCATATCCCTCATTCTGTTCTAAGGGATGAATGAGACAGACTAGTGCATGAGATTTTAACTGAAGGTTGCTCTAGTTATTATTCCATTATTTTGTTGCAGGTTGGGGTTTTTTTGGGGGGGGTGGGGGGTGGTGTTTGGTTTTTTTGTTTGTTGTCTCTTTTTTTTTTTTTTCCCCCTCCCCAGGGGAATGCAATTGATTTGGTAGAAAATGTTGCACTAATATCTAGAGATATTTCATAGGAAAATAAATACTGAAGTAAAATCAGGGGTTAACTAGCTCTTCTTAGCATTGAAACTGGTTCACATAATATTCTAAATAGTTTTACCACTGAAATAGAGACCCTAATTAACTAAACCATGCCAATTAAACATATATAAAAGGAAGAAACCTCCATCAGACTTAAACTTGTAAATGAAGTTTTCCATAATTAAAAAATTATATATATTTGTTACAGAATTGATTCTGTTATCCTTGCATTAAGAAACACCTTGCTCTGCAGTATACCAAGAAGTAAAGAAATTACTACTCTCAGGGTTTGAGAACAAGACTCTTCTCTCCATGCGATTAAAACTTCTTTAGGAGGGTTTTACTTGTTTTACCCCTCTACAGATAACTTCTGGGTTTCTTGAAAAAAACTGATGTTCCTTACAGCCTACTATGGCCCTAGGATGGCCTGGCCTTGGTTTCTCTTTCTTGAATAGTGCTAAAGTCTGATCATAAGTTCTTTAGGCTTGATTTGAAGAGCATTGAAATCAGTGAGATCCTGGATTGGGACCTTATTAAAAACAGTTACTAGAGCATCCATCAATAAATGGTTCAAATGCTACTGTTTATAATAGGGATACCGCAGTGGTACTTACTTGCTTGGATTACCATATATTTTCTTCCAGAAGAGCAGTAAGAAATGCTTCTCAGTGAAGTCACATGTCATTGAAAACTCCTGTAATGTTGTGTTCTGTCTCTTTTCACCACTTACCTTTGGTCTAAAAGATGGAAATGTATTCATCCAATATATCTATGCGCAGCTCCAGAGATTTGAAGAGTATCTTGTCTAACAAAAGTTTATGAGAGAGAAAACTCCTTTTGTTTGCATTGTTTAAGGCCGGAAGAGAGTATGTAGCCTGACCTTCTGCAAATGTCAAACAAAAGAGCTCCTGAATTGTTCTCTGCTTCTAATAGAAAACATGCAGTCATTCCTGTTGCTGTTAGAATTGTAATGACTTCTGATGGGTTGTCCCAATACTTCATTAACTCCATTATAATCACTTGCAGGCTAATTTGCCATCCTCGGCCTCCATCTAATTTTTCTATTGGATGACAAAATTATGTTGTTAATATTTTGTTCTCAAAATTCACATAGCGTTCTGTGCAGGTGCTGTTGTAGAGAAAGTGGAAGTTTGTGAATAAAATGGTAGGCATTCGCATACTACAGCCTTTTCAGAACCTTGAAAATGGATAAACATGATTCATGCACATTAAAAAATTACATTACTTTGACAAATATAATTTGTGATCGTATAGGCCGGAACATAAAGCTAGCAGATAGTTAAATGTAATTAATCCTTCAAATCACTTTTGACAAGTAGATTAAAAAATTTGCAGTCTGATTCTGTGTTAAGTCTTCTCCTTTATTCATTGATGTAAACATCGCAGCACCTGTAGCATAAGTAGTACCCGCCGAATCGATAGCGTGAACAAGCGTATGCCGTACCACCTGTGTGATCCATTACATTGCCAAACCAGCAGAGGTGGTGGATTCCCGACTCTCGGTTATATACTGAACAGTTTGTAACTCTAGAAAATAGGACACGTTTCTGAAAGATGGAGCAACAGAAAAAACAATACTGAAAATGTACGTGGATGAATTGTTCTTTCTGAGGGCAGTCATGAAATACTTAGTAATATTCAATTCAGGCTGCACCACTGATTTAACCATCCATAAGCTGTAATTAAGCAACACGAGCTGACAGGCAGTGCATTTCTATAAGCTTATTGCACATCTCAGATGCCTTTGAGATAATTAGGCTTTCAGCCTGCTCTCTCCTTTCATTCTGGGCCCATAGATTCAGAATCGATTTGACTTTCAGCGGTTCCTTACCTCTGCCAGGTGCAATTATATTTCCATTCTTTGCAAAACAAAAGAAAAGCCCAAAGTATCTGATGTTTCTTTTGTGGTCTCAGAATCAAACTGGTTTATGTGGCAACAAAAGAAATAGTCTTGAAAGCCACTGTGTGAATCTGTGCCATCCAAGGGATGTAACAGGAAAGGAAGTTAAATAAGGCTGGTGTTATATGTTTCCCAGACCTTCAATATAAAGATGTGTTTCCAAGGAGGACTACTGCTGACATACATTCCAACTCATGCTTTTTTTTTATTTTTTATTTATTTTTTTTTTTTATATAGAGCCCTTCATTGAGACCATCGTATAAAGCTTTATAGCAAGTGTGAATTACAAGCTGTGGATAGTAGCTTGACTACTGCATTATAGTAGCCCTGAAGTGGAGAGCTGGAATTTAGGGAGGGCATAAAAAAGGGGAAGGGGCCCTCAGTGTAGCAGCTCAGGCGTGGGTAAACCCTCTCCTGGTAGGGTCAATCTGGGATCTGTGCTGGCAGTATTCCACTTGTGATGGAGTATCTGGGAGAGAAACAAGAATCTGGAGTCATGGAGATCCCCTGCTTGTTTGCCGAGTGAAGTAAATGTGGAGGGAATGGGTGGATCTGGAAGCAGGAGCGGAGCAAAGTGCTGTAATCCCAAGGAAGGTTTTGAAGCTGTGGCTCTCTGGGCCCTGAGCATGGCATAGCAGAAAGGATGGGAAAGTTAATGGTGATGGGAAATTGTCTTTGCAGAGACTAGAAAATTAGAATGGGATACGGGTACATTTTGGAAAAAGCTAATCAACCAACCAAAAAAAAAAAAGCCTAGCGCTTTTAATACTTCACAGTCTCTTGCAGGTTACTTTGGAGTTATGGAAAAGGCAGTCAATTTTGAGAGTGTTTCCTTAAGTTTGCCTCTTCACCAGATAAAGAACACATTACTGTCCATACTGATTTTAAGATTGCTCTGACCAAAAACCATCATAGAACATTTTGTCTTCCCCAAAACTTTTTATAAGGGACCGAGACTTATTTTCACTGCTTAAATTACTGTGGCTTGTATGCAAGACCAAATATGCAGCTGGTTTAAGTAGGATTGTGGTCTTTTTTTGTTGAAGTTAACCAATTTCCAGTCCTTAGAGACAAAACCCAATCATACTGAAACTCCAAAAATGTGGATGCACAATAAGAAGTTCTAGATGAACTTGTTACTTTTATAGGGTGCTGGGTGCGGTGTTATTACTGTCCCAGATCTGTGGCTTTTTCAGTACCAAGAGGAATAAATGTCTTCTATTTTGTCTGCCTTTTTTTCTTATATAATTATTTAGTTTTGAAGACTAAGAATTAATGTAGCTAATAGAAAAAACAGCCAGCTAGTAATGCTTTGCTTTTCTAGTTAAGTGAATTTGTGTAGAGCACAAACTTTGAAGGTAAATAGTATAATTTCTTAAGAAAGTTTGAACAGCTAACAAGCACAAGAGAGCATTTAGACGATTATTTGAGTTTTATTTATCAGAAGGAAAGAAGTTTCCCATTTAATATTTTGACAGGGATAGTAAGCAGACAAAAGGTCTGAACACAGAATCAACAAATACAGACCTCATTGATGTCTGCAACATGAAGGCTAGAAGGGACAATCTGTTTTAGTTATGCTTTTGAGCACACTTTAAATCTAATTTTAGTGCACAATAAAAATAATGCTCTGTTTTCCAAATGCTTCTGCTGAGCTTGAGTTTCCATACCAGATGGCTTTATATTATGTGAAAACATACAGTATGATAGTGTTCATTGGATCTGCTGAAAGTGACCTTGCATTTTTTCCTATGTGAGCACAAAATATGACATTTATTAATTTTGACATGCAGAAATGTTGGCCTTTCTAGTTTGTCGTCATATTCTGTTTTACCTGGGTTTATGGCTTAGTTGCTTTTTTTAATGGTCAGAAGTATGTGGTGTTTCTACTTTTAAGATTGACTCAGATACAAGCCATAACCCAATTGCATATAAATCTTGTACAATACGTAGAGTGTATATATTACTACATATTGGGTACAAATCACATCTAGGCCTCCAATTATGTCTCTGAATTTTGAATTTTTGAATTTACATCTGGTTGATGTCCGTGCTTTATCTTTCATTCATTCCTGCGCTTCCTCCGCCTTCGCAATGTGCCATTGCGTGCATGCAAGCTCTGACCTAAAGGCATTGCCATGCTGACATTAAACCAGTGCAGCAATGGTTTTGGTTGGGAATCAGCTGGTGTCCCTGGAGTTTGAAAAAAAAAAAACCACCTCATTTTTTTCCTGCAAAGACTCTGTGGACAGGGCAGTGCCTAAAATTAGAACGTGAGTAAAGCCTGGGCTCCACCTTACAGGTGAAACCTTGATGAAAAATGAAATGTCACCGTGTCATTAACATTTGTAGGATTTGTGCTGCTTCCTACGCTGAAAACTCTGCGGTCCCGCAGAGCTGTCGCTGTGCAAAGTGTATGCAAAAGGCTCCCTTTTTGATTGTTTTTCTTGTATCTGCTTTAGAATGGCAAATGACTATTCAAGCTGCATGGCAGCTGTGAATCTCCAATTATATATTTATTTTCAGAGTCCTGACCTCAGAAGCTTGGCCCTTTTTAAAAAGCAGGGTGAAGTTATAAGTATGATAACCGGGTAAGGGCAAGGGATGCTTTGGAGCATGTGTGAATGTAGAGTGGGTTGTCCTTGCATTCCTTTGTGGCTACCAGGTGTGGCTAACAATTCATTTTGCCCGACCTCTAGGCAGTACGCATGCAGTGCAGGGATGAAGTGCTACTCTGGTTTCCCTTTGATTCTTCTGTTACTTGAACCACATTTCCCACCTACAGGTCATGCAGACTACCCATTTCGTGGTGATTTTGTTAATTTACACATAATTGGCCTGGCTGTTCATTAATCTGAAACTTTATTTGGTTTCTACTCTTTCTGTCACAGTTATCAACAGTCATTGGTTTGTTAATCCTCACAGCGATTCTGAAAGGTGGAAGAAACTTATAATACTTTATACTAGGCTTGAGACATTAAAAAACCTCACTTTGCCACCAAGTGCACAGGAATCTGTTTTGGGACAGAATACCCAAATTCTGGGATAGTTTCCTAACTACTGAATCACCTGTTTTCCTTCTAGCAGCAGACCGTTATATATGAATATAATGTATATAAACTACGTACATTTTAATATTATTTAAGTATTTGGTGTGACCCAAAACTTGTTCTCTCATTTATTTTTCAAGTGATTTTCACTGTTAGGTCAATGTTTACTCACCATTAAAACACTGCGATAATATTTGAGCTACTGAAATTATTCTTGTAGCTTAAAAATAGGTATATTTTGGAAAGAGAAGTAGCATTAAAAAAATAATTGGGGAACAGCTGTATGCACTGACTCTTCAAATGTTGGTTTGTTTCACTGCAGGCCAGATTTCCTTGAAAATTTGGAGCAGAATGCTTCAGTTCCTGAATGTCCTTGTGAAAGCCCCTATGACAGCATTTGCTTCTGATTTTCCTCGGTGAACCTGGAGCCTGTCTCGGTGAGTGTCTCGTAGCTTCCTGACATTAGGCACGAGTAAAACAGAGACATTAGTGATTGAGACTGGCAGCTTGTTGGCTGGTTTTCGGTCATGTTTCACTGAAGGCAGTGTCATTTGATAGCTTCTAACATCTTTTAGCCAGGAACATTTGTGTTAGTTCTAGCAGCAACTTGTCTTTTTCGTTTTACACTGGTACCTTATCTAGGTCGTGTCACCGTTACTTATTTAGCAACTTAAAATTTACAGAGACACACACAATAATCTGACTGCTAACACTGCCTGCCCTGGCTTAATCTAAGGGTTCATAGGCTTAGTCATGATGATGCCCAAAGAGGTGAACATCTCTAGTAGTTCTGTTTTCTTTTCCTTGTTTTCACATTGTCCCTGGAGTTTGAAAAAAAAAAAACAAAAACAAACACACACCTCATTTTTTTCCTGCAAAGACTCTGTGGACAGGGCAGTGCCTAAAATTAGAACGTGAGTAAAGCCTGGGCTCCACCTTACAGGTGAAACCTTGATGAAAAATGAAATGTCACCGTGTCATTAACATTTGTAGGATTTGTGCTGCTTCCTACGCTGAAAACTCTGCGGTCCCGCAGAGCTGTCGCTGTGCAAAGTGTATGCAAAAGGCTCCCTTTTTGATTGTTTTTCTTGTATCTGCTTTAGAATGGCAAATGACTATTCAAGCTGCATGGCAGCTGTGAATCTCCAATTATATATTTATTTTCAGAGTCCTGACCTCAGAAGCTTGGCCCTTTTTTAAAAGCAGGGTGAAGTTATAAGTATGATAACCGGGTAAGGGCAAGGGATGCTTTGGAGCATGTGTGAATGTAGAGTGGGTTGTCTTTGCATTCCTTTGTGGCTACCAGGTGTGGCTAACAATTCATTTTGCCCGACCTCTAGGCAGTACGCATGCAGTGCAGGGATGAAGTGCTACTCTGGTTTCCCTTTGATTCTTCTGTTACTTGAACCACATTTCCCACCTACAGGTCATGCAGACTACCCATTTCGTGGTGATTTTGTTAATTTACACATAATTGGCCTGGCTGTTCATTAATCTGAAACTTTATTTGGTTTCTACTCTTTCTGTCACAGTTATCAACAGTCATTGGTTTGTTAATCCTCACAGCGATTCTGAAAGGTGGAAGAAACTTATAATACTTTATACTAGGCTTGAGACATTAAAAAACCTCACTTTGCCACCAAGTGCACAGGAATCTGTTTTGGGACAGAATACCCAAATTCTGGGATAGTTTCCTAACTACTGAATCACCTGTTTTCCTTCTAGCAGCAGACCGTTATATATGAATATAATGTATATAAACTACGTACATTTTAATATTATTTAAGTATTTGGTGTGACCCAAAACTTGTTCTCTCATTTATTTTTCAAGTGATTTTCACTGTTAGGTCAATGTTTACTCACCATTAAAACACTGCGATAATATTTGAGCTACTGAAATTATTCTTGTAGCTTAAAAATAGGTATATTTTGGAAAGAGAAGTAGCATTAAAAAAAATAATTGGGGAACAGCTGTATGCACTGACTCTTCAAAAGTTGGTTTGTTTCACTGCAGGCCAGATTTCCTTGAAAATTTGGAGCAGAATGCTTCAGTTCCTGAATGTCCTTGTGAAAGCCCCTATGACAGCATTTGCTTCTGATTTTCCTCGGTGAACCTGGAGCCTGTCTCGGTGAGTGTCTCGTAGCTTCCTGACATTAGGCACGAGTAAAACAGAGACATTAGTGATTGAGACTGGCAGCTTGTTGGCTGGTTTTCGGTCATGTTTCACTGAAGGCAGTGTCATTTGATAGCTTCTAACATCTTTTAGCCAGGAACTTCTGTGTTAGTTCTAGCAGCAACTTGTCTTTTTCGTTTTACACTGGTACCTTATCTAGGTCGTGTCACCGTTACTTATTTAGCAACTTAAAATTTACAGAGACACACACAATAATCTGACTGCTAACACTGCCTGCCCTGGCTTAATCTAAGGGTTCATAGGCTTAGTCATGATGATGCCCAAAGAGGTGAACATCTCTAGTAGTTCTGTTTTCTTTTCCTTGTTTTCACATGTTAAAACTGCTTAAAAATACTTCAAGATGCATGAAGCAGCTTTCTTTGTCAGCAATCCTCGCCTTCCTACATGACACTTGTTAAATAACAGATGGAATAGTAAGAATCCTAATGGCAGGTACCATAGAAATTCTTGTTCATTGAGTGAAAAATGTTGAGCTCCCCTATAATAAGATGTTAGTCGCTACATTGTAATTTTGTATTTAGACCAATTCAGAAGTTTGTTTGGTGCGTGTTCTCTCCTGTCCGTTGCATGCATAATCTTTGTCAGAAGAAATCTTGTCTAGGCAGCATTCTCATAGAATGGGGAAAGTGCAATGATGCTGGATAACAAGCACAAACCTTTTTAGACTTCAAAAACAAACAAAGAAATTTCAATTTGTTCAATGACAGCATTGACCATGTTCAATTTTAGGCTGGACTTGTTGGTTTTTAAGAAAACTATTGAGTGCAAGTACATTTTTGTAACAATTATGGCAAAAAGAAAGACAAGGTAACAGGAAAAATGGTTTAACTGGGTTGCAGCTTTATTCATTTAATCCATCAGAAAACCATCCAGTAGTAACTCAGCCCTAATCCGTATCCTGGCAGAGAGCTACAAATAGCGTGTTTTTTCTTCTCTGAACACTTGATAGGAGCTCATGGAGGACAAGAGGGACAAGCAAGAGGGAGGTCCTCTCTGTATCGGATTTTAGGAACTCCAGGTACTTCCATTCACCTTCTTCAGAGGCTGCTTTCTGTTAAGGTGTGCTGTTCCCCAGTGCGCCTTGCCAAAGAAATCTGTGTGTGTAAATGTTTATATGCTCAGGAAGGTGAGGGTATTTCTGAGACTCAAATTCATAGCTATTCATGAAACCAGTAAAAAGCGTTAAAACTGTAAAATTTTGGAATTCAAAGAATATTACTTTTTTTTTTTTTTTCTTCCAATGGTATTTTGCATTTTGGAAATGGAAGACTCTTGCCGTGTTCTAACTCCTGTTTGCCTAGCTGTCTCATTTCAAATGAATCATTTCATCGATTCATTGGTGCGTTGGAGATCCATCTACCGATGGCACTCCAGCTGTTCCTCTCTGGTGAAATTGGATGCGATAATTCAATGTTTTCTACAGCGACATTTTATTTGGTTATTTTAGGTCAGTCCCTCTAGAGGAAACGTAATACGTGATGGGGAATTCTCCTTTTTGTTAGTTTGCAGCACCTAGCTGCTATTCTGGGTTCGATCTCGGATACGGAAAGCTGATGGCAAGGCTTTTGTGATTCAGTGGAGTAAGGAAACCTGGGGAATGAAATCATTGCTCACCCCATCACTCCAGTGAGTGGTCGAAAGAGGAGAGAATGAAGCTGAGGCCCTGTGTCCCCTGCTGAGAGAGCACAGTCATACAAAAGTGACGTCAGAGATGGCTCAAAGCTCCTCATTAGTGTAATCAAAATTGAATTTTGGTGCCATGTGACTGAGGGGATATGGCCAGGCTATTTCAGCCTCAGGAAAGGGGGAAGTAGGGGGAGGATGGATCTGCGATGCAGGTTGCTGGGAAGAGCTTTCTGCTGGCTGCAGTTGTTGCCTGGATAGATGGGAAGTGTAGCGGCAATGATTGGTGGCGTAGAGATAAACTGCTTCTCCAGCAGTTAATGATTGCCTGAAGCTATAATTGTTTTCAGTGACAGCATCTGTGGTCTTCTGGGGCACTGGAGTGGGCAAAGTCACCAGCAGAGCCATTACAATTTTGCAGCTCACTGGAAATTGCAGTCTAGGGCTGTGCTTGGCCCTGCGTGGCCGAGTTGTCACTTTGGGATCTCTGAAAGACTCCTGGCTGGCAATGCACGCTTTCCCTGAGGTGTAAGTAGGAGGTAGTCAGTCTTTTATACTGATTCCAGTAGACAGAGAGGCAAGAGGAAAAGGTACACAGTTTTGCTCTTAATTGACATTTGTCTTCATCTGCTATTTGCAGCCTTAAATGAGCTCCTTGTAGAGGCATTCAGGTCTGTGTCTAAAAGACTCCTGTTAAATACCCTTTGGAGATCTTGTGCTGATTCAGGATCAGTTTAATGTTTCAATCAATTTTTTCTTGTATGACACCAAAACTAATTTTACTCTATATTTTTAAGATTAGACTTGGTGGGTTTGACTTCTTTGTATGTTCTGATGTTACTGAATTATTATCTGTTGTACCATACTTTGTCCAGTATTTATGAAAGATTGTGTATCATTGAATACATAATAGTAATAATATGTAATGCAGATTCTGAAAATTTCCATGCATGGTTGAGAAACATAAAAAGTAATCTTATTATTGATGTGTTACTATTAATATTGATGTCATAACACAGTGTTGCATCAATTGTAATAAATGGCTCAGATAGGGAAAGTAAACAGGAAATGTTCCAGCAAAATAATTCAAACCTTACATACAGAACAGCAGTGGCAAAGTCAAGGAAGGACACTTTACAGTGGCATTTTACTGAATAACTAAAATTTTATTGACTTATGTCCCACATGATGGAGCATTAAGCAGTCCCCCCACCCTAATTCCTTTCTCAATGGCAGCAGGAAATACCTGCAGGTCCCCTCACATTA
>NW_009258543.1:310569-335856 GCF_000687185.1 Egretta garzetta
CAGGAAAAATGGTTTAACTGGGTTGCAGCTTTATTCATTTAATCCATCAGAAAACCATCCAGTAGTAACTCAGCCCTAATCCGTATCCTGGCAGAGAGCTACAAATAGCGTGTTTTTTCTTCTCTGAACACTTGATAGGAGCTCATGGAGGACAAGAGGGACAAGCAAGAGGGAGGTCCTCTCTGTATCGGATTTTAGGAACTCCAGGTACTTCCATTCACCTTCTTCAGAGGCTGCTTTCTGTTAAGGTGTGCTGTTCCCCAGTGCGCCTTGCCAAAGAAATCTGTGTGTGTAAATGTTTATATGCTCAGGAAGGTGAGGGTATTTCTGAGACTCAAATTCATAGCTATTCATGAAACCAGTAAAAAGCGTTAAAACTGTAAAATTTTGGAATTCAAAGAAATTACTTTTTTTTTTTTTTTCTTCCAATGGTATTTTGCATTTTGGAAATGGAAGACTCTTGCCGTGTTCTAACTCCTGTTTGCCTAGCTGTCTCATTTCAAATGAATCATTTCATCGATTCATTGGTGCGTTGGAGATCCATCTACCGATGGCACTCCAGCTGTTCCTCTCTGGTGAAATTGGATGCGATAGTTCAATGTTTTCTACAGCGACATTTTATTTGGTTATTTTAGGTCAGTCCCTCTAGAGGAAACGTAATACGTGATGGGGAATTCTCCTTTTTGTTAGTTTGCAGCACCTAGCTGCTATTCTGGGTTCGATCTCGGATACGGAAAGCTGATGGCAAGGCTTTTGTGATTCAGTGGAGTAAGGAAACCTGGGGAATGAAATCATTGCTCACCCCATCACTCCAGTGAGTGGTCGAAAGAGGAGAGAATGAAGCTGAGGCCCTGTGTCCCCTGCTGAGAGAGCACAGTCATACAAAAGTGACGTCAGAGATGGCACAAAGCTCCTCATTAGTGTAATCAAAATTGAATTTTGGTGCCATGTGACTGAGGGGATATGGCCAGGCTATTTCAGCCTCAGGAAAGGGGGAAGTAGGGGGAGGATGGATCTGCGATGCAGGTTGCTGGGAAGAGCTTTCTGCTGGCTGCAGT
Source organism: Egretta garzetta (assembly GCF_000687185.1). NCBI lineage: Eukaryota > Metazoa > Chordata > Aves > Pelecaniformes > Ardeidae > Egretta > Egretta garzetta. The sequence goes on from NW_009258543.1 coordinate 311,628, forward strand.
TGTTGCCTGGATAGATGGGAGGTGTAGCGGCAATGATTGGTGGCGTAGAGATAAACTGCTTCTCCAGCAGTTAATGATTGCCTGAAGCTATAATTGTTTTCAGTGACAGCATCTGTGGTCTTCTGGGGCACTGGAGTGGGCAAAGTCACCAGCAGAGCCATTACAATTTTGCAGCTCACTGGAAATTGCAGTCTAGGGCTGTGCTTGGCCCTGCGTGGCCGAGTTGTCACTTTGGGATCTCTGAAAGACTCCTGGCTGGCAATGCACGCTTTCCCTGAGGTGTAAGTAGGAGGTAGTCAGTCTTTTATACTGATTCCAGTAGACAGAGAGGCAAGAGGAAAAGGTACACAGTTTTGCTCTTAATTGACATTTGTCTTCATCTGCTATTTGCAGCCTTAAATGAGCTCCTTGTAGAGGCATTCAGGTCTGTGTCTAAAAGACTCCTGTTAAATACCCTTTGGAGATCTTGTGCTGATTCAGGATCAGTTTAATGTTTCAATCAATTTTTTCTTGTATGACACCAAAACTAATTTTACTCTATATTTTTAAGATTAGACTTGGTGGGTTTGACTTCTTTGTATGTTCTGATGTTACTGAATTATTATCTGTTGTACCATACTTTGTCCAGTGTTTATGAAAGATTGTGTATCATTGAATACATAATAGTAATAATATGTAATGCAGATTCTGAAAATTTCCATGCATGGTTGAGAAACATAAAAAGTAATCTTATTATTGATGTGTTACTATTAATATTGATGTCATAACACAGTGTTGCATCAATTGTAATAAATGGCTCAGATAGGGAAAGTAAACAGGAAATGTTCCAGCAAAATAATTCAAACCTTACATACAGAACAGCAGTGGCAAAGTCAAGGAAGGACACTTTACAGTGGCATTTTACTGAATAACTAAAATTTTATTGACTTATGTCCCACATGATGGAGCATTAAGCAGTCCCCCCACCCTAATTCCTTTCTCTGTATCTTTCGGTCTTTATGTTGCTTTTGGACATTACCACTTTTTTTTCCTGCCTCAAACCCATCTCTAGAGTTAAGGATTTTCTTTAGAAAAGTTTAGAAGAGTTTTAATGTTTGAAGTTTTAATGTATTTTGAGACAAAACTTTTCACAAGATTTGCTTCTATTTCACTCTTCTTTGGAAATGTGTATTTTCTATACGACACTTCATATTGATAATAAAAGGAGTCCTACTTTTACCACAGACCAGACATTGGAAAGTCTTGACTCATTTCCCCAAACCACAGTTGAGCTGAAAGATGACAATATGCTGGGTCGTTTGACCACACCAGCACTTTGAAAAGAAAACTGCTGATGTGAGGGCTCAGAACTTATCTTTTAAGGGAGTGTTTTTCAGGCTCTTTTATGGTTCTTATACAACCCATACCACAGCAGCATAATACAATATCCAAACTGGTACTTAAGTCCACCCAGGTCAATGCAGACAGAATCCTGTGGGTTTAAGTTTAGGTTGCTCTCAAGCGTGCTCTGGAAGTTACAGCAGAAGCAGGGATAAAGTGCTGTTGTCCCGAGCAAGTGCTCCACTTGTTAGGTCCAAAATGGGTGGCGGTTTTCCTGCCAATGGCTTAATTTAAAGGGAAATATTTCATTATGCAACCAGTTGCATATGCTCAAACATCCTGCTCTGGTAATCCATATGAAAATACAGTACGAAAATCTGAAAAGCTGGGACTTAGGCCTGCAAATCACTCCTTCTGCCTAGGTGAGGTAAGGACATAATCTAAGGAGTTGTTTGGAGATGGAAACTGTCTCACTATTGCTTTTGTTTTTTCCAGACAGATGCATTGAGAGGACTTATCTCAGAGGGCAGTACTGATGATAGCAGTTCTGACGCTGATCCTAGAAGTGAGGAAGTACAGTCCTGTCCTGAGTCATCCAGACTCATGGCAAGTTAAGAGGAGCTGCGTTTAATTGGATTTACTTCTCCTTATATGTCGTCTTAACATTTTCAGGGTGCAACTTGATAAGTTTGGTCTAGCAAGGTAAAAATTCTTGATTATGACATTGGGAAGAGGTTTGCAAAAATAAGGAGAACATGTCTTTGCTTCTACCTGACACTGATTCGTTTCTTAACTATCAAAATTCTTACAGCATGTCTCAACCCCGGGACTGTAAGAGTAAGTCACGCAGCCATGTTTCACCTCCCATATTCCCCCAAGAAATGAGCTGCAAGGCAATGATTATGAACTTCCATACTCTGATGTCAGCTTGAGGTCATGTAGAGTAACAGCCTTCTGAGCTACCTCTTCCTTTGCAGAACTCTGCCTCTTCTTTAGGCTTCTGGATTTGTATCTATACTTTCGTGCTTCAGTATGTTTGGTAATATAGTGCTTTATGTTAATTTTTGCACCTCTGATGCTGTAGAAATGACATCTGTCACTAGAACACAAACACGGAGGAAGCCAGATGTGCTAATGGGGCCCTGATGCTCAACCGATGGAGTCATAAGTTACAATCCTGTTCAGATTGTCAGTGTTCCCAATTTATTAGTGTAGATATTGCTCATGGGATCACTGTGGCAAACTTTATTATTTGATCAAGCCTTGTGTCGTGTGTGCTATCCTTTTGCTAGGTCAGAACTTTTTTTCCTAGTACTCTCAGATCTCTTTATTCTTATGTGGTCCTTTTTCTCTGTTCCTACCCTGAAGTTCTGCACTTACTGTTCTCCTTTCCATGTGTTTCCTCTCTTCAAAGGCTTTCTTGTTCTTTTTTGCCTTTAGTGTCCATTTCTAAATTTGACATCTGACTTTTAAGGATACTGCTGGGGACTCTTGCAGGGGTTTTCTGTTTAACACCCCCTAATACTATACTCCAGTTACTGGAAGCACTTCTGGTCTGGCCGCCTTGCTTTGGACTGTTGTAATACCTCCCTTGGTAAAAATATCAAAGACACAATGGGTAACCCCTTCAAAGATTCACTTCTGTGGTGAAAACTGGATACCTGAACTATGAACAGGCTTGAGATTTCCTTGCATGAAGTGTTCCTTCCTAATTAGAGATTTCATCCATATTAGTTTGTATAAAAAGGGCAAAGATTATAAATTTTTTCCACCAATTTTATTTACGAATGAAGTCTAGTTAAATTCCCGTTTTCTTCCTGTTGCTGAAAAGAATGTTTCTAGCACTTACAAAGTAGTTTAGAGGTTAGACAAAGTGGAAGTTATTGAGTCAACTTTATTGCCTCAGGATAGAAATGATAATATTTCCTCCTGAGTCATCTTATTTTTGAGTAGCCATTCTGTTCACTTAGATTGTGATATTTTCAAGGACATTTTCAAGAAGCGGCAACTACTCTTGAAGACAAAATTCACTTCAGATGTTCTTGTATCACAACATGTGACTGCAAATGGCCAAACTTCTCTTGCAGTTGGTCCCCCACAAGTAACCTGGCCCTAGCGATCCTACCTAGTACCTGAGGGCTTGCCAAAGAGAATTTCCATGCACAGGACATACACAGAAATATTTGTAAACTGCATGTGCACTGTGAAAGGTAGATGCAGTTCCAGTGGAAGGTACAACTTTTAATCATTTCCTGGATGAATTCCCCATTTTGAGGTGTTTGAAGCAGGGAATACCACAGCAGGTCTTTAATCTTTCCTCTGTTGGTTGATGTCTGTAATGTCTAGAGCTGTGATAAAAGATGGTATATGACAAGAGAAAATATAGCCCTAGAAAGATTTTCCTATTTCTCTTCCTTGTTTGTAATTTGTATTAATTTCCTTTTGGGACATTCTATTATCTGTTAATGATATTTTGCCATGCAGTCTTGCTAGTTTAATTTAAAGGAGTGATTTAGAAAACACGGGCAAGATAGTTTGGTGAATAATTGCAGAAATATGTGATACGTATTGAAAAAGTCTGAGTTCCTTAAGCAAGACAAGCAATGTTTTCAGCTGACCTCAAAAAAAAAAAAAGCTTTGCAGGTGCATGTATTTGAATTTGAAAGACCAATATTTGCACATGCATATCACATAGTTGTGTTTGCACAGTGTAGTTGGATGAGCAATTGAGTACACTATTTGCACCAATAATCATTTTTGTGTACAAATTATCTGGTGGTGGCTGTTTTTGTGAAGCTGTGCATGGACATGGTTACTTTCCATGTCAAAGGTAAAAGGGGCTACGGTCACAGATCATCACAGCTAAGCATTTGCAGGGGCAGATAGATGTTAGAAACTTTGAAATCTCCAAAGAGTAGTATATTTTGGTTTTATTAAAATCCATAGATCAGAATGTAGCTCTTCAACTTTAGACTTTTCATTAACATAAAATTGCAAAATCTATATTTTTATCATTCTTGAAAAATGTAGACCTAAGATTACAGACATTTAGAACAAATCTTCTGAGGGTTCAACATTTAATGTGAAGAGCGAAATCTAATAGCACTAATGTAAAAAAGCAAATTTATAAAAGTTAAAAAGCTGTGCTTTGTCTAATGCTGCCTGCCTACTCCTGCTGCCTCTTTTCCATCTCTGCCTTTTGATAGAACTTACTCAGTTCTGTTGTCAAAATCTACAGAGGATAATTTGGACCCATAGACTGACTCTTTTTGGTCGTCTTAGAAGTTTAGCTTGGTTTTTATGGGTGTATCCCTAAATAAATCCCAACTGTCTCCTTGAGTGCTTAAACTGCAGATAATGACACCCTTCTCCCTGACCTGTGACAAATTACCCAACGTGTTCATGACTGAAATTCTTACATGCTGCAGGTTTCACCCATGGAGTCCTCTGAGTGCTGAAAGTTTGGTTTCTGGGCATGCCAAGCTCCTTGGTCTTGATACTGTAGAAAGAGTAGAAATGAAGATCATGCACCAGAGTTTGCAGACTGGATATGCACATGTACACAAGCACACCTTTGATCTGATAGGATTTCCCAGACAAGGCTACAACAGATTTCAGGGGAAAAAAAAAAGCTAGGTAGGATTGCAGTGGTCTCCTTATTGAAGACTTTGGCAGTCAGAATAGTGAGACAGCAGCTCATTTCTTACCTTCTTGCAGGCATTCAAATCCCCCCTTTCATCAGGAGATCGAGCACTCACAGGTGTGTAATAGCTTTGCTTGGCTCCTCTATCTGACTAGATCAGCCCTCTCCAGAAGGCAGTAGGCCACTCCGTGAGGGAGAAATGTTCAGTGAAAGAGAAACCAAGTGAGCTGTTAACCTCATCTGGGTTTTTTGTGCTAGAGAAAAATACAGGAAAAATAAGCCTGAATTACTAGCCTAACATTAGAACAATCACTGGGGATGATTAGGTTCTGGAGCTTTCACTAGTGACTGTGCCAGTCGTTAGGTGAAATCATTAAGTAGTCATGGGAGCTTTTGTCTCCCCCTCTTGGGTACAGACTTTATCCATCAGGAAAGAAATTTTTTTTCTGCCTTTGGAAACGAGAGCAATCAGGCAAATGATCCGCAAGAGGAGCAATTATTAGCTAGCTGAACATCACGGTTCAGGTGTAGAAGGAAGAAACTGGGTATGTGTCTGCCTGAACTGTGGCAGCCAGAGGAGACAGTGAAAATCTAAGGCTTGTTAGTTGTTCCTGTAGTCATGAGAGGTGATCGGGAGTTTGTGTGTGCAAAACTTGGGTCAATGGGAGCCAGGGTATACCCTGTGCTGAGCCCAGTGTTTGCAACCCTTGTGAATCACACCAGATGGATTTATATGACACAAATAGAAATGTCCCAAGTTCAGCTTTCTGAATATGTATTTGGTCAGTCTGGCAGGAAAAGTGAATTCTGGCTGCAGTGACCTACAGACACGTGGAAAACTGAGTCCTGAGGTGCAGGAACTATGTGATGTTAAAGGAATACCCTTCAGAGCCCAAAACCAAAGAAGGGAATCATCAAAGAAAGACCGTCTCGATTGATTCTCTTCTCATATGCATCACTTCTGCATTACACTGATATTGTTCTTCAGGAGGAGCAATATGGCTTGTTACCTTCACTATGTCAACAGAGTCGTGTTCCAGCTATAGACCGGAATAATGAAAAGCACAATTTTTTATTAAATTTTTTGTGTTTATTTGGTATTCTGTACCATCCTTTTTAAAAACGTATTTGTGATTAGTTTTCACCTCAATCATTTTTGCAAGCTGTAGAACTACTGTGACACTGCAAGCAGTGTGGTGATTTACAGATGAAGAACATAGGGGTATTATCTGTCTCTCTTAGTGTGAATACAGGTTTTGTTGTACAGAACTTTTCTTTTTGTCTTTCCAGCTTTCAATGTGTGTTTGTTTCCATCGGGTATCTGGGGATTGGTTTCTGCTCTGTATAGTCACTGAGTCTCAGCCTGTCCATCCCTACAAGGAATTAAAGCAGAAGTGGTGATTCTTTAAGGATTTTCTGTGTAATGGAGATGACAATGTATGTTGTTAGGAATGTGAGTTTTTTCCCTTGCGCACACTCATCTGCATTGGTGTTACAAAGCGTTTCAGAATCCTGACAGGACTGGAATGTCATGCAAAGCATTTTGATATCTCACTTAACCAAATAGCCCGGAATCACTGTGCAGGGGTAAGCCAAATTAATCAAAAGCAGAATGAGTGCCCCCTTTTATACAGATTGTTGACCTAATAATGAAACATGGTTCTTGGATTAATGATTGTAATCATGACTATATGTGCCTGAAAATAAGAATTCATTAAATATTTGTGTACTGAGCTCACAGGCAGCAGACATTTGTTTATTGCTGGCTAATTAACTACAACCCAATATATCTACTAATGGTATCTTTTCTCCTGTGTGGTAGTATTAACCTTTCTTTGCCCTTGCTTTTATTCGTCTTTAGCCACTCAGTAACATTGTCTGGAGAAACTGATACTGTTATAGAGGAAGCATTCATTCCAGTTGGAAGTGGAGAGGACAGAGGGAAGGGAGACATGCTGGAATGCTATTTTGCCTGGCTTTTACTGCAAGTCAAAGCTGAAGGAGGTCTTCTAGAGCGGCTCCACTCACACCTGCTCTGATGGTTCTTCCCTGTTGCACTCCTACCTGATGCCTGCCTGACGGTTCGTGTTTCTGGCTCCATTAAGATCTCTTCTGCATCTCATTCCCACCATTTTATGAAGGAGAGAGATTTTTGTGAAATACCTGTTGCTGGAAGCGTTTAAGAGCAGGTAAGATGCATTTCTGTCAGGAAGGAGGTAAGTGCAGCGGAATGCAGATGGGTTTCGATAACCTTCTGATTTCATGATTTGGTCATTCAACCTGATTTGATGCGTACTGACTCCCGTACCGCTTAGATACTCTTCAATCATTTCCTAAGCAAAGGCTTTGAAGAGAGCACTTGTTATTAGGGATTAAGCCAGACTTCAGCCCAGGATGCTTGATGAGTTTTAAGGCTGCTTTTTTTTTTTTGTCAAATGAAGAAAGGAGGACAAGAGAAAGCAAAGGCCATTAGTTTCATATGTAGCTTCTGTCTTAGTGAATTATTGTATATCGGTCCTTTTATTTCTATAATTTTAATTAAATTTGAAACCATTCATAATTATGATATAATGAAGTGCAAAATATAAAGCGTGAATAGAAAAAAAAATCTAAGTCCTTGTGAGTATATACACTCCTAGTGTAAGTTGTTAGTAAGCTGTGTAAGTTGTTAGTAATTTGAATTATAAAACAGGAAGTGTTTGATTTGCAGGGTTACCCATTTATACACGCAGCGTATCTTTTATCAGTACTTTTCTTTACACAAGAGGAAGATGTCAATCAGAGTGCTCATGGCGGTTTTTGATATGCTTAGTTATACCTCACACAAAGACGGTATCAGAATTCTGGGCTGGAGCATCAGACTGGTCCCACAGAGGCTTGTTCTGTTCCTGTACTGAACTTGCTGACTGCAGTGGAAAACTCCATAGTAGGTGTTGGATTTCCTCACTGTGAACCACTTCCAAGAGTAGCACAAACATTTACCTTTCAGAGAAGGTAACCAATTAAATAAACAAGGCACATGTACTGGGAAAATGGAATATCTTGTTAGTTCAGTGGACAGAGATTATGAGAACTTAATTCCAAACACCAGTTCACAGGTAGAATTACATGGGAAGAAGGTGGACAGCCCCTGCCATTCCTTGTACCTCATACAGACTTGCACATTCCATAACATCTTGTCCATCACAGAATTTTTCCTTCATGCCAGAAAACAAAACATATTTGTATCATAGAAATACATCACTTCAATATTTTCTTGATTTTTATGGGAAGGAAATGTTTTACCTTTTCTTGCAGACCAGATTTCTCTTTCAATTTTATTCATACAGCAATACATATAATAAAGTCAGTTACTGTACTTCAAAATGAAACACAACCCTTTCTTCAAAATACTCAACCTTTGGGTGAAACGCATGTGCGTGTACATAGCTTGATAAGTTAGGTTGAGATAGATATGCATATAATTTAACTTCTGTGTATCCCCTTGATCTTCTCTGGTCTTCCTTCACTTGCTCTGAGGTCATGTCACCTTTCTGACGCTTTTCTCATAATTTCTGTGGCTTTGCTATCTTGTGTTCCTTCCTTATGAACTGGAAGCAAAAGATTTGCATGGATTATTTTTCATGCTGAGGGACTGCATGAGGTGCCTGCATGCCATATATCTTCTTACAAAGGATTAAGTGGCCAGTTAAATGATGCCTTTTTGTATGGGGATGATTATAGGACTCATACGCACCACCGCTGAGACAACCAGGAGTTGAGCACAAGTAGGACTGAATTTGACCAGCATTGTCTGTGCAGGTTTGCATGACCATGTCAAATAAGGCAATGCTGTTTTAGCAGGACTATTTACATCACCCTTAAAATACAGTTAAAAAAGGATTAGATTGGTGTCCTTAGTGCATTCTCACTTCCTACACAAATCTGAATTTCATTCATACAGAGGACCTGGATGACAGGAAAAGGGAGACCTTTTGAAACTTAAAGGGAATTTTTTTTTTTTAATTAATAATAATTTTGAGACTAGAGTGGATGATAATACAAGAGACAAGGATGAAAGAACAAGAGCAAATACTTTACCTTGAAATAAAAAAAAAACCCTAAATGTGTGATTGAAGTGACCATGAATTGCCGTCATTAGTATATTGCTGAGACAATACTGATCCCAAAATTCCTTTAAAAATCTTTAAGCATTTGACTGATTGTGGTGCTAATAATACGATGATGCTGCAATTTTATTGTCAGGGTTGTTCTTGGGCTTGACATTGTCTTTATCAATCTGTTAATGAAAATAATGCTTATGTAAGGTATTACTGTGAATTCCTGGTTCAGAGCCAGAGATGGTGGCAATGATATCCTGTAGTCTAGCATGTCACAGAAGCGTTTGGTCTAGTCCCTTTTGTAAGTGAGCACTGGAGAGAGAAAGATTTGGGGAGTAGAGTCTTCATTTTTTTAAAAAAGCTGTTCTGAAGCAAGCACTGAGCCCCCTCAGATTGTCTCTCAAGTTTGAATAACATCAGCATTAAAAAACTGAAAGAAAGCTCGGAAGTTAATGCTTGATATAATCCCATTGACTTTTTCAAACTGGAGGTTCCTTTCTACATCTTTAAAATATAAACATGTATCAGTCTCTGCAGCTATCCTGTGCTTGCAAAATCTTGGGAGGAAAGCAAATAGATTGCTGTTAAATTCCTAATCTATGCTAGTGCTAGGTGTGTTATGTGTTACATTTCTCAAAATAAGTCAAAGCTCCAAGTTATATGCCCTCATAAGCCTTATTTCCTGGGTGACTCGAGCATTGTTTCCTGGACTTCTTAATTTTTTTAAAATCCTAAGTTTAGGCCCACTATAGCAATATTTTGTTCCCTAGTTCTGTAGGAACTGGAAGGATTAGAAGAGGCATGTACTTATGGTGCTGTACTGTTTGTCCCTGCCAGATGATTCCCAAAGTCTTCTTCTGGGAGAGTGCAGCTATGTTTCAGCTGCTTTGCAGGCAGATTGTAAACTGGCAATCTAGGTCATTGTAAATACAAAATAAAACAGCTGCCGATAAAACCGAAATATAATTCAGTATTCCCAGTACATGCAAAGAAACAAATCCAAGATACTTGGACTGAAAGCTGACATTTCCTTCTCAACTTGTGGTGCCGTGTTCTTCCACTCACTGAACAACCTCAGGTGTTGCAAGGGCAAAGAAATAACACGACATAGCAGAAGAAAGTTTCGGATTCTGTGGCACTTATGTTGTAAAGGACCTTACTTTGCAACTAAGCACCTGGCTTTGGGTTGATCTATTTGCAGGATAAGATATTGCCAAAGGTGCTTAAGGGCAGTGAAATTAGAAATCAGATTTATTTTGAAAGAGGCACAAGGTTTACAGTGTCATTTGGCAGCAGAAAGTACTAATGCCATTCGGAGCTCCATTAACATCTGCAGGATGTAACAGATCAGGAAGGTATTTAGCTTTTTAAAAATGAACTTCATGACCACATGCAAGAAGCTGCATTCGTTTCTAGTCATGTTATCACCAGACAAAAATATAAATGCAGAGGGAATTCAGCAAAGATAATTAAAGGTTTAGAAATACTAACTTATGGGAACTAACAACCTTTTCAGGCATAGCTTCATTAAAAGACAGCTGAGTGGTGAAGTGTGCTAAACACAAATATTTATATACACTGTCGTTCCTGCTTGCAGGATTCCAAGCTGATTTGTGTTTTTTTTTAAACCTTCCTGCTGCGTTTCTAGCATTTCATTTTGGTGGAAGGGTCTCTTGTAGGTAGATCATTATTTATTTGAAGATGGGAAAGTTTAGAAGGAAGGATAGGTTGTCCCAAAAATGAACCTGTGTGTTAAACCTGTCGGGGATACCCAAAGTTGCCCATTGCCTCTCTGGCCCCATCTACGCACAACACACAAGATAACGCACACACGCGCACAAATGTGGCCGAGGACAAAGAACAGAGTTTGCAGAATGAGAAAGGGTTAAATAAATTTAAGCATGGCTCAGGAAGTAATTCCAGACTTGAAGTGATTCATTGGAAATGCCCCGTTTCTTAGAAATTTTATGGTGAGAATAATCTATTAGTTTAGGCAGTTTGAAAAAAATGAACTCAGATTTGCTACGTGTAGATGCTTTGCAGTTCTTCACTCTAAAAGCAACACTTCCTGCTCTTAACTTTTGATTGGAATAGTTTGTTGTTTCTGCAGACATTGCCTTTGGTTTCTAAGTCCCACAAATTATATCACTAAGTGGGTCTCTCAGCATTTGCCAGTGTCATCAAACACTGCTTAATTGACCCTCTTTGCTCCGGGATTGCTGACTAAGTCAGAATAATACCTGTGAGGACTGACGGCATTTTTGGTGATACAAGCTTGCTGTCTACAACAAAATAAAAATTACCATACTGTGGTGTGTTACAGCTGGCAGAAAAGCTGTGTGAATAATGTGGTTTGCTGTATTGTTGATGTTAGTGGTCTGGACCGTGCTTTCTACAGCCCTAGAGAATGGATCCTCAGACATTTCTCACGATAAGCATTTCATGGCAGTGCCAAAGCTGAGACTTTGGTGTATTACGGTGATATTCTGCTGTCACAGGAGGTGACGTGATTTCCCCACTGGGATAATGTTAGGTTCATAATCTGATTTATAATAAGAACAAAATGTAATTTATCAATATAGCTTATAGATTTTCTGAATATTCAGAATTCACTGTCTCCGATTTTTTCATTGACCTGATTCTTGGCCTGATTCTCATTAAAAGTACTGCATATGAGCATAACTCTTTACACTTTTAGGAATAAGAACTGGTCCCACTAAAAAAGGCAAATCTGTATCTTATTTTCTCTACCATACTGAACTAGAGAGAACCGAGGACCTGTTCTGACAGATTCCTGATAACAACAACAAAAAATCTGGTGACATGCCAATGGACTTCATTGGAGTCCATTCTAGCTACATTAATCTGAGAGAAGACCCAGAAATTCTGTTTGGTTGGTTTGGTTTTTTTAAAAAAAAAATTTGAGCAAAGTTCATTATCTCTTTGACAGTTTTAGTCATTTTACTTGCTAAGTTTCTCTCACAGCTGGATTAAGATAAAGTTTAACAGTTTTCTTTCCTATTCTCCCTCAGATCAGTCGTGAGCCTGTGGGAGATGTACACAGCTGTGGAGCACAGCCTGAATCTGTTCAAACCCAGGCATGGCTTGTGTTACTGCTTCTTTGATTAAAATGGTCTTCAGGCACAACAGCACCCGCATTTGTAGAACAGTGAAAAGGTAAACAGTCACAGCCATATACATTTTTACACCGTACAAATCCCAGAGCTTTGAAAGGGACGTCATGTAACCAACTCCGGTCAAACAAATCAGAAGCATTTAAGTCTAAAATAGTCCAACATTACTTACGGAAAAATAGGAATTATAAGGAAGCTCTGGAGGGAGAAAAAAACCCCAGATTCTTTTTCTTGTGATTTAGTGTAAGGTAAACACCCATTCTGCTTTTGCCTTTCTTTCTCCAGTGATGCCACTTCATGTTCCAGAGGCGTACTGAAAAAGAAAAGAATCATTAACAAATGAGTCCTCACAAAGATCTAGCTGAAAAGCTGTGCTGTTATGCCTTTTCCACTCTTTCATTCAGAAGTGGATCCAGACTTTACTGGAGTGAAGTGAAGGATTTTTGGTGGCAGCAGTTTGCTTTTCAAATGAGACATTTTGTAAGATGCAAAGGTTCAAATCCAATATTGTGAGTGAAATGTAGTCACAGTGGAAATTTTCTCACTGATTTCAGGGCAACCAGAACATTCCCATAAAGATTTCTATATATTTCTGTTAACATTGATATTATTTCCCCATAAGGTTTATTGAAATCAACAAACTCTGTGGTTGCAAATGAAGCTCAGGAGATGCAGCTTATCTCGAGTCCATACTTATCTGTGTGTCACACAAGGCTTTTTCATAAATTTACTGTGGTGATCTATCTATATTTAAAAAAAAAAAAAAAAAGAGGGGGGAAAAAAAAAGAAAAAAGGCAATTCATAGAACAGTGAGCAAAACACTTGTCTAGGGCATGAGATGTCTGATTTCTGTTCCAACCTCTGCCAGTGTGACCTTGCACAGCCACTTCTCTGTGTTTCAGCAGCCCCAACTATAAAATGTGAGTAACGAGGTTATAAACACATCATTTTTATTGAGTAATGATGTTGTGTGGTTCTGTTTAGTCCTTTATTTCTGTTTGCTGTGTAGTTTAATATTTGCCGGTAAAAAGCATGCAAGTAGCTAATTACATTTCAGGGTTCTCAATCCTCAGTTCGTTGCAACTTATGTATTTATTTGTATCTGTAGAAAGGTGATATTAATCATTTGGAAATGGCTACAGCCAACTGAACTAAACGGAGAAAGCCAAATGTGTCGTGCTTTTGCAGGCTGCAGGTGCAAGGCAGCCCCAGGGAGTCAGCTCTGATGCATTAGAAAGTTTTCTACAACTCACTCATCCTCTAAACCCCAACATCCACTCTACATCCACCCTACATCCCCCCTGTCTTATACAAGTAAAATTAATCTCCATTCTCTTTAAGCAGTTTGCAAATAATTAAAAACATTTGTTATGGTTTAGTCTTAGTATATTCAAAGTATTCCTGTTCTCATACTGCTATTTCATCTGGTTTCTTAATCTTTTCTTTCTGCCCAATGTACATAAATAAAAGTCACTACTAGACGGTTTCCAGTGTACAAACTCTACAGGTCATTTTTTTTTTTTCTTTGAAGTTACACCTTTGAAGTTAAAACCAAGTCACAACGGAAAGCCACAATGTCTCTGAAATTATATTTGCCAATTTAGAATAAAGCTGCTGGTGATAGCGTAGCACAGGTTCTGCCCCTATGGTGTATATATTGTCTGGGTCTGTCTTTGAAATTCTAACAGAAAGGAAAACTGCAAGAAACTTTCGGACTTACAGATCTGCAGGAATACAGACGATGGATTTATGTGATGCTGAATATGTTATCTATATGAAAACAAGGTCTGCTGTGCCCATTGTAGTAATTTTTCAAATGTGTAATCCTCACTGTAAATCTAAAGTGTCAAAGTATGTTACAGAATGATTTTGTGGTGCAGTAATTAAGAAAAAAGAGGTTGCTTTTTCTCCTCATTAAAAAGTTTGTTAGCATACTTATCGTCAAAGCAACTGTGGCAGTAAATTTGCCTACATTTTTTTTACATTCCAAATTCAAACTTATTCTGAAATATGTTAAAAACATTTAATAGAAATTTCACATGAAACTGCTTTAATGATATTTGTAAAAGTCTCAGTACGTTTCTCTGAAAATTGTGCTTCATCTTCTGTTTCTTCTGTTCTTTTTTAGATACCTGTGGAGTTTAATAGAAAAGTATCTCATGTCAACCTTACTTTTAACAGGGAGTGTTCTAAGTCTTTTTTTAACTCTCTTGCATGTCCTGTGAAGAAAAGCTTGTATTTCTTTATAGGAAACAAATGCATGGATTGTGTTTATCATCCAAAAGAACTCATGGCTTTTATCAAAATTGCTGCTGCGGCCTTTTTGAAGTGATGCTGGGTGTTTAAATGTCTCCTTGCTAGTGGCCAGGTACGGTGTTTGAGAGATGGCATGGCCTAACTCTCATTGCAAGCCTATGGTGGTCTTAGACATCGCTATTTTGAAAGCTGCAAAACCTGCGAGAGATCTCAGTGGATCTCTCGGTGGCAAGCACTGAAGGAGCTCTGCTAAGCTTGTCTCAGCATATTTTATAACAATGATATTTCTAATTCTGCAAAGTCTTAGCTTTAAACTATTCCAGCTCTCTTTCTCATCTATTTTAGTCATTCTCTTAACTAAAAGTCTTTGATTTTAGTCATTTAATCACAGTTTTGCCGCAGGCAAGCTGTGTGTCTTCCCATGAATGGCCATTTGTTTCTGCATTTCTAAAGAGCACTGTAATAAGGAAGCCAGAGAGTTTAAAAGATATTAAAAGATGTCTTTGTAAGGTGCCATACAGTATGCAATTCCTTCACTTATATAAGTGGAAATGTTCAGTTTTTGAGACTTTTGATGTGTACAACACAGGTAGGTAGACTGCTGAGCATTAGGAGCTGACAATGCCATCAGTACTGCAGTGACGGCCTAAGATACAAAAAGCGGTAAACTTTCTAGGTAAAATACAAATTTTATTAGGTCGATTGTCATGTCCGTGTGTCTGAGATCCAGTACACTTTTTTTCATCTCTATCAATTAATCTAATATAAGCTACTGCCTATGCCATACCTTTTTTTTTTCTGTGTGTGTGTAGACATTCATTTCAAGGACATTAGTTTATCCACATAATTTTATACTGAGATTTGCTTTTATGATGATTTTTACAGATTTTCAGAGTAGAGATTTCAAGGGAATGGAGAGATCAAAAGATCCTGTAATCACAAGTAATCACAGCAATCACGGGTACTATTAAAAAAACCCCAAACAACCAAACCTCAAACAAATGCTGTTATTTGTATTGCAAATTTGTAGTGCATCAAAAATCCAACAGAAATTGAAAATTTGTTGTCCTGAGAACTTCACACATAGTTACAGATAATTTCTGCTTCAACAGAATTGCATGCAGCAGGCAAAGTTGCAAATATAAAGTTCATTTTCTCAAAGTTGCACAGGTCAGGTTGGTGGCAAGGTGAGGAGTTGCCATGAAGTCTCCTGGCTATCGGCTGAGCAATCAACACACTAATCCAGTAATTCACAAGACGGAAAATAATTGCTTCTAGGAAAACTGCTGCATGTAAAGAAAGTTTAGTATGATACAGTTTAATATTATAAATCTGACTGCCTGTTTCTTGTTGTCCGCTTTCGTAATGACAAGGGGCTCTCGCTTTTTAGTGATTGTGGCTTGTGTTAAACTAAATTTTAATAGATTACCATAAAATACCTCAGGTATTTTAGGTAGAAACTCCAAAAGGCCTTCATGGCCAGGCAGGTACGTGTGTTACAGAGAAAAAACAGGAGCAAAATTTTTCTGGCTACAGTTTGATGTAGAAAATATTAAGAATTAGTGTGGTGCATAAAAAGAAAGATCATAACCAAAAGCAGACTTTCTTGTCCTGGATTGTTAAAGCAAGTGACGACATCATCCAGCATCTCTCAAGATTTTCTTAGATTAATAGAGACCTGATCGCCCTCTACAACTGCCTGAAAGAAGGCTGTAGCGAGGTGGGGGGTCGGCCTCTTCTCCCTGGTAACGGGTGATAGGACGAGGGGAAATGGTCTCAAATTGCACCAGGGCAGGTTTAGGTTGGACATTAGGAAAAATTTCTTCACAGAAAGGGTTAAAAAAAAATGGGCTGCCCAGGGAGGTGGTCGAGTCCCCATCCCTGGAGGTATTTAAAAGAAGGATAGATGAGGTGCTTAGGGACATGGTTTAGTGGTGGGATGGCAGGGTTAGGTTAAAGATTGGACTCGATGATCTCAAAGGGCTTTTCCAACCAAAGTGATTCTGTGATTCTAAATGCAAATGTAGTACATGGATTTTTATCAAAGAGACCAGGGCCCTGTTCGGTTGGCGGGTGGCTGCCCTGTGTGGGAGGAGGCCCCGTGGTGGCCGCAGGCCGGCTCTGTAATGGCGGGACACGGAGGCGCGTGAGGAGGCACAGAGAAAGGAGATGTGAGGGGGAAAAAAGTGAAGGGGCTTGTCTGGAGAAACAAAAGGGAGGGGGCACATGAAGGGGCTGTTGTTGGGGACGCGGCTGGAGCCACACTCTTGGAGGGAGGTGCTCTTTGCTGTCCTGGGGGGGCACTTGGGCAGGCTGAAAAAGGAGCCCTCTCAGGTCTTCCCAGTCACAGTGACCGAGCAGGCCTCCAGAAACGGGAGCGCCAGTCCTCAGAACATGACCACTTTACTCAGTGTGAAATGAAATGGGCACCTACGGCTTCCTGCCGCAAGGAGGTGTCGCCGCAGGGGCTACGGATAGGCAGGCCTGGTGCCTGCTTGTACACGCTGCCCTGTGCAAAGGATCTGCTGATGGAGTGTCTGTGGAGCAGTGGTCCGATCCAGTTCATCCTGCTAATGAGAGACCCCTTTGGAGGGACTGGGAAAAAGGAGGTAATCAGCCACGGCTGGCTGGTCTGTGGGAGTGTGTTTATAATCAAGGGGGAAAGGACCATGAAAGGGTAGTGATCACTAATGCTGTGTCTGGGCAGTTGGGCACAGTTACTGATGCCCCTCGGGTACCACCTGCTAAGCTGGTGGGACATCCTATGTGTACCATCATGGGGTGAGCACGTGGAAGACAGGTGTGAGATTAGCAGCATGGCCGAGGGTGAAGCGAGGAGTCCGGTAGTATGGTCAACCTTGAAAAAAGTGGCAAGAAGAGCTGAAATTTTTCCATGCTCCTGCACCAGGAGTTATGGATCTTGCTGAACAAAAAGGGGGAGGATATGATGAAGGGAACTAATGACTCTGTTTTGAATTTCTAGCCATATTGAGAAGCCATTTCTAGTTGCTTCCAACATGTTCTGGATTCAGCTCATGATCTTAATGATGAAGGACGCCACGTCCCATTAGCAATCTTCTGAGCCATACGGTTCTCCCGAGAGCCTGTTTCAGTAAGTTGGTTGACGTTTCTGTGTGATGCATACAAAATATACTTAACAATTAAAGTATTTTTTCCATTCATCATTTAAATCAAATTACAAGGCACTTGAACATTGAATAATTTATATTCCCCAAAAAGATGTTAGGATATTAAATAGCAGGAATAATGTTAGGTTTATTAAACTGTTGCAGAGAACTCTCTTCTATCTTTGGTACTGCTTCAAACTCTTCATTCCTATCAAATAATTGTTTCCATCTTTGGCTTGATTGTAGGGTTATTTCAGAGGGGGTTTTTTTGTTTGTTTCTTTTATTTTTTAATGTTTACTGGGCAAATCTTTTCAGTTCAGGCATTCCCCAGCTGGCTAATCCAGTCACTGAGTTCTGTAAAAGCAGGATCTTTTCAAAAACATGTGCCTGTGTGTTCTCCTCATTTGGAGACAAATGCACAACTCTTTTCCCAGATCCATGTTTCCCTCCTGGCAAAGGGCTGCATATTGCCTCGGTGCCTGGCTGTATTGCCTAGTGATGTATTATTGTATTTATATAAACGGATGCATGTCTTCTGCTAGAGAGTTTTCAGAGAGATACAGAGGCACGTGGAGAGACACTTAATTGCATGTGGGTTATTTCTTGGCAAGCTTCAAGTCGAGATACTGACTATATGAGAATAATAGCAAAAATGCTGTAGTTGGTTTTGCCCATGAATTTTGGCAGGATGATTTCAGGACCCACCCGACTTGTTTCGAGGCTGAGGCAGTGTGCATGGGAATGGGAATTTGCCCTTGAGAGAGTTGTATTCATAGATAGAATCGTGTAGACACAGTTGTTGCAATCCAAAAAGAAAATGGGAAAAGAAAATTTCATTGTGATCAGGCAAGTTAATGCTCTGTTTGAGGGAAGAGTTAAAACCATAATGCAGGGGTCGTATATAAACCTTACTTGCCTAAGAACCACTGAGATGAATAAAAGGAAGCACTTGGAGGATGATAACAAGGATATTATGATGGGTAACACGACGTTTAAGTGCCAGTGGAATGGGCAATTCTATAAGCCCTCAGGAAGACAAGTGTTGCTGAAACATGACAATTTATTGAGTGAATTTCCTAACACACTTGTTACCATATTTTTTCCCTGCAGTACCACAGTGAATTCTGTCCTGCTTTTGGCACAAAAATAAAGGGAAGAGAATGTCATCCAGCAGGAGGGTGCGAGAGCCTGGAGTCTGTCTGTTACCGAATGAGGACGGTGAAGAAGTAGCTTGCTTGTCTCTGCAGAATATGGAGAACTTCACAGAAGGTGGAAGGTCCACATTGACAGATATTGTCGAAGGGACTTATGGTAAGGTTTAGCTTGTCTCACTTAAAAAGATTGGAAGCTGTAGCAGGAGGAATTATGTGCGAGGGGGAAAAAATAATTTTCCTGTTGTGGAAGGTAGATGGGGTAGGATAGTTTTTACATGGAGGAAGATGGAAGAGGGGGAATAATCAGGGTAAAGAAATAACATGGCTTGATTTGTAATGGTGGCTTCTAAGTGGACATTTTGATTCCTGATTTCAAATAGTGAAAATAGAATCATAGGATCATTTAGGTTTGAAAATATCTTTAAGATCATCAAGTCCAACCTTCAACCTAGCACTGCCAAGTCCCCCACTAAACCATGTCCCGAAAATACACACAAACTAAACTGAAAAATAGTTTAATTTTAACCCATCCTGTCCAACACTGCTTGTTTTGTTTTATAGCAAAATTATATTGGTGGGTACTGGGTGTGGTCTTGAAGGCTGACATCTGGTCCCCTTGCTTGAACATCTTTGGGAACTGCTACGATGCTGTATTCGTAGCGAAGGGTAACCGCAGTCCATATTAAAAAGTGACTGCATAAATCAGCTGTGTTTCTCATCTCAGTCAATGCCTTATAGTCATACAGCTGCAGAACACTGTATTGAAATAAATACTAATTAATCCAATTAAAGTGCAGTTTGTACTTACTGTTAATAGCGTATGGTTTGTCTGTGTCTAGCTAGGTCAGGTGATACCAATCCAGAGTGCAGTGGGTGACCGATCTAGACACTCTGTGTACTGGAGGTAATAAAAATTGTGGTGCAAATTAAATGCTCTTTCAGGGAGGATAATTACTTGGAGCTCATAAGTGAAAATAGTCTCTGTGTATCCTTCAACACAGTATAGGAAACAGTAGCACTCAAGAGATGAGGGTTTCTGTGTCTTCTACCAAGGCACTCCTAACTGCTGTCATGTAGAAGATTCAAGCTAAACCTCGCTTTCTTGGCCAGAAAGGGAAAACTGCACCAATTAACTCCAAAGAGTTCTGTCTTTTGCCCCCAAATTATGTCTGAATTTGATTACTAAAGACAGAATTATGGTATTTTCTATGTAAAAGCAATAAATAAGGTGTATGTGTGTGAAGTCTTTTCTGGCTGCAATGCAATGGGAACTTCTTGTCTGAACTATAACTAAGACTTGAAACCCTTTGGAAAGAAATGTGGGATTTATGGATGCTTATCTAAACCAAACAAACTCTTTGCCAGTTTATACAGCAACATGCAGGAACATTGAGTTCACTCAGGTGATAATGTCTATTTCTAATGGTTTGCCTAAAGATTTTCAGCAAGCTTCAGCCTGACCAGTTCTAATTTAACGTAACAGACTTCCATGTGTCTCCCTACTCCCTGATGTGGTGCTAGAGTAGTTATATTGGTATTAATTGCTCCAGGTTATGGCTTTAGCCACTGCTGATTAATACTCCAGTGATATGACTTAAACCAAGACTAGAATACTTTGTGCCCAGTATCTGTAAACTGATCCAATTTTGTTCATCTCAGTAACTGGATGAAGTTACACTGTTGCTTTTAGTGCTGGATCTAGACTTTTGTGTGTTTTTAAATTACTAGGTATCTGCTAGCTAGAAAGGAAGAGCTCAATGAAAAAAAGAGATGACCACAAAGAGGGACCTTGTGGAGATGATAGCAGACAAATATTTGCTTGAGCATGAAACAGTGAACCAAAGCTGAATCCCAGCACCTTCCCTTGCTTTGCAGTGAGTCACTTAACCTCTCCATGTTACAGGGTTTTTTAAAATCAAGCTAATTACCTGCCTGAAAGCGTAATTGTGAGACTAATTAATTAATGTTTGAAAAGTACTTTAAAATTGTAAAGTGCAGTAATAACTGCTGAGTGTCGTCACTTCTTTTTTTGAGGCAGATATGAGCAGTACCTGCTGTTGTATATAAGTATGGAGGACTGTTTGCCGTTTCAGACTTTCCTGCCTGATTTCACTGATTGCCTCAGTATCTGTTGTAGTAACCTAAAAAGAAACAAAACATACCAGAAAGCTAAACCCCTGTCGGCCTGCCCCTGTCACACTCTTCTCGTGTACCTTCCCAGCTAGGGGATTGTCTGACCCAAACGATGTCCTTCACCGAATTTGCCTAGAAAAAAGTGTTTTAATTTTTATTCAGCAAACTTTCATAGAATTTTCCTATTTCAAATTTCATCTCAATCACCCTACCTTTCTCTATTCATTTGTTTCTATAATTTGGTGTTAAATGCCAGCAGGTTGCTTCTTGGAAAACTGCAGACAAAATAAGACAGATGTGCCAAATGCAAAGATATTAAGAGACCAGTTTCCATAGCAATTGTAACCACGGTCTAAGATCTCCATTCCTGGGTTTGGAGTTATGCTGTAACAGCTGAGCAGATAGAAAATGCTAGATATTAGTTGAATGAGTACTTGATAACGTACTGGCTGCCATCTTGTCCCACATCAGTTTGAATGGAGATGACCAAGGTCACGTTACTGGCATTTCCACTGCTTTTTATGTCATACATTCCATTTCCGTAATGTAGCTCCAAAAAGGGGATCTCATGAAGATTGGCTAAGAAACGTAGTTAAGAGCTTAAATAAACATTACATATATCATTATATATGATTCTTACATACAGCATATATAGAGAATACAATATATAATAATACATCATATATACACACACCCTATATAGGTAAAACATAATATATAGCAATATATATTCTTTATATATGGCACAATATTAATATATGAAATACATGTTAGATTACCTGGAAAAGTACCAGTTCAGAATTGAGGACTTCAGGGCTTCATCTGGAAAAAGAAAACAATATACAAGCTTTCGTGACATATTTTTGTGTTTACTTGCACTAACTCTTTTGTGGTATTGATTCTGAAATTACCTCTATAGAAGTATGCTTGCATACATCCACCTAATATAATGTGGATGTTACATAAATAAAGATATTGATAGATGAAAGTAGTAGCGTCTTCACTGTAGCCAAGTCTGGGAGTAGATGAATTGTTAATTCAAATTAAATTGCTTTTATGAACTTCTTGTTCATTTGTATTAATTGCTTGTACTGACCTGACCTGGCCTAGCCTACTTAGGTGGAACTGCAGAAATTAACTTTGCTTCCATTTTGCATGCACAAAATGCACAGAGAATTACTTGCTTAAATGCACTCACTCACATATGCTTTCTACAGAAAAATTAATAAAGCTCATGGATATTGTGGCCCAATAAGAGTAGATGTGCCTTTGAGGTTTCTTTCTATCAGGATTTGGGTTGTACTTCATAGAGGGACAGATTGGAATGGTTTTGCCTTGAGGTTTGAAAGTCTGATGGGTTCAGAAGTATTCCCATTACTTGTCCCAGGTGTGCTGGAAGAAAGACAGAACTCGAAAGATGTGGTTTAATCAGGTTGCCATGTTATTAACTTAGCTCAATAGAGAATTATGCGGCAATAACTCATGCAGTATTAATTCTCATCCTTCTTCACCTTCATATATTTATTTGAAGGCTTCCATCATTGCTCTTGGATTTGATTTGTGTTGGTTGGTCTCACGATATTTTGGGAAGAGGTTTAGTTCTTGAGAATGGCTAGGATGAGGAGGGAGTGGAAGAACAAGCCCAAAGCACAACAAGACCCTCGATGTATTATGTAAGCACCAAAGACTAGTTCAGCTGCTTGGAAGTTTTTATCTCTGCTTCTCCACAATGCCTCCTTTCTCTAAGGCTAGGGCTATAGTTGTGTCCGCTTCCTTTACATATGAATGTTGTGTGCTTTTGAGATTGTAGAAAACATAACAAATGTTTTGAGAATGGATTGGCTGCCATAGACAGATCTATAAAACTCAGTGATACCCTGGCAAAACATGCACAGCATATTTGTACATCATTTTTGTAATTTATCAAAGTGAAAATCTTTTTTTTTTTCTTTTTTTTTCTTTGTGCATGTGTCTGCTTCTGGACTTCTTTTCCAGACAGTGTAAATGTAAACACTGGGAATCTGGTCATGGAGATTTTTATTTTGACTAAGACTGCTCAGCGTGACCAGGAGCTCTGGAAAAGGTTGCCAGAGCCACCTAGAACATAAAGAATTGACAGAAGCTGTCATATGTATGATGAAATTTTGCTCAGTTATATAAACCAAGGTACTCAAAATGGGCAGGAGAGGGAGCACATGTTGCAGCAAAACCCAACATCCTTAAGAGTTCTGTGTTTTCATATCTGGAGAGAGAAGGGGTCCTATTTTGTATCAAGCATAAGGTAATAACACATGAACGTTTAACTGTGATTCTGATCAGTTCCACGGTAACTTTAAGAGAATACAGATTGAGTGGCTTCTGTAACTAGGCCAGAATTAAATAATTAATATATTGTATTTTACTGTAGTATTCTCTCTTTTGGACTTGTATCCAATCCAAAAATAAAAAGGAGAGGGGGGAAAAAATGCTTGGTGTTTTTCACCAGATATCTCAAAAATACTTTTTTAATGTCAGAATACCTTTATGCAGTATTTAAGGAACAAACCTATTATTACTAACTTCTTATTTAACCATATTTTGTGTGATAGTTGGCTATTTTCTCAAAGTGTCAGTCTGTAGAGCCCCATCAATAGATGCATAAAACAGTTTTCTTTTATACTGAAGCACGCTTCTACCCATCTTGGCTTCAGAGTGACAATGACAGCCTTCATGCCCTGTAGGATTAAAATCCAGAAAGGAAATACAGTAAGACAGATAATAATATTTATGATTCTCAGGTTTAGAGTCACTCTCCATTTTTGTAAAGCGGGGAAATTCTCACAGGGGACTTCCTTGTTTAGCCCCTTATATATGGTTAAGGTTTCTAAAAGGTTTATAGAGCTTCCAAATAAATATTTGTAAAAGGAGTACTAATGCGTGGAGAGAGCAGTGTTGAAAAGCTAGTGATATGACTGCTTAACTGAATACATAGTCATTATAGATTTTATTTCCAAGACTTTTAGTCACGCAGATGGCTACTTTACTGGGGGGGGGGGGGGGGGGGAAAGGAGTACTAATGCGTGGAGAGAGCAGTGTTGAAAAGCTAGTGATATGACTGCTTAACTGAATACATAGTCATTATAGATTTTATTTCCAAGACTTTTAGTCACGCAGATGGCTACTTTACTGGGGGGGGGTGGGGGTGTGTGGAAATTATGACACTTTTGCGTGATGAGGTGCAAAGACAGTTGGTAGAGAACTGATACAGGCTTTAGTAAGCAAAGCTCACAGGTACTATAAATGTGTTTCATCCTTTTTGCTTATGCGTTAAGCGCTCTCTAGATTTTTCTGGTAGACATCGTGATTTTTGATTCTGCGATG
>NW_009258543.1:336903-394054 GCF_000687185.1 Egretta garzetta
TTAACTGTGATTCTGATCAGTTCCACGGTAACTTTAAGAGAATACAGATTGAGTGGCTTCTGTAACTAGGCCAGAATTAAATAATTAATATATTGTATTTTACTGTAGTATTCTCTCTTTTGGACTTGTATCCAATCCA
This sequence comes from Egretta garzetta, assembly GCF_000687185.1. Taxonomy (NCBI): domain Eukaryota; kingdom Metazoa; phylum Chordata; class Aves; order Pelecaniformes; family Ardeidae; genus Egretta; species Egretta garzetta. The sequence continues at coordinate 337,043 of NW_009258543.1, forward strand.
AAAATAAAAAGGAGAGGGGGGAAAAAATGCTTGGTGTTTTTCACCAGATATCTCAAAAATACTTTTTTAATGTCAGAATACCTTTATGCAGTATTTAAGGAACAAACCTATTATTACTAACTTCTTATTTAACCATATTTTGTGTGATAGTTGGCTATTTTCTCAAAGTGTCAGTCTGTAGAGCCCCATCAATAGATGCATAAAACAGTTTTCTTTTATACTGAAGCACGCTTCTACCCATCTTGGCTTCAGAGTGACAATGACAGCCTTCATGCCCTGTAGGATTAAAATCCAGAAAGGAAATACAGTAAGACAGATAATAATATTTATGATTCTCAGGTTTAGAGTCACTCTCCATTTTTGTAAAGCGGGGAAATTCTCACAGGGGACTTCCTTGTTTAGCCCCTTATATATGGTTAAGGTTTCTAAAAGGTTTATAGAGCTTCCAAATAAATATTTGTAAAAGGAGTACTAATGCGTGGAGAGAGCAGTGTTGAAAAGCTAGTGATATGACTGCTTAACTGAATACATAGTCATTATAGATTTTATTTCCAAGACTTTTAGTCACGCAGATGGCTACTTTACTGGGGGGGGGTGGGGGTGTGGGGCAATTATGACACTTTTTTTTTTTTTTTTTTCAAATAAAAAGGCAGGGTCTTTACCATTGACTTTACCATTGAAACACATCGTAGTCTGTTGGCGAGTTTTTCTCTTAGTCAAAAAAAAAAAAAAAAGGCAAATGAAGAGCGTGATGAGGTGCAAAGACAGTTGGTAGAGAACTGATACAGGCTTTAGTAAGCAAAGCTCACAGGTACTATAAATGTGTTTCATCCTTTTTGCTTATGCGTTAAGCGCTCTCTAGATTTTTCTGGTAGACATCGTGATTTTTGACGATGAAAGCTCTGTCACGGCAGGAATGAATTTGTGTTTTGTCTGCCCTGTACTTGAATAACAACCCTTTGCTCTTCTGTCCAGCTGATAGCACCCAGGGACAAAGTTGTTGTAAAGTCATCTCCAGAGACTGGTGAGCGGTGCAGAACAAAGACTGTCACTGCACTGTATTCTGATTAATTCCATACCTTCAATAATGCAAATTCTTGGCCAGGATCTGGATTCTAAATAACAAACAAGCATCAGAGGGTGTCTCTTACTTCATAGTCTGGAATGATTTCTAGAGTTTGGCATTTGGGAGCCAGTATCTTGGAAAGGGAGAGAGCTCTGCTGTGTTGCATAATTGATTTATTGAATATATCAGGTGTGGGTTATTTTGGTGGCTGCGCTTTTTTTTTTTTTTTTTTTTTTTTTTTTTTTTTTTCCCCCCATGTGCCTCTGGACACGTAATGCTTAGCCAAAACATATACTTAAAGACTGCAGTAATCCAAGGGTGTTAGCTCTTTTTTTCCTCTGCCAGCAATATAGGAAACTAACAAGTAGATGGCATTCTATCTCTATTTTTAAATTAAGAAACAACTGTTTAGGATGTCATATAGTCTAGTCCTTATGTTATGTTACATTGTTAGTCTGAACAAAGAAATGCGTATTTATTTAATTTAACAGTTATAGCCTCTGATTCTAAAAATACAATGATCAATATAAACATTGAATTAAAATTGATTCAACACAAAATAAATTCACTTTTATGTTGAAGAACTCTCGTTTTCATAAAATATCTGACAAGAAATGACCTTGTGTTAGAAATGGCCAAGTAATGAAATACCAATTTCCTGACAATCAAAAATACCTGAAAGTAATCAATGGGGCTTAATGATGAAAAGGAGAAAAAGGACTAATCTTTTTTGTCTGTAGTTTGCATCTTCAGGTTTATTATCAAGGAAGGAATCTTTTTCTCCAACAGTTAAAGGAAAATGTGAACTAAAATGAGACCATGAGTTTCTTAGAAGGGTTCAGTTAACAGTAGCTGAGTCTAGTTGTGGTTTCTAATAGAGATGGATAAGAGAAAAAACCAAAACATATCTGAGATATTGAAAAATCTGCTGTAATGATGTGGAGAAAAGTCAAATACTTTCAGTTTGTCTTCAAAATTCAGTGGAACCAAAGAGCAAATATTCTTTTTAAATTTCACTTTCCAAGTGTTTGTTGCTGTCTTTGAAAATGCTTTACTTATGTATTTTAGTTAGTTAATTAGCTATAATACAGTTTTCCAGATATTCTTCCTGTTGAAAAAAGTCTTGGTCATTTGTGTATGTTTAGGTTTTTAATCAAATAGCTGCTTTGAAACATGCCATGATCTGTTTCAGAAAATTCCATCCTTTATCTTAAGCATGTGTTCTAATATTTGGTTCTTAGCATTTTTTTTTTTTTTTTCCTTAAAAGTGCAGAGGACACTGCTAGAGTCATCTCTGTTTCTAACACCAGAATGGGCTTCAAGTTTGCTGGCTGTTTACAGTACAAATCACGAAGTAGCTTCTGCTTATGTACCAGGAAAGTGAATGGACAGTTGGACGAACTGTGTAATTAATATTTCCAGCTGAATTGGCCCACAAGGCTTGATTTATAGGTTAACGATGAGATATATATGTGAGCATATAGACATCAAGTTGTTTTGCTTCTTTAAAATCCTTTCTTCTACCCAAGCAGCACAGTGGTTAATTGTAAACAGTTTCTATGTCTCCTGAATAGTAAAGCACTTTTTATTTTTTCTGCAAAGCTTTACCCTCCATTCAAGGAATTAGCAATGTGGGGGAGCACTGAAGTTTCAGGGTGGCTGGGGTTTATTTGAACTTAGATAGAAAAAAGTCATTTAGACATTGAACTGAATTTTGCACCAGATAAGTATCTCATGCACCTTGCAGTACTTCATGTTTCTGGCCAAGAAAGAAACAAGTCAAAGCCTTTCTTATAAGAGAGCATTTGTTGGTTTTTTGGGTTTTTTTTCCTCCACTTTTGGGGAAGAAAGGGGGGAAAAAAGATGATTCTGTGTTATAATACTCTAATACTTTGCTTCACACATGCTGCTAATATCGTGCTCTCTGTGACACCTTAGAATGGAAACTTGAGATTAAATGTTCCCAAGTTGCCCCAGTTCAAACTCTTACCTTGCCAAAAAGGTTTTGGTAGTGTCTGATGGGTCAAGGATCCAACTGTATCTGAGGAGGGCTGCAGTGTTGGTAGATGATGCTGATTGCTGTTATCAGCTAAGTCTTGCAGAGAACATTTCCATCCTCCAACCCGATCAGTTCACCTTCCCAACCCATTTAGTTTGGCTTTACAGTAATGATGTTCCATTTTTAATAATCATTACTATTTGAGAGAGCAAATCTAAAGTTAACAAATCAGGTAAGAGTTATGGGTTGCAATCTTTTTTCACAAAGCAGCCTACTTTCATTTGAAAGGAAAAAGGGTTTCTTCTTTGAATATCATCAAAATATAAATCCACGAATGCCTGGAGAAGTGTGAAAGGACAAATGTGCAGCACAAAGGCAATCTTACGGAGTGTTGAAATTCCAGGCTGCTTAAGCATAACATGGAAACTTATTTAATTAGTGTCAGAAAAAAACTTAGGATGAATTATTTTCAGCCAGCTCCTATTTACTTTTCCTTGGTTCCTTAAGATTTAAATTGTTATGTATACTTCAGGAAAAAAAAAAAAAACCCAAACAATTCAGAAGCTCTAAATATTAAGCACAATACAATGCTGTAAGTATATAGCATTTGATTATGCTTTTAAACATACAGGAAAAGTTATTAACTTTAAATTTTCATGCGAAATGTATGTTTCCTTTTCATAGGCATGCCCAAGGTTGTTTTTATACCTTTTATTTGCATTACATTAATGCCTAGGGCTCCTATATGTTAGATATTGCAGCCATATATGTGTATATGGGGTACAGCCATAATGGCAGTCCTCAACTCAGAGAATTGTCTGTCTCTTGTCTCTGACGAGACAGATAGTAAGACAGTAGCAAGATTAAAGGAAGCACAGGAAAATTAAGAAGAAGATCTATAGACAGCTCATCTTGTGTCATCCACCACTACTTAGATTCCCTTTTTAATGCGAAGAAACAGTGAGTTCTCACAAAAGCCAACGTGTGAGTGCTGAACAGCTTGAACTTGCTCATAAGAATGCAGTCCTGATTCTTGAACCCCAATCCTTATTCTGTTCAAGTGGAAGGTCTATAGCTAAGGTCTTACTCTACTCGAGATGCTTTCAGATCTGACCCTCCTCCCAAAATTTAAATGCTTTTAACAATAAAAGCCATAGTTTGAATTAGTAACCAGTTAATTCTTGTAGCTATATTTAATGATACTTATTAGATTTTGTAATCTTTATTTTCCACTTAACAGCTGTTACGCCACACATTTTCTATGCCTTATCTGTATATGGACTTTACAGAACACCTATTGATTGCAGACTGTCAGGGTCCTGACTTACTGGAGCTGTGAGAGAGGAAGGGATAAAGTCCAAGGGGATCTCAAGGAGTGAATTTCCTCTGGAACATAAATCTGTGTAAACCTTTACACAACTGATCCACAACCTTTCTGAGCTTTCAAGTAAAACTGAATTTTAAAAAGATTGGCTTAGAGGTGAGTGCTTAATCCCACCACCATTGAAATCCATGACAAAATTAACATTGTAGTCAGGCCCTAAACTGTCTTCAGTGACAATTTTGAACTTTGCTCAGCTCCTGCCTGCTGGAGAAAGAGGTGCGTCAGAGATGAAGGTAAAGGTGTTTCCCTTAACTAGATTGTCCTTATTTGCTCTGTCTTGAGCAAGCAGACTGTGTCAGTTTTGATGCCTATTCTAGCCATCCGTAGCTCAAATGGGATTCAGTGTGCTCATCACAAGGAAGGGCACAGTAAATAAACAAATACTGATTCGAGTTGCCTAGTTATTCCCAGTAGAATCTAGGTCAACACCCATTTTTTCTTTAGGCCATAAATGTGTCCTAAAGTATCTGACACTTCTCTAGGGCTCTGAACTGATTAACCCATCCATAAAAGATTGAAATTTATGGGCCTTTTGAGTAATTTTCGGTGGGACCATGCCTTTCATACCAATGCTAACTCTATTAGCAAAAAAATAACTGCTAGAAAAAATAACTTTACTCTTTCAGAGTAATAAAAAAAGAAAGTTAAACTTTTGCTTAAGATTTCCTTGATATTCTTTCCTTTTTCAGAAGGTTTGCTTGCCAGAAAGATGACTGCAATTAAACAGACTTGCAGTTCTTGCCTGAGGGCTTTCAAGAAACTACCTCACCTTAAAGTGCATTTTTGAATAGAGGTTAAAAATGCAGTTTAAACTTAATGAATAGTGATGAAGTGTTAAGAGGCAAGGTATCTAAATGAGAAACAAAAATGTATTTGAACTATAGTCCCATAGTCTCATTAAAATCATATTAAAGTTATCTCTCAAGGAAAGATTGTCCAAACTGCATGAAGGCTTGCAGCACTGATGGACATGGCTGCATCTCCCAATTTGATAGAAAATCTTTTCCTGGATAATGAACTGCTGCCATGCCCTGTTAGGAAGGGCAGATTCCAGTGTTCAGGAGGGAAGGGAAGAATATGATCAGCTGTAGCTGGAAGTTGCATGTTGTTTCAAGGCACAAGAGGAAGCAGACTCTTCTAAGGATTTCGAAAAGAATCCCTTCTCCTCCTCCTCTCTAAAGGGTGAGATTCATAGAGCAGCAATGGGACTGTAACATCAATCGGAAGGGAAGGGAGAGAGGAGCAGTGCAGTGTTTGGACTGTGACAGGGTACTGTGCTAATCAAGTAGGTTAACAGCTCCTCAGCTTTCCTGGTAAATCTGTGAGTGCAGATATATTAATTTTACTAAGCCAGCTTTTAATATTATTAAGTGCAAGACTTTTATGAGTTTCATCAGCTGTACTGGCTCTGGAGAATGAGGTTCTTTGCTGGATGAGAAGTTTATCTGGACTAGAACTGCAGCTGGAACACTACTGCTGGGTTCCACTGGCCAGAGCTTCAGCTGGCATAAAATGGGGCAACTCTTTCCTAGGGGATGATGTGTAGAAATTCATGTTGGTCTGGAAGAACTACAGCTTTCATAGCAGGGAAATAAAGAAATCATCAAAAGCAACATATTTAATTAAGTTAATAATGCAAAGGGATAATAAAATGCTGTATTATTAGTAAATAAAATGATATATTCAGTTCTACAGCCTGTGTCTATTAAACAAACTGAGTTAATATTTTTTTTAAAAAAATCTAAATCCCTGTAACAATTTTTCTAGGATAAGTATGATAAAATATTCAGTAACTATCATAAACATGATAAATTTTGGATTAAGAAATGCATGTGGTTGGTGAGTGTCAGCATTCTGGCATTGTTACAAATAGTGTCCAATTTATTTTGAACTTGTAAATCCTTAGTAGATTATTTAATATTAGCAGTAAGGAACTCTAGGCAGAGAAATGGTGACTGCAATTTTATTAAAATAACACTCTTGTAGATTGCTTCAGTAAATCTAGAAGATCATCAAGATAAATGAAGAAATTAATTAAAAAAGCACAAAGGCTATATCCCCAGCGATTCTAGCTATTGTGGAAAGAAGTGATGGTACTTAAATAAAAAAGTCCACAAGTGGAAGGATTCACTACAGTTTATCGTGAAATATTTCCCTTTATTCAAGTTCTTATCCCAGGAGTAGTCATTTCAGTGGTTATCAGTTTCATGCAATTCCATTCTTTTCTTACACAAGTACCAGCAATTATTATAAAATTAACATTTACCAACAGTTGCAGTCATTGATGTTTGAGACTGAAAAAAGCAGCAGTGTATTTAATGAAAGGAAGATTGAAGTATCTTAGATTGTCTTGCATAATAATAGAAAAAAACATCTTGGCAATTATGGCTGCACCCATATTGGTAGAGGTTGATATTTGGATACTTTTTCAATGTTACAACTGCATTAGAACAACAGGTACTGTTGTGAACTCTAATAACAAAATACACGAATATAATAATAATTTTTGTGCACCAAGTGTCATGAACCAGACTATACTCCTGCCATTTTCTATGTGTGCCTGCTATGATTTTGCCACAAATACATGTGTTGCTCCAGAAATGGGACTACAATATTTATCCAGCCTTTTAACTAGTGTGCTTTGAGTTTTTGCTTTGATACTAACTATGAAAATTTCTGGCATTTGCTCAACTTATGTTTGACATTTAGCAGCCATATTGCAGTTACTCCATGTGCACATACTTGCCCCTAATGTAGCTTACTGGTCTTTCGCTGGAATTCAAACTAAGTCTTCTTTCTTCTTCTTCTCATCTGAGAAGGCTACAAGCATGCACAACCATGGTCACGGTTGCCACAGCTGCTCTCATATATGCAGAATTTGTAAGCCATTGAATTGTCTGTCTGAGCCTTCCTTGGAATAATGAAGGATTATGCCTTATCATGTCAAGAAACACAATAGCTAGATTGTATAACATTTGCTCACTGAAATAGAAATGAAGTCAAAGAATGTAAGTCACATAACTACATGGATCATCAATCATGTTCCTCATTACTGTTTGTTCTAGGAATTTAAATATAAAACATTTTTCATGGGATGGTCTACAGAAAATACCTTATTTCGATTTTATAAAGGTCTCAGTCAGCAAAGTCTAAAGGCTTGCTAGACTCAGTATACTTCAATCTGCCTAAAATTGCCAGACCTCATAAGGCAGAGCCCAGTGGACCTACTTGGTGACAAACCGCATAGATACTATTGACAGAAAATTAAAAGTCATGTTTGATTACTTGGCACCATTAGAACATGAAAGTTATATAAACTGTTCTCCATCTTTCAATAAACTTAGGGAAGAGAAAAGAGAAGGAAATTCCAATGAGATAATAAAAAGCAGTGATAAGCTATTAAAAGAGGAAAATTAAAATCTTAATATAGAAGCTAGCTTTGTGTTTCTTGTAACTCACAAAATCTGCGTGCTCTTATCCACAGCCACAGGACACCCCGCCTAATTCACTCATGATTTCTGCTGTCCCATTTTAACCTCCTGACTAAAAGCTGGGTGAACATGTTAGTGTGCTGCAGAGTCCAAGGTGATAAAACATGCCAAACAGAAAAGTTTATTATCTCAGTTGTGTGGTTTCCACACTGAAACTGGCTTGGATCTGGTTTACCTGGTGCACAGACTGGAAAATAAAATATTAAATTTCCACATTGTAGCATTTTCATGAAAATAAAAAAGTACCTTCTGCATTTTTGCAGAAATTCTTTTAATGTCATAGTCAGCTTTACTAATGTGATCATTAGAGATGTGTGAACCTGGGGGGAAACTTGGATATTCTCTTGTGTGACTGAAGGAAAAAGAAGCTTTTTAATAAGCCCAGAAATATGGTATAATTAGAGTCAATGGAGAAAACATAAGCAAAATCTAATCAAGAAAAAAAAAAACCAAAACTGATAGATCTAGATTTTTTTTTTTTTGTGATTTGGAAACGATGAGAATTTTCAAAAGCACTATAAATACAGTAAAGCTGACTAACAACATACACCTACATTATTTTTAAGAATTTTGTTGACTGCATTTTTCCCCATAAATGCACATGGGATAACCTACAACTAGTGTTAGAGATGCTTCGGGCATCTGATCTCCAATCCTGAATCTGTAATATAAACTATGGAATTACTGTTATATTGCTGCAGTTTCATGTTATGAATATCGGCGACTGTTCCTACTGGAAGTGCTTCAACTTAAGCCAAGTGGCTTTTTTTTTAAAGTAAGGCTTTGTAATTTGCCCCAGATCTGAGGGCAATCATCCCCGCATTTGTGTGTGTAAGCCTAGTTCATATGTGGAACACAGAAATGTTTTACATTTCAGATGGGGAAACTGCGAGACAGTGGTTTGAAATAATCTGGGCAACGTTTCTTGGCCTACTGGTGACAGTGCGGAGAATAGAATGCATTAGGACATTACATTTGGGGTTTTTTGTGTGTGTATACACTCACATGTTAATTTTGTGGCTGAACCATTTAAGGAAGGGCAGGAGCAGTTAAGGTAGCCTATGTTTTAACTACTATTGGGAGAAATATTACTAGATTGGTAAAAATACACCCAAGTAACTCAGATAGTTGATTAGGATTTCATGATTTTGTAGGGCAATGCTTACATCAGTACCACACCGGTGCTGTTATGTAGCTATTTATGCCCAACATTTGCCAAAAGTTTGGGAAGGTTAGGTGACGGTTGAAGTAAAGGCATAATTTAATGGATGCTTTCTTATACCACTAGATTAATTTCTGCTTTTTTTTTTTCCTGAGCATATAATCTGCATTTAGATTATATGTCTGTCCTGTCTCCCCTTACTTTTTTCTTTTAAGGATATACTTTAAGCCATAATAATATTTTTTCCCTATAAGACAGGTGTCTTATTTTCTGGCAGTGAATTATTCATAGGTTTTAGTATATATCCAGACACAAAGTTGATACTCAAATGTTTCACTTGGACTGTATTGGTCATATGTAATGGCTTTTGTCAAATGATTAATTGTGAACTAGAAAAAAAAATACTGTACATGACAAGATCAAACTAAGTTCAAAGCTATATTGGATTGTCAAATATTTAATGTATTTGCCCTGTAGTAAAGCTAGTTGTTCTACAAATTGGAAATGTAACTTGGTCCTTGATCTACCTAATGTAAATTCTTCTATAAGGACTTTTTTTGCCCAGGTTATTGTCCTGCTTGTTTTTTAAGCATATATACTGCACTTTCTCTCTTGTTACTTTAGCTATTGTCACTTTGTAAAATCCTCTCTAATAGCACTTGTTCTTTTTCAGCTTGACGGGTGGCCTTCCTTTCCTCGTGCCCTTTGCATGCTTTGAATACTGATAGATAGGATAAGATTTACCTGGTATATACAGGAGAGAAAAATCTAACTTCTTGTTAGAATTGTTATTGATATTAAAGGCTACAAAGGTCTCCAGTCCTTAAAGAGGATGCTTCAAAAAAGCTGCAGCAAGGTAATGTCTCAAGACTTGACCCTTCATTTAGAATGTCTCAGCAGAGATATGTGCCCATGCTGTTATTCAGTGCAGACATTTTAGCCCATTTTATATTTCAGTAATGGAAAGGTGTAACTTTCTGTATTGATGGTGCCTAGAATTTTATCTGTAGCTCTTTTGGATTTGTTATTCAAACACATCTCAGTGACTTAGGTATCTAAGTCCCAATGAAAGTCAGCGGAACTTAGATAAATGGATTTTAGGGACAGGATTATAAGCATTTGCTATGAATTTCAGCATGCCACTCTCCACGGAATCTTAATTACTAACTGGGGATACAACATGCCTCTAACTTCTTTTTGAGCTATAATAATTATCTTTGAAAGATAACAGTCTTTATAGCAGTCAGCTGGGTGCCTAGGCCGCGTAGGTGCAAACCTTACTATTTATTTTTTATTCACTCCTCTTACTGCGTCTCTGGAAATCTCCGTCACTCACTTTGGCTGGCATTCTTCTAATTTAATAGACTATGCTTGTCAAGATTGTATATCAAACACTGCAGACAATCAGCTAAGTCCTTAGTCATCTGTCAAATAATGGGGTCTTAGGTACACCGAGAATAGGTTGGCAAAGTAGGGTATGTTGCATTCTGAAGTTTAAACTGGAGCCCTGTTTACTCGTAATACAAAAAGAGCATTAAGAGATTGATAGTCTATTTGAAATTCCTTTGAAAATATATCCCTGTCTGGATCTTTTTTACTGCTTGTCTCTTGTGAGCCTCTTCTTTAAAAAAAAGCCATTCTTTTAGATCCACGCTGCTATAAAACCAGAAAACTGTCAGAGGCCTGCTGATCCAATTACAACTTTAAAACTTTTAAGCTTTTGATTTACAGTAAGCTCATTCCAGTTAAATACAAAGGCATCTTCTTCTTAAACTCCACATTGTTTTACAGTTTATTTTACAGTATTTTTCACCTCTTTTTCCATTTATTTATGGAAAACAAAATAATCATAGAATGGTTTGGGCTAGAAAGGATCTTTAAAGTTCTAGTTCCAACCCTCCTGCTGTGGGCGGGAACGTATTTCACTAGACCAGGTTTCTCAAAGCCCCATCCAACCTGACTGAACATTTCCAGGGCTAGGGCGTCCACAACTTCTCTGGTCAACCTGTTCCAGAGCCTCACCATCCTTACAGTAAAGAACTATCTAATCTAAATCTACCCTCTTTCAGCTAGAAGTCATTACCCCTTGACCTATCACTACGCACCCTGATAAAGAATCCCTCTCTGTCTTTCCTGTAGACCCTCTTTAAGTACTGGTAGGCTTTGAGCTGGGAATTCTCTTTGTGCACAGATATCACATACATAAAATGATATTTTAGATTTCCTAAATAGTCGTTCTTGTTGCTGTGGTGATTGTATGCAAAATAACAGACCTTTTTCTGCTAGGTCTCTCAGTGGAAGAGATGGGGTTGAACATGGAGGTAAACTAAAACTTTAGTTCATTACAATGGTTGGTGTGGCTTGGAAAGAGTCCTGTCAAGAAGCAAGTAAAAATGATGACTGACTCTTCTTTTAGTGAGTTTTAGTTTAGGAATTAGAAGAATGGACTGCAGAAAGGATAATTTTTGTTTCTTAGGAGGAGTCCCCTGAAAGAGTTGTGGAGGACAGAAGAGGTTCAGTAGGTTTTTCAGATAAGTGAAAGACCTGATCACCTATTACTAGGCGATCGAAATTCATTACTGGAGCTCGAAATTCATGAGCGTTGCTGGTTTGTATTTATTTTGAACTCTCAGCTACATTGGCGGAGTGGTGTGTCTAGAAAATGAATCCCTTTCTATAACTTGTGAAGATTAAAGGATTGATGTTTAAAAAACTTACACAGGCATCTTATAATGATAAAAATGTATTGGATGAAGTATTACCACCAGATATGCTCACTCGTGATTTGCAAGTAACAAGGAATGTACGTGTTCAAGTAAGGATAGAATTTGCCTTATTTATCTTGCATTATTACAGTTACCAAATCACCAAGAAGGGCATGATCTTGCAGTATACTCTTAAGATTTTAAATGACCAACTTTATATAAACAAAGATTAAAAATCCATTGTTAACAGTGCTAAAATTTGCTTCATAATAACACATTTGGCAGTTACCTGTTAAAAGTAATTATTATTTAATTTGATGAAGTTCCCTATAGACCCCTGAATTTGTAAATCTATTTGCTTATTGTTTAATAACAATTAATTTTTAAAATGGAACACTGAAGAAAAATGTTACCAGAGTTTCTTTGGTGACAGTCTCGGTCCATAATTCATGCAAAGCTATGTATTCATAACTAATGAACTTAACCAGCTAGGACATTATAATATATTTGCCTTCTCTGTTTATAATTAATTTCTGAGGGGATGTCATTTTTAGATGCTGAAATATTTTTCTGCCTAAGAGTTGTGATGATTATTTCCAATTTTTGAAAAGATGTCTGTAAGGGCTCAGTGCTAAAACCAGTTATGCATATGAATAAATTGTCTTTAAATCAATTTAGTACAAAGCAAATGAAATCAATAGGACTACTCATGTGAATTTCTTTACTCACATTTGTAACTTTTTGCCAGATCAAGGCTGTACTTCACTTGGTGACACAGGAGTTGCAGTAGCAGTTGGTTGATCTGTGAAAGTGATTCCCAAATTTAGGAGACTGAAACCCTATAAAATGTGTTTAAAATAAGAAGGTAGAGTTCTTCATTCTCGGTTTTTACCGAAGTTCAGGTTTGATCTCAGTAAGTGTTCCTCATTACCTCTCAAATGCAGGTTTTTAACTTCTGTATGCTAGGTTAGTGCAGGCACTTGTCCTGTTCCTTCCCTGTTCTTTAAAAATGCTAGCTGAATAAATCACACTCCCTCCCTTTATTTCTGGGATGTAGTTTTTAGTATTCAGACTGTTTATTTCTTATAATGAATTTAGAGTTTACAAAGTAAAAATGATTGTGTTTCTGAAGTAATGGAGGAGCATTCTCATAGATATCATACCTGCTGTTTAAATGTTTTAGATATAAATGACAACATGGATTTTTGTTTAAAATGTAATGTTCTTTAAAAGCATCTGCTCAGTTTCTCTCAAATGACGATATTGTTCTCAAAAGCAACATTCAGAAAAATACTATTTACTGTATCTCATTTATGTAGATAAATTTAGTGAATTAATCCCATTGGGTGACAATGGCTACTTTCCATATATAGAGTGCCAAAGCTTTACATGAGTGATAATGTTCAGTAAAAGGTGTCTGAAGTGCCAGTTCTGAGCACTAACAAGACCTTTAAAGACGGATGTGTTTGGGCTGATCAGTTTTGTGAATGCAGAGAAGCTTGTTAAATAGTCATCTCTGAATCTCAAGAGCAATTCCAAAGCATAGTAAAAATGTTTGCATGACTGATGCATTGTTTGTATTGATACCCATCAATAGTTATTTTCATAAGTTAGACACATCACAGAGGGAACATATCCAAGCCTACTCTTTTGTGGGAGTAGTCATGTAGTCACATTTCAGGCAAAATTCCCACGAAGCCCAGAGGATTATGACACATTTGGAACCAAAGACAGAAATGACAACGTTTCTTCATGCTGAAAGAAATTTTGCTGGTTTAACATTGTTAGTCCTTCCAGTGTGTGTAGGTCTAGGAATATACATTACACAGTTGCGTGATAGGTGCAAATCAGTTTGACAGCTCTCTAATCTCCTTAACCTTCAAGAAATGTGACTGTTGAGTAACACCACAAGTCCTTTCCTCTAGAGAGTATGTTCAATACCATTAACAGATCTCTCCCAGCCACCTTTCTTTGGCTTACACAGGAAGAAAAAAAAAAAAAAAAAGATTAAAAAAAAGATAATTCTCATTTTCCTCTCTTCACTACTGCCTCCTGGTCCTGTTTCTCTTGGCTGTACAATTTTCTGAATGATGCTGCCTGTGCACTTCAGAAACGTTATGGTCTTGTTGCCTTTGTTTTTCCAATATAGTTCTTTCTTATCTCCATTTTAAGATACAGTTTGAAAATGCTTTTTGTACCTGTGATCTATTCCAGTAGATCTTGTTATGGCCATTATTGCTATTGTTATTAGTATCTCATTTATAATTCCGAACAACTCAGCTGATGTGCATGCCCTGTTGTGTTTCGCATTGCACCTCAACATAGTGAAAGTACGGCAGTTTGTAAGGCAATTCTAGTGAAGGGTGGGAGCACAAAGGGAGAGAGCTAAAGTGATAGTCCTGGTCCTACCACTGAACGCAGACTGGAAACTCAAGAGTCCTGAGGCATCTGTATGCACTGCATCCTATTTTGATCTTCTATTGACTTGTCTGCTCTTTTGACTAGTCTGACAACCATTTCTTCACCATGCTATCCCACAAATGTGTCTTTGCTGTAAACCCCTATTCCTCTGAAGACCCTGCCATCTGGAACAGCCTTTCGGAATCTCTCTGCCTCATTGACTTGCTGTATCTTTTTAAATCTCATTGGAAAGCAGATCTTCTCACTTGTCTGAGCCTCTTAATACTATATTTCATCTCTTCCGTTATAAGTTATTTAATTTAGTGATTACATTATTCTAATCTGTAAGGCACTTCAGAATACTATTTGGAAGGAGAATGCCCTGTGTTATTATGCTATGTTATATTGTATACTTACTTTACAGGAAAAAAAAAAAATCGCATTTGAAGTTATTGATCACAATTTTTTTTTTTTTGCTAGTATTCCCTTTTTGAGTGTTTTCTACTAGTAAAAATGCAAGTAAAATTGAGGTTCGGTTTTTTGGGGTTTTTTTGGGGTTTTTTTTTGGTTTTTTTAGCTAGTAAAAATGCAAGTAAAATGGAGGTTTGGTTTTTTGTTTTTTTTTTTTTTTTTTTGGTTTTTTTTGGTTTTTTTTAAGGTCTTTTGAAGGTGTCTAGGACAGGAAACCTGGATGACTGGCCCACAGTAATTTGTACTTACCCCAGGCCTATCTGAAAGTAATCCAGTAATAGTAAATAATTTGTTTTCCAGGATATAGTTTTCTTATCAGGGACAACTGTCCCACATGTGAGGGGGACAAAACTGAATTATCATGGGGAATTCAAAATTAGAGACCAAAAGAGGCCAAGACTTGTTGATGAGGAAAGGAGCTTCTGTAATTCTTGACTCTGTGCCATCTGATTAATTATTGTTTATACGGACTTATGTGCTCCCAGAAAGCTGAAAGGCAGCACAAAATTATATTTCCTTAGAGACTCATCCATTAATGATGTTAATGATTGTCGGTTATGTTCAATTTGATAGTTATCATCAGAAATGATTGATTGTAGCTATGCCGCACATGCATATAGTTAGCAAAATGTCCCCGCACTTTGATTATGCCTAAAAGATTTTAACTTATTAGCATTATAGTTTGAGACAAATAGAATCAGAGAATACATAGATTTTGGTTTGGCCTATTGCACAGTGAGATGCTTGAGGCAGAAAGCTTGGGTTCAGGTTCATTTCCATACCCAAACTTCCCTGAAGCTTCAGGTCTGGGATTGGGGCTCATTATTATAATGCATTACGTTAATGCTATAGATGAAATTCCAATTCATTCTTCTTCATAAGAAAGCCTTTGACATGATATATTAACCATCAGATTAGAAGTAGACTGACTAATTATCATTTAACGCAATTGAATGCCAGGGTTTGTCATTTGATGAGGCTGGCTGGGTGGGGAATATAAATCTGTTAGTATGATATAGTTATGAACTTCAAATGGAAGGAAGATTAAGATTTCATGAATGCAGTATTTGTTCACCGTCATTATTCACAGAGTGACATACCACATTGTCATAAAAATGCTAGCACCTACCTTTTCATTCGTATGTGGTTTTAGGAAAAAGATTAATATGGTCCCAGTCAGAGCTCATATGGACCTACATGCTGTTATTCTTTAACAGTACTGCATGGGCAAACATGTCTGCACATCTCCTGCAGATGGGTAGTGGTTCCCTATTGTAAGGGAATAAAGAATGACAAAGGAATAAGCCCTCTGAGTCATTAAGTCTAAATCATTGCTATCGCAGGGAAATTTAGCCTAAACTCATCAGTCCACTCTCTTTCAGATGGTTCTCTGGCCATCCTCATTTTTTGTGCTGATCCTCATCTAGACTGCTTTAACAAGTAATTTCCAGTATGACAACTAATCAGATATTTTACGGAAGTCCAGCTAGATTAGTTTTATCTCATTTTCTCTTCCATGAAACTAGTTCTCCTGGGGAGAGGGGGAAAGCCAGTAGGTCAGCGTCACTAATCTTTCCTTGGAAACCTAGGCTCCATTGGCTCCTGTTTTTTTATTTCCTTTCTAGGTCTTCATTTCCACCCTCCTTAAGGGTGCATGCACTAGAGCCGCAGGAGTAGGTCCATGATTGCACTAATCACTTCTATCTCAAATTAAAAATAGAATATTGCTTTCACTGCTCTCCAGTCACTTGGAGAGTCATTTGACGTCCCTTAATTAAAAAATAAAATAAAAAAAAAAAAATCACAGGACTTGAGAATTTATATGCCAGTTACTTTAATACTTTAGGGCGGTAATTCTCTAAACCAGCTGAGTGATAGGGTTAGTTAGTATTTTGTTTCATCTCAACTTTGGTCATTTCTGTGACTATGCTTTCATTCTCAGTAGCCATTTTACTCTGCCCCAAGTTCAGTACTGTTGTTATTAAAAATTCAATGTTTCCATTTATATTTTCATCTATATCTAGATTATGTTTTATCTTACTCCCTAAAACCCCCACTTTGTATTTTTGCATTCTTTTATTCGCATGATGAAAGGTTCTTGTGCTATTTTTTTGCAATTTCATTGTGAAATCATCTTGAATTTCACAGTTTTCACTTTCTATCTTCCAAAATTCTGCTTCTTTATTGACTGAGCTCTTTTTTTGCATTCTCTGTGGGCTTTTTCTCAGTACCTTTTGAGGTCGTTATTTTTCCAATGAAATGAGGAGTAGGTGTCCACTCTGTATCTAAACATTTTAGTTTTCCATAATTATATTATTCTCCAATGTATTTATGTCCAAACAGATTCAAATAATGTCTACTGATATGCAAATATGACAGTAGGATCTTGTATGAAATTTCTTAAACTATCTCAACAGAAATAATTTTACAATTATTTCTCAAAATAACTTCAAACTCCTGTTTTACCTGCACTATTGGTTTATAACTCCTTGGAATTTCTTGCATTATTTATATACAAAGCTAATCACCACTTCTTTCTTTTTTTCTTTCTGAACAGCTTTTAAATAAATTTGAGTAAATATTTGCATAATTTCATCTCAACATTAAGTCACACAGTACTTCTGACCCTGCCTTCCCTCCACATCATCTCACCGATTCCAGATAATATCAGCACAAGAAGGTGAAAAACGAAATGTGTTTGTTGTTTGCTAGTAGTACTGTGTAGCCTCTGAAATGTGGTCACTCTTAAACTGTACAAAGGAATATTATGTTTGCATACTTTGTCTTCATATCAAATGTGTTCTTTTATTAAGTGATGTGCACTGCCAGATGTGTCGCAGATTTTTCCACAGCTGGTTTAACTGCCCATTTGTGGTAGCTTGTAACAAAAATTGAGACCTTTATTAAAAAACCCTCTAAAACCAGTTGCAAAAAAGTGGTTTAGTATCTGATGGTGCCTATCTTGGAATGATGAGAGGATCCCAATTTTTCAGCAAGGGAAAATTAAACAGTGAGCTTAGATGGAGGCATGCAAAAGTGTTCATGAAAAAGCTGGAAGCCATTGTTCTTCATTAATAGAATGTGCAGTCTGCAGTCAATATTATACATGAATTAGAAACTTGCAGTTTTAGCCATGGAGGAGATTGACACATATACTCCATAAGTGAATTAGTGTTTTTCTTATATCAGTATTTATGAACCTCTCTGATTCTGATCTATGTGAAATTAATGTTTAATTATGCAACATTTGGTATAGAGGAAATATTTTAGGATAATAATATTGTGAAATATTATAAAATATGTATATTATGCACCTGGAAGTCTGTAAATGATACTTCTACTGTGGGCTATATATGTATAGATCTTCTTAGACACACATCTCTTTCGGAAGGGAGAGCAACATTCTAAAGCCAGCTCCAAGCATTTTAATAAAACACTCAATATTTGAGAAAATGTCTTGTAATTTTGAGGCAGTTTTAGGGAATGATAAAATAAGTCCCTTCAACAAATTTGAAAAAGTTTAAAGTTATAACTTGCTACATTTTTAACCTAGAAAATATTTACTGCAGAGAGGAGGGAAGGTTTCTGAATGTAAGGGCTAGTCATCAGCTCGTTATTAGATGGCTTTTTTTCCCCCTCTTTCCTTCTGACCCCAGATAGCTGCACCTCCGTTTGAATGAACTCAGGGGTGTCAGCAGGTTTGGCATCTTGCTAGTTCGGCAGGCGTCTTCAAATCTTGTGTGCTCTAGGGCATCTATGGGGTTCAGACAAACAGCTTTGACTGTTTTCCAAATGATATAATCCAAAAAAGACTTAACTAAATATGTTTGCTATAGCTCAACAGAGACACTTCCAGACCTGATTAACCTTCTCTGTCACCAGAGTACTTATTGAAATATAGCAGCAAGAACATGAATTATGGTGATGTGGGTTAACGACATGAAAGGATACGCTTTTTGTCGGGTTAAGGGAGAAAAGTCTCTGGAAAAGGACTTTCAGGGCATAAGAACTGAAGCTGTGAATTTCAAGATCTCTCTAGTGTGATTCACTGATCCGTTCCTCCAGCAAACAAAACTACTGAGGAAAAGAAAACTTTATTCCCGCAGAAAAAGAAATGCATACGACACAATATAATCGATTTAATTGCTATGTATTTTGGTGTAATATTTTACTTGTCATGAACTGGCATTATCTATCCACTTTCTGTCCGCTCTCTCTAGCATAACAAAATTCCCACTCTTGTTGGCAACAGGAGTGACTTTTTGATTGGGCAGGATTACGTGATTTCTTTTATATTCTGTAGTGACAGCTCCTACATGGGTTGGTCCATGTAGTTAAGTTATTACCAGAAAATTTTTAATGCAGCTGTCCTTGCTGCCTCCAATGTTGTCAAACTAGTACTTCTTTTGAGCACAAAAGCTCATAAAAAGTTAAAAGCTATAGACACCATAATTTACACATGTGTTTGCAGATATTTTAAAATATGTATGAATTTTTAATTAATCCAATTTGTGTGTAAAAGCTGGAATCAAAATAACCCCAACAAAAGTGTTCTATAAAATGACAGTCTCTGAATAATTAACATGCCACAGGCATTTGCAAGAGGACGTACAAATTTTACTGGGGAAAATGCCTAGTTTTCATTTAAGGCAAAATCTTGCAAACGCTGTTCAATGAGGTCTATTTTTAGTAACTATCTGTATTTTTGGGCGTCTGCCTCTAATCTCATGTGTACTCTGATACCACCCAGTGGATCAGGTCCTGTCAAAAGAAAAAGAAAGGCAAAAATATTGTTATTTGCTGAGCACTCAGTGACTTATATTTTTATAAGCTTTCCTTAAACAATTTAATTTCTGGTAATTAGAGTGGTTGCAATCTTTCAGATTAGAAGGGTTTAGTGTTTATTAAGAGGTTGCCTTCTGTGTTGCAAGATGGTTATCAGCGTGGGTCCAGTCTGGTATTACCAAAGACATAGTATTCAGGGAGAAGGGTTTTTTTTCTACCTCTTGCCTTTTTTAACCTGAAGGAAGAAATTAGATATGTTAGAGCTTCTGATCTTATTCATGCTCTGTTGATCACAGATTTCCTCTACAACTTGAATAAGTAGGTAGTGACATATTTTATGGCAATGCAGACCAGATCCCCCCAAATCAGTATTCTCCCTCTTTAATGAAACTCAGTGCAAGTTCTGGGAAGTGTGCCAGGTGCGTGAGGGGATTTCACAAGCTGGGGTAGGGGGGAGGGCAAGGATTTAACAAAAAGGAAGGAGATGGCAGGTTACATGATGTAATCTCTTCTCATATCAATTTTGACATAGTGGAAAAATTGGGTATATGAGCTCAAGGTGCCCTCAGGCATCTTGACTTGCCAGTGGTACTTACTCAGCACATCACTGACCTTGGCATTGTTACAGAATCACATTTGTTCACAGATGAACTGCTCTTCAAGAGTTTATCCAAATACCAAGGCACAAAGGCACCTGGGTGCCTTACCCTTACTGACTTCCAAAGTTGATCAGAATTGACAGTACTCCACAGAATATTTTGTTTTCAACAGTCTGGCATTTTACTTTGAAAACCCAGCAGGTAAGGAAATCTCACATTGGTTCTAAAACTTCCTCTCTAATGTTATCCGACTTGTCTGAAGTGGACTTTGGCAAGCAGAGAATTGACTGTAAGGCTCCCAGGTTTAAGGTTGGCTCCCTGTCCATGGGCCGTTTATACTGACGTCTTACCGTGAAGTTTGGTAGGTTATCCAAATTCAAAAAATTTCAGAAGTTTTGAGAAGGACATCTCTTAGGCTTTTGTCCAGAAAAAAAAAAAAAAAAAAGTCTCCAGCTAGCTCTGACAGTATATTGAAGTTACCTCTCTTAAGTAACTTCTAATACCTTTTGTTCTATATTGTTCAGTGCTGATTTTGGCTGGGATGGAGTTAATTTTCTTCATATTAGCTGCTATGGGGATTTGTGCTGAAACAAGCAAGTGAGCAGCATGATGCACATCGGTCACCCCTTGGGGAGTTCTTTCAGACTCCCTGTGCACGTGGATTGCAGTCTTGTCTCTCTTGGTGTCCTGTAGCGTGAGTACCATAAGGTCTGGGAGACTCATGGTTGCAAAATCCTACCAAACCTCTGCTCTTTGCCATGAAGTTCTTTTGTTGTTCTTCAAGTCTGGCTTTTTCAGGATTTATGCAGGATTCCCCCTCCATCACCTCCCAGTGGTCTGGGTGCTATATCTCCCAGATCTGCAGACACTGTTTTTTATTTCCTTTCTTTCTCTCTATTTTCCCTAGTCACAAAGTCAGCCGAAGCACTAGATAATGTTAAGCATCTCATTAACATTCAAGAGACTGCCTCAGCACTCACCTAGGGATTCAATTCCAGGCCAGGAGTCACTGACAATACATTTTCTACAGTCTCCTTTCTTGCTGCTCCCTTTGTTTCAATTGGCAGCTTCAAACTTCTCACATTTCTGTTCTTTGAATAATATTCCCAGCATCTCGAAATTTTGCCATGCATAATGTCATTTTCCACATCTCTAGTTTTTAGCATGAAAAAGTATTTCTTGGGTCATAGTAAGCTTTTTACCTAAGGAGTGAGTAAACTACTTTTGGGTGGAAAAAAGGGTGTCAGGTTGAACTAGCTGAAGTCAAAGACAAGAAAGCCATTTCAGGGTAGGGTAGGGAAAATATATGTAACAGCCTTTGCAAGGAAGGAACAAAACAGCTCACAGAATGCTGAGATGGTTTTGGTCGATCATCCACACTACTGGAGAAGAGATTTCCAAGGAGCGGTACTTGTTTGGCTGAATGCACTGCAGTATTTGGCTTTTTCCAAGGGACCTTTTCTCCCTCTACCTAGGCTAGCATCCTAATATGTAGGTTTAGGCTTCTAAGCAGTGAGTCTTTTCTTAACCAGCTGTTCATGGATTTTTCTCTTGGGTATCTGTCACTGCTTTCTGAGATTCCCTGAATTCTTCTCCTCCTTGCTGTCTGTTTGAGGGCAGACCTGGCAGTGTGGTATGGTGAGCAGCCAGGTGCCCGTCTACCAGGTGTGCGAACATGCGTGCTGGATGCTGTCTGGGGGCTTAGTCTGACATCAGAAGAGCCTGGTCAAGGAGTAGGTAAGCCTGGGAGTCTGCCAGATTCCTCCCAGCTACTGAACTGCATCTTAAAGACCAGTGTAGACAGATAAGTGTTCTCCAGCTTTGGTGATAGTTGTCAAACTGAGTGGGGAATTGAGCTGCCTTTATGTAGCCAGCTGACTTTAATAATTATTATTTTTGTTTAATATTGGCAATAACAGAGTCCTTTTTTCAGTTTTTCTCTGTGGAATTGATATAACTGTGGAATTTTTCTTGCTGGAATATAGTTTTTATGCACAATATCTGGCCAGATAAATAGGTTATTAAAAAAAAAAATCCCAATCTTTATTCAGTAAAAAGTAAATAAATCTTTATCAAGACAATTGTCGGTAGACAGATTTCTGCCGGGCATTCATTTGAAAATTGTCAGTTCCCTTCTGAGGAATGTCTGTGCATACAGGCACTGGGCGTAAGCAGCGCCTGTATGCACCTGACTCACCTTAAGCACTATGTTTGCTAATGAGTTAAAAGGCCCATTCGTTAGAATGATGTAATACAGTGCAGAAAGTCTGACTGTGATGGGATCTGATCTTCACCACTGTGTTATGGAAGCTGTGGCTTTGCTAATCCTCTGTCGTGTTCAATTCCTGTTGTTGTTCTTTGGGTACACTGTGAGGTATCTGAAATCCGTTCATTACTGGTGGGACCTTTTCAAATAACTTCAGAGAATTATTCTCACTAATAAATGTCCCAAAATGTTGTGTATTTGCAATATAGAAGTTGCGGACTTAAGATTTTATGTTTGCAGAACTTGCAAGCTCTGAGAAAGGATCATGTGAACAGAAACACTTAACAGGTTTTCTTCTGTGTATCTGGCCATTGAATGTTTAAATAGCTGGCAGAAGTATTTACTCTTTTATTTTAAATAGTATATTCCCAGCCTTAACCTTTACTGTTCATTTTTCTTCAAAAGTATAAAAAGATTTTTTACTATAATATCTCTTGCTAAGCAGATCTGGAGACTCAGTGCATTACAAAAAAGCAAAAATTATTTTAAGCAACTTTCTTTTTCGTTGTAAATCTTCTGTCTTTCCTGTACACCTGTTGTTTTCGAAGCTTAGAAATGTAGGGACTTTACTGATGCCATCAGCTTAGATATTAATAAGTTAGAGAATTGGTTCTGTGTTATCAGGCATAACAAGAAAGAAAAAAAGAATCCATATTTTATTTTCTCCAAATCTAATTGTGAATACCTCCAGATTCTGTGATAAGTTCCGCTGGGGTATGTCCACTGTAATATTGTTGAAACAAATTTTTTCTGGCTTTATGTTGGGGTACAGGGAATGATTATGAATCTCACTCAACTTCTCACTACTCCATTACCCTTTGGAAGAGACTGCACTGAGCTATGGAGCTACTAGATATGTCATACAGTGCAATCCCTCTTCATCTTCAAGAAACATGGCCTCTGAGGATAATCTTTATGCAGGACACACTAGAACAGTATCAGCCCAGAAGATGCCAGAAGAAACACCAAAAAAAAAAAAAAAAAAAAAAAAAAAAAGATGAGGGCACGCTCAGAGGGCACACTGTTGGCCTTTGAAAATAGGAATAAAATGCTGTACGTTACTAAGAGTGGCACAGTAAATACTCCACAGGAGTAATTTGCCTTTACTGTGCAAAGCTGCTTGCCTAGCTTGGTGGTCCTTCCAATGACTTCTGTGTCTTACCCACCATTCCTTCATGGAATGCCTATTGATTAATGATGCAATTTACCCTGAGACTCAAAAACAAGCAAAGGACAATATTTTTTGGCACTCTCTTTGGCATGTCGACTAGATTGGGAAATGCCAACACATTCCTCTCTTCTGGATAGTATTTCTACAGAAGGATTGATGCATCAGAATATTGGTGTGCAGACTGCTGAACTAACAATGGTTAAATCACAAAAAGTGTTATGAAAAAGCTAAGATAGTGAGGCGGCTTGCAACAGCAAAGGACCAAGTGACCTGAGGACCTGAAACAGAAGTGAACCCACCTAACCTGTGGAATGGCTAGAAATAATGGTGAGTGGTTGAAGAAAGAGCTTGTCCTAGCTAATCTGCCAGCTATTGTAAAGCTCTGACTTCTTATAGTGTCGCTAGAGGAAACTGGCCAATCTGTCCTCATTTTTCACCCGCACCAGTACTGCTCTTTCCTCTAAGACTTCTCTCCAACTGGGGATCTTGCATCCTCCTCTCTTTTTCACTCGTCTACCCTTTTTTTTAAGCACCTTCACTGTCTTCAGTTCTTCTCTTCATCTTGGCCAGGACTACCTCCTCCCCTCCATAGGTACAGAAATCACAGCCTAAAGCTCGGTTTGACCCGGATGAGGGTACCCAGAGTCAATTAGCCCTCATTTATTCTTCCCTCGGCTCTCGGTCATTTTTTTGTTGGCTGTTGGCCACCTTGTCCCTTTCTTGGTTTCTGAACTTAGCTGTGTTGATAAGACAGAGTTTCACACTCTTGGGAATGAAAGCTAAGATCATGGCTTGTCCTTTGACAGTGGAGATGGATAATGGGCACTTCAGTGCGTTTCTTTCAATGCAAAAACAGCTGAGCTAACTGTTCCCATAAAATTCCAATTGATTGCTGTAGGCATTATATTCATTCTGACAATGATAAAATGATTGCTTTAGTATCTGGCTGCGTAACCCACTTACAACATGTGCACCAGTATTATGAGACTGTTTCAATTGTGAAAATCATTGAGATGTAAATGTCATGATTATAATTTATCTCCATTAAAAATTCCATCAGAAGAAGGAAAATTAATACGTGTGCTGTATAGAGTACCAGCTACTAAAAAGTAATGTGTTATACTGAAAATAGGGGCTTAGGAATGTAACGACATCAGAAAATAACTCAGAAGCACGTTCTAGTGATGTGACAGGTGGTTATCTCAAGGGCATTGCCAGAAATATTTTATTTGCTCTCAGTTCTAATCTGGAGTGGTGTACCATTTAATCTTTCTCTAATAGCAATCTTAACACCTCTTTCCCCCTCCCCACCCTGCCAACACAGAAACCCAGGCAAACAGAAGGGGCTGCCATTATTGTGTTTTAATGCTCAAAAATGATTGTATCACCTAAAACTGCCATCATCTTTGAGCACAAAAGCCAGCTCTGAATTTTAATAATGTCACTGGAAAGACTTCCATTAAATTCATTGATCATTGACTCATATTATTTCTCCTGTAGTCATTCATGGTTCTTTTATATTTTATGTTTTCATTATTTTATTTATGTGCTGATTTATATGATGACAATGAAAGTTTTGCTTTTAAGTTCAACATATATCAGCTCAATCTAGGATTACACTTCTATCATAGATCCAGAATCAACTGACGAAATATTTATTGGAAATCTTTTTTTCTCTTAATCTATTACCTTCTTATACCATGGCATAGTTTTTTCCTTTATTCACTGGTTGTGTGGTTTTATGGTGCAGAGTTTTTTGTTGTTTGTTTTTTTTTTTTTTAGTCTAGTCCAAGTAAAAATTGTGATTTGTGTTCCTTTTCATTTGACTCTTCTTTTTAATAGAATAAATTGTTTGGTTGGTTTAAAATCAAATATTATAAATGGAAGACAATGGGTACCCACTGAACAGGCATAGATTTATGCTGATTAAGTATAATATGTTCTATTGCTCTGAGATTATTTTTTTTTTTTAATTTTGTCTCTTAGTAGCATATAAGCTCCTTCCCTGTGGTTCTTCCATAGATTAAATGTTTCCTCTCAGTAAATTTCTTCTCTGCCAGACTTTTAAAAAAAACCAAAACAAAACAAAAAAAATTCATCGTACATGTTACATGTTCTATAATCGCTGAATCTTTCTGTAAATACAGAATAGCTACGGAATTTATGTTGTTCTTTTATTTGCTTTTAAGTTTTACGGCATTCTAATGGTTGTCCCAGGATGAAGTTTCTTTGGTTGTCTCTCTTTCTACTCATGCAATTGTAGTACCATTGCCAGTGCGTAGTCTGCTCTTATTGCCATAGTGGATACCAAGGCTCTGTGATATGGTAAAAGACATTTCATAATTTGAGAAGTTAGTGTTGATTGCCATAATCTAGATATTGGAGATTTGAAAGGTATACTTTTTTCCTGAGCCGAGTAGTACTCTAGTTCATTAGATATCCCATATTTTTGTCTGTCTTCTCTGTTTTGTGAAGTACAGTGGTGTAAAATGTATTGAAACAGGAGAGGGAGCTCTCAGCCTGGCTATGAGGGAGGGAAGGGCCTGTGAGGGCACCGCGCCCCCAGGTCTGAGTGGGAAGGGGAGCTCCCCTCTGTCTCCAAGAGCAGAGGGGAGAGGGATTGTTTTTACCAGCCATTCTGTGCTTTAGCCATAGTTATCTGTTCCGCTGAAAGGATGGAGAGTGGCTGACTTTGAAGATGAAATAAAAACAAATAAATAAGGTTAGGTAAAAGGTGAAGAAAATTTGGGATAAATGACTGTACGTGTAATGGAGCTGCTTGGGGTTCAGTCTGCTGTCCATCTGATATTAAAATAGAAATGTCCTCGAAGGTGAATGATGGGGACAAACCATATTGTGAATGGGTGCTATGAAGAGCCTTGATCTTTCAAGTTTTAACTAACAGATCTTTTTCATCTTTCTGTTGTCAGTGATGACTTCAAATTTACTTTAAGTAAGTGGTCTTGTTATAGCTGTTGCCTTCTCTTTCTTGCATACATATGCTGAGAGATATAGGTACGTGAGCCTTTCTTACAGGCAGGCAAACAAAATCTGGTGGCTGCTGGTGTTAGTTGGCAGTAGGTTTTTTTCAATGGAAAGCTGTACAGAAAGGTTTAGGCTGCTCCATCAGGGATTCTGATCAAACACTTTCTATGAGATAGTTTGTCTTCAGCTTTCACTGACTTTAATTCGGAGGGTGGGGAAACACTTGGATGAGTTGTTTGGCTTGAACTGATTATAAACTGAGTTATTTCACAATTAAATATTTTGCTTTTAATAAAGACTGTGGAGGTTTTGAAGTTTCCCATAAAAATAGGAAAATACACCAAATAAGCACAATAAACTGCTTCCACCATATTTCAAGTAGAAATATTTGCTCACAGTTAATTTTTTATTACTTTTCATATGCTGAAAGTTGAATTTTACCCTGAAGGAGAGTTGTCTTTTAGCCAGGACTGGTACTTTGCAACATCATAGGATCTGTCATCTTGACTGAAAAAAAAAATAAAAATAAACTACTACCAGCTTCTCAGTGGGCTTCATGAGTTGTTTCCTATGTTTTCCTAACAGAATCTGCAGTGTGAAACCACAATACTGCTGGCGTATAGCCTAGAGTAGTGCTGGCTGGGCCATGTGCACATCTGGGCAGCTGATGTGGGTAACTTCACTTCCCACTGTTGGGAATAAGGCTGAAAGGCTTCCCTGTGAATCATGAATTAATATTTAGAGCTGAGGAACCAATACTTTCCACTTCGGTGGTGCTTATACTATGCAATAGGTTGCTGAACCATACCAAGAGGCTGTTTGGAGCTGTGTCTGTAGCCTATTACTTGCACACTTGGTGTAGCACAGACTAGTAGGCTTGACCAACTCTTAGTTAACTATCTCAGATTTCAACTATATAGTAAGTTGAAATGGTTATTAAGGTTTTGGCTTTTACATCATGTTACATCATACAAAAAAGTAGTAGATGAATAGTATGAAGATAAGAATAAGGTTTGAACGACTTGGAATTTTAATACAGGTTTCTTTTCTTCTTTTTTTTTTTTTTTTTTTCCATTTGCACCCATGTAGATGAGAAGGAAATCCACCAAAGTCCATTGAGTTACACAGTTGGAAACCTAGGGTAAATATTCACGACATAACCTTAGTGACAGTCTTCTAAAATGTGAATTTTTTTGTCAGAAGGCTAAAACACTAACATTCTGTATAAAATATTATGAATGGAAAAATGTACTGGAGACTTTGTCCAAGGAGCAGGTGAGGTAATGGACATGTATCAATCTTTACGGTGGCAAAGGTTTCGGAAACATTAATATGCTTCGGATGTGCACAAGGCTTTCTTCTTTGTTTCTATGTTAGTCTGTGGCTCACATTTATATCTAAAAATTGTGTGAAAGGTAACTGTCAAGAAAACAGAGATGAGAACATAAATGAAAGCTGCTGCTTCAGAAAATAAGAAAGTCAATATAAAATGTTTTAGAGGGACTCCTAATGATCTGCTTGATCTTTACAAAAAAGTCCCTAAGGATCCACTTGTACAGAGTCAAAAATACATTACTTATAACAAGGGCTTTTAAGAACGTTGCTGCATTTGTTGATATGTTTTACCAAGGAAAGAACAGTTCTTTTTCTGGCATTCATATATGAGAGAATCATGCTGGAATACCATTTTCAATTTAGTATAAATGCACATTATCAAAGCTTTAATAGAATATGGCAGCAAGTAATAACATCTGTGCCTCTCAGCCTTGTTCTTTCACAACATACTTTAGGCACATTTTCTTTTCAAAACTGTGTCAGAAGAACATAAAAGTCTGTTTCAAAGGAAAAACATTCAATAATATGAAGTGTCATTAGTAGCGACACCCATATCTAGGGACTGACTGACAGGTTATGTACTGCCTGTCCTTGAAAAGCCTTACACACAAAGTTTAACAGCAAAAGATGGAACTTAAGGTTCAACAGCCAAACCAAGCTCCTGGATTAAAACAAGACAAATGCAGGGGTTTAGAACCTTACTGGAACCTTGCCTTAGCGTGGCATCCCAGACCCACGTGGCATTCCACTTTTTGAGAAAAGTTGCTTTACGTCCCCTTGACTGTTTCGTTGGATTCACCATCTGGAGTTTTGTAGAAAGTTTTAAAGATCTGTAGACCATGCCCACAGCTTGCAAAATACGGTGTTCGACAACACCTGATGTGATGAATGTGCCCTCTGCTAGTCAGGATTGAATTATATTAAAAGCAGGTGAGGTATTAGGCATTCCTCTCAAGAAAGAGAGCATAAATAAGAATGCATTAAAATGCACTCAAACAGCTTTTAGTTTGTATTATGAACAGGTTCATTTTCCACTAATGTATAATGTAAAATGGGAAGGAAGCACAAATCAGGACTGTTATGCATATGTATAAAAATGTATTTTTTGAAGCAGTTACTACAAATTGAATGCTGCATAGTCTTTTATACTTTTTTTTTTCTCCGCAAAGTAGACTAGCTGCTTGTGCCACTTGTTATAACATCTTGATATGAGATCACACTAATCTGCAATATAAATTTCAATTCTACATCTGCCTGCCTTAGATTAAGGCTTAATCACTCTTTAAAGGGAATCATCCAAATTGAACCCTTGTATAAATGTGCTCGGTTCATTAGGACAGTAATAAAATCTGACCCTATTTTTCTAGCTGCATTTTGTCTGCTTTCTGTTAAACACCTGTCTTTTGTACCCAGTTATCTGTTATATTCTTCTAAAAGAAAAATGAATTGCTAGCAAAATTCTAACCTTGTTCTGTTGAAGTTTTACCACTTACAATACAGCCTATAATTGCCTTTTTTATCATCATTTTTTGGTCACAAAACCAGTGGTTGTCCTTGAATAAGGAAAAATGTAGATTTTCAAAATGGTCGACAGCTTAGGAAACTGAATTATTTTGGAATTCATTTCTTGAAAAAATGAGTTGCAGAATAAATCATGTACTGTCCTTCAAAAATGAAGTTTTTGGTAATGATCAGACCATAGCTGTTGCTACCATTAAATGACAGGTATTTATGAATGAAAAATTTTGGGTCAATAATACACTGCAATGCTGACGCTATACTTTAAAAAGAATATTTCAATCAATTTGGGGGTCTTAATCTCACGTTCAGATAATTTGTGGGATTAAAAAGAATTCAGTTATTAAAAATTGATTTAGTAGTATTTTGTATGGTAGCTCATTGTGAGTATATAATAACTTTTTTAATGCAAGTATCTTGTAATAAGTTAAAAATTTCCCTGATGTCCATAGGTATTAAAAAAAACCAATTAAAAAACAAGCTGAATGAGTAAAGGACCCATGAGCTTTTCTCTGTATACTGTGGGAGGACATCTTTTTCATGCATAAAGAAATTATTTTTAATATCTAAATGAACTAAGTTAATTTACATGTAGATTTATTTGAACAAACGTATTTTAAGTTATATTGCTGGCCACCATAATAATTACTGTAACATTGATTTTCAGAGCTTTCTGCTGATTTAGAAATACTTGGGATTTTGTATTAATATAAAGATCATAATCATGTTGGAATCCATAGTCTTAATTAATAGAGAGCTGTTTGCATAGTAAATATCAGAACTGTTTGTGGGTTAGAGACAGATGGAGTACTAGGAGAAAGCAAAACTGATGGCTTCCACAAAAAAGCAAAGTACAGGAGCTATGATTTGCAGACCAGTCAGTTCAATTTCACTTCTCATGGGTATCTATGAG
The DNA here is from genome assembly GCF_000687185.1 of Egretta garzetta. Taxonomy (NCBI): domain Eukaryota; kingdom Metazoa; phylum Chordata; class Aves; order Pelecaniformes; family Ardeidae; genus Egretta; species Egretta garzetta. Next base: position 367,293 of record NW_009258543.1, read on the forward strand.
ATACCAACACTGATAAAAGCCAACACATCTTTTTAAAATAATGATCCATGTTGGAGGGATCCGATTTCTTTATATAAGACAGAAGGCTTTGCGGGTGGAGTACAATCTTTGTTATATATCCTTTGATACAGTTATACTAGATATTAAAAAAAAAAAAAACCTAAAGAAACATTGATTAGGAAACCACGCTAGAGTAGTATGGATGGATGAGAATCCAGACTGATCTTAACCAACCATAAAACCCGCCATTCAGCAAGGCGGGAGTGCCTAAGCAGAATTGACTCCCTGTGCAAACACAGTGTGGAAAACACCACCTAGACATCAGCTCTGTAGAGGAGACTGCAGTACACAAAGGATCTCTCTTGAACCATATAAACTAAATGTTAGACAACTGTGTCAAAATATGCGAGAAGGGGCAAACATAGTGTCCTCAGGATGTAATAAGCAATCCTATTTTGAAGAAGCTGTACATAAAGTTGTGTGATTCAACTTCTTGTTCTGTTCAACACACAGGTCTCAGACTGTGTCCAATTTTGACCACTCCATTTCAAGAAAGATGAATCGATTAGAAAGTGTAGCGTAGAGAAGCAAGAGTATCAGATTCCAGAAAAGATTTTCCATTTTGTTTGTTTGTTTCAAATAAAAGGCTGAAGGGAGGCATAGTAATACTTTTCAAGTGTGTAAATTAGTGATGGAGAAAAGAGGAGGATAAAATACTATGTATTTAGATAGACAGGATGTAAAGGGCTTAAGTTGCAGCCAGGGAGATTTGAATTAGACTTGGAGAAAAAGGGTGGTCAGACAATGCAAGAGATGGCTTAGGGTGCTCGCAGAGCCACCACCACTGAAGGTCAGACAGCAGGGGGGAGGCCAGACAAATGTCTGTCACGACGGATGAAGTTATAGCTGGTCCTTCCTTTGGGCACGGGGAATGGACCAGATGATCTCTGAGCGCCTGCCTTCCTTGTGCTCTATGATTATATGTAAAATGTGTCTAGGACCTTAAAATAAACACAAATGAATGCTTATTAACATGACAGTGGTTGTTGGCATTAACTAGACTTAATCAGGCCTACTGTCCCTTTCTGCAGAATAATAATGAAATGATACAAGCCGTGCCTGCAGCAGTTACTTCTATTTACAAAGAGAAAGATGATCTTGTCATCTACAAAGTGTGATTCTATAAGAAAATGAAGTGTTTAATGAAGACTAGACATCAACTGACATCTAATTTTAAATTAGAAAACCTCCAAAACATAACATAGTATGCTTTCAAGTAATAAATAGGAATAGTGAAGTTTGAACTTTGGGGTTTTCGACTCAGATGGTGGTTGAATGGGGCAGGAGCTGATAGTTACTGAGAGAGTGGTTGGGTCATGTCTTATGTTTGTCTTGTAGAGGAACACAGCAGCAGCAGCTTGAAACTCACATCAGGACTCCTCCAAGTTTGACTGTATGCTGCCAAAAGTAGAACAGATTTAATTTTCTCCAAGGAGGAAGTTCCAATACTAGGTTAACAACATGAGGTATTGCCCATGCCCTTCTATTTATATATGTATTCCATTTGAATTTATTTCCAGTTTCAAAAAAAAAGAATATAGCAATTCTGAAAAAAAGAACACACTTACTTTGCTGGTAACTGCTTCTTTAAGGCTATCCAATGCAAATGAGCTAAAGCAGATTTGGGAGTCTGTCATCTAGATTTGCATCTTAATTATTAATAGATTTTTTAAACCAGAAAGGATTTGCCAGACACCATCCATACCAGGGAGAGTAGGATAACTTTTTGTATTGAACATGTTGTCTGGGTATCATTCTGATTGTTGCAGGCTTGACATATTAATATATAAGAACTTAGGAATTTTAAAATGCCGGAGCACTTTATTCAAACAGCAAATCCACTCAAAGTCAAGCATCTGTGTATAGACAATCTTGACATAACAGTCTTTCAACATCTTTGAACAATACCTTTTTAAAAAAAAAAATGCCCTTCTTTTAATTTTCATCTGTGAATACTCAGGAAAGGAATTCTTAAAGTCTGTTTGCTTTCCTTTTTCATAGGCAAAAATAGGCAATTTTTTATGTTATGACTTTTTATTATTACAGAAATGATCCTGTGTTGAGTTCATCAACTGATACTTTAAACAGATGAAATCCAACTTTGACAAAACATTTGGCTTTAATGGAAACTTTCTGTTAAATATGTGAATCAGCCTCTCAAGTTACATAACAGGAATCCGACCCTCATTCCGTTCAAAAGCTTAGAATTTTTAATAAGAAAATAGTATGTTCTGTTATCTTTACTATAATAATAATTTAATTACCCCTTTATCTCACATTGGAAACTATTGTTCTTATCTATATTAGAATCTCTTGCAATCTAGGATGTTTTCATGATGCTTTTTAGTCTGCTCATCGTGCTACACAAATACAGCCAAAATACATCTAGATACTAGATGGACTTAGTCTTCTCTCTCTCCCACATTTGCCTGTCCCCACAATATAGTGAAGCTCAAAATATTCTAAAGGGAGACGACATGAAACTGAGGATCAGTTTTCTACTTTGTATCTCAGTTTTGTTGGCTTTATAATGATATTTGAATTCTTTGTAAATCACTTTGAGTCTGATATGGAAAAACACTCTACAAAAAGCTCTTGTTTTAACTCATCTCATTCAGCTCTTACAGTTAGATTACAATTGTAATATTTTATTACAATATAAATATATTTATATGATAGTGATTTTTTCTTCTCTAAGTATAATCTGATTTTCTCCATATGTGCTAAATGTGAACATGCTTTGTTGGAATTTTTCATATTTTAGACATTTCTTAAGCTTACCCTACAAACCAGCATAATGAACTATAAATTCCTCAGATTGTATTTCTCTTTGACAGATGTGACAGCAAGTATGCATTACTTTTGCTCATCAGATACATGCAGCTACTAAGGATAATTGTGATGCAGCAGAGTCTTTCCTCTTTGATAAAACAAAAACATGTACTGGATCCACTTTGCTAAAGGAACAATATTCTCCACTAGCAAATTTGTAATTTTTCCTTTTATACTTCTATAGCAAGATTAGACGTCTTTCCTTTTTAAAAAATAATTTCTCTGAAAAGAGTCAGCCCACGAGTCACACAATATCAGAATCTCATGCCAAAATGTTAAAAAATGTGTCCCTGAATCTGCTTAGTGTGAGACATTGAGACTTGCTTTAAAGTGCCTTTACACAGTCAGACTGGTATAAAGGGACCTTAACATAGCTGAAAGTAGGGCTTTGATCTCAGTAAGTTCATACTTCCCTAATAAGAAGTTGTTCCTTATATAATTCAAAAGAATTAACAGTGCAGCAGAAAAGAGAAACCCACATATATTTTATGAAAGTCAGAAAGAACCAATATTTCACTGCAAAGAGATGAAGTGAAAGTGCTTCATATTGTGCAAAAGCATGAAAAGGTAAATGTTTCAATGAGGCGTCACAGGAGAAGCCTCCCTGAGCCTGTATAATCCAAAATGTCTTTAGGGAGGGATAAGAGGGAAAGGTATATTAGAAATTATAGAAGGAGAACAATGATGTCCTGACATTTTAGACCAAAATGTTAAGAAGAGTCTTTTGAGAGGGATTCTTGTGGCGATTCATGATTTAAAAGCCCAATGCTGCACAAAAAAACAAGAAAAAGAAAAAAAGATCCTGTTGCATCATACAGAAGGATTACTAAAGAGGTGGGTAATTACTCCCCACTCTGCCATCTAGTTCATAAGAGAATAGAGTGAAATTCTGCAATATCTAATAATCAGAAATAAACAGCAGTAATGGTATTTGCGCAGTAAAAATTACCATGTCCCCAAAAGAATAACAAAAGAATCCAGGCAAGTTATCATGCTGAGAAAGTTATTATTAAATTAAAACTGTGAACAAATGTTGCTGCCTTTGAGACTGGGATAATTCTGTAGCATATCGTAAGGAGAAAGACAAGCAATATACTTCAATGCCAATTAATGGAAATGCACCAAGACCCCAAATTCCCTTTCAGTACTTGCTGGCATCACTGGTAGGCAAGTGCTGCACAAAACTCTTCTGGCTTCAGTGGCTGTGTCTGTGGAAGAAAGACAAGCTCTTTCTCTTGTTTCTGCCAGTAATGGGATGTGTGATTTTTGTGAAGTCGTGTCATCTTCCTCCCACGTATTTCAAGCCACTGTTTAGAGCAGGGAATCAATCACAGGCTGTTTCTTCCTATGCATTTGCAAAATACTTAGGAAAATAATAGGTTTGTGTTATATCATAATAATAATCACTTACAGACTGTTCTCATAAGCTTAAATCCTAAATAAGCACTATAGGATTTGGCCTAATTACCCAATTCTCTCTCTACGGTAGTCAGCAAAATCTTGTTCTCTGACTTTAATTGGAATGAAGCTCAAGTCGTAAGTCTTTGTGGAATGCATGGTTTTCCTTACACAGATATAATGTATGTGATTTTGGTTTTATATTGAATTGACACCTGAATAGATTTTTTTTCTACTAAAAATATAGTTGGATCTATAGAACAAGATTTCAGGAAAATTTTCAGTTCCATCCTGTACAATCTCTAAAGGAAAATCTAGTTTAGTAATTTTGAATAAATGAAATGCTGAAGAGAAATCACGCTGATTTCACACTTAACTTACACTATGGCTCATTTTTCGTTATATTAGTATTACATAATCTGCATATGTAAGTGCAATAGAGTGATGACATCATTGAGTTCAGATGCATTTGTGGAAACACCTTCTGATTTTTATCCATTGTTAAATCCAGTTTTATTCAGTGCTTGATGCATGCCCTTTTGGCTGATATCTGAATGACTATATTTCATAAAATGTATGCTGTGTCTTTTCTTCATAGCAACTCAAAGGAATGGTCGTCAGTAGCATACCAGTATATCTCAAAAAAATAACTCTGATTGAGTTTGGAAGTAGTTAATAAATTTTATTTCTTCCAACAACATGGGATTTAGTTTCTAAGTCTTTGAACATCGATCAAAATAAGGTGGTTTAAAGTCAATATAAATCAAAGCATGGCCTGAAATGTTAATATACTACCTATGTCACTGGTAGCAATTCTGTCAGAAATTCCCTTAGATATCAAAAGAAAAAAAATCTCTTCCTGGGTATGTTGCTGGGTGAAACACAAAGACTTGATGCAGGGTAGAAGTCCCTCTATATATCAGTATCGTGCAGGTTGTTATAAAGTTGAAATAAAAGTTTGGTGTTGGAGTTGTACATACTCACACTGGATCTATCAGTTATTGCTTTTGGGAAAATCATAGAATCATAGAATGTTTTGGGTTGGAAGGGACCCCTAGAGGTCATCTAGTCCAACCCCCCTGCAGGCGTAGGGACACCGCTAACTAGATCAGGTTGCTCAGAGCCCCGTCCAACCTGGCCTTGAATGCTTCCAGGGATGGAATACTCATATTTAAGTGCTGTGAATGTCAGCAAATATCTCTCTTACTGTCTAATGACATAATGGGAAAAAGTCCATTTGGAGCAGAAGAAAGGCATACTGTTCATCCAACACATTGTTCAGTTAAGTTATTCCGGGCCTGTAGGTTTTTAGAAATGTTTGATTTTGGAGAGCTGTCCCATGGCAAAGGAAAAGTCATTGGAAATCCCATTACTCTGAAGTCATAGGCTACATATGGCTGCTTAGATAACTTCTCTTTGAGGTATGTGTCCAGGTAACAGGCGTCCAGGATTATTTATTCCTGGTTCTCTAACAGAATTGGTAGCTGGACTTGTGCATAGAGCTTAGCTTTATTGCAATTGTTTCCTCAGCTATAAAATGTAAAAAATAAATACCTACCATATGGGGATGCAGGGGAGTTAATTCATTAATATTTATGTAGCACTTTTAGACAATTTTATAGAAGTGACTATAAAAATGCTTATACAGATGAAGCTATAAAAATGTGAAATTGTATTCCTGCAGTAATGGCATGCACCTTGTTTTCAGTATTGGCTCCATTCTTTTATTCAAAACCTTCATTTAGGATGGGATAAATGTAATCTAGTTTTAGTCACCTAAAATTTAAGTATGTAGTCTAAACTAGTAATTGGTATTCCTGCTAGAGCTAGAGGAGAGAAGATAGCCTGAGTTGCCATTGGCTAATTCAGCAAATCTAAGAGGCTAGCTTGATGCTTAATTTTTAGATTCTGAACATTTCTTGAGGTGAACCTCATTTCTCTAGTAGAAGTGTGTGGTTGCAATTGTGGAGAACAACCAGCTTTATAGAATCTGCCTTCGCATGCGTGTTTGGAGCTAGTCCAAATCTAGTCTAAGACTGTCTACAAGTGGTACGAAACTAAAAGCTTCTTTTGATAGAAAATGTACTTTGTTTTATAATAAATCTACTTCTGAAGAATTAAGATGAAGTTTTACATAAAATTCTGGGTAGCTGCTTGCTAGCAAGGCAGTCTAGAAATTGTGGAGCTGCTGCACTTGGCAGGCTGAGGACCAAAATCACACAGCCTATGGCTTATACTACCAAAGCAAGCTGGCACAGGAAACCCAGATAGGCCTGGTTGTGGGATGCCTGGTAACTATCACAGCCTTCACGGCTCTAACACCCTCTGGAGTACTGCAGTTTGCTGCCTGTTTTTGGAATGAAACCGCTCTATCCAACAGTTTGGCACCATCTCCCGTGGACACTTCTGGTTATCTGAGGAGGTTTCTCTCCTATTCTGTTTATTCCATTTTTAAGGCAATACTAATTCCCAGAAACACAAATAAAAATGCTCCTATTATGTAGATAACAACAGTGTATCTTATTTCATGTCAGTTCATATATAGAAAATAAAAATGCCCCTATTATGTAGATAATGGAAGTATGTCTTATTTCATGTAATTTCCTATATAGAATACATGAACGTGTGGCTGTTTACCCATTACATTTTTAAAAACATTTGTGCTTGTTGCCACACGAAAATATAGACTGGAGCTGGCCTGTGCAGAAATGAAAGGATGCATTTTTTTTCCATGAAACCTGAGGAAATCTCACTGCAAGTCTGAGTGTGCTAACAATATTGAATCTCTTAACTGTCACATTCATGACCGAAATACTTTATAGTACAGCCTTTTGCATGAGCACTAACTAAAAACCTGATTCTAAATCTCTGAGTCAGGAGAGACAGAGGGATGAATTCTATCCCGTGGCCTAACTGACAAGTATTATACAATAGTTTGCACTTGCCTGAATGGCAATATTGAAGAATTTGACAAATTACATTTTCAAATAGTTCCAAGAGAATTTTGCCTCTGTTCATTCACAAAATAACTCATCTCTGTCGCAGAACTTAAGATTCATCTTTGAGTAGCATATAAGAGGTAAGTATGAGTTACAATCATACCGAATGAAAAACAAACTTTTTCTTTTGTATCTGACATTATAAAGTTGACTGGGAACCTATCTGGTAAAGTAAGTGCATAACGTTACACTTTAGTGCAGTAGGTTCATAAGATGAATCCCCTCAAGTGTGGGACAGAACTGGTTTAAACTGAAGAACTGTTCCGTAAGCAATTCTAAGACATAATAAACAACAATTTACTTCTTGGAGGGTTCAGTTTTCTGGTATGATAATGATCTAACTGTAATGAACCGTGTCTTCTTGTTATGAAAAAGAATCAGCCATAGTTGTTGCACAGACCTCCTGTGTATCTTGTCTGACAGCATGCTTTCTTTTTTTCCCAGATGCATGCTTTTGCTTGTAGGGAAATGACAAAGCATATCTCCAGCCTTAGTGTCTTAATGGCATAAACATGTTTTCCTTTATGCACAATAGACATGAATGCAATTCTGCTTTTAGTTTGTTCCAAAAGTAATTCTAGCTTTATAGTAGTCCCATATCCTTTGAAGTCAATAACCATTTTCCATAAAAAAGTGAGCTGTACCTTTGTTTTGCTGCATTCTGCCCCTCTGCTGGGTGAGCACAGTCTGCATGATGTGTAAGTCACATTCCCAGATTGATTGAGACAGGGATTTCCATACATTGAATTGTTTTGGAGAAATAGTGTGTGTATGATGAGTGCTATTTTTTGTAATGACTGTAAACTTAAAGGAAAAAAGAAAAAAAGAAAAAAAGGCCTATTTCTTTTGATATCCCTGAAACTCTCACACAGAATTTGATATTAGCACCAAGTTCTGGTAGCTCTTTTATGAATGTGCTGTAATTGTAGCAATAAAATGGTATTTTTAAGCTCTATTTCTTATCTCTTTAAAACACTTTTTCTTCATAATGAGTTTATTAATATGTCTGTATTTTAGTAGCCTGAATTGATGAAAAAACAATTTACTATTGATTTCCAACCATAGAACCTCAGTCAGTCAAACAACTAATTCATCACTTTTCAGTGTTAACAGGAAAGCTGTTGTCAGTAGTAGCCAACTTGTAGAATTAAATATGGTACAAAAGCAGCTTACCGTGGCCTTAGGTGTAGACAGAGTAGAACTCAACAGCAGAATGGTGTCTACGTTATACCAGTATTGGTGAAATTTGTAAATAAAGAGGGTCCAGAAAGGTAAATAAAAGTGTAAAGAGTTTGTAGGCAAGTATTTTCTGAAAATAGAAAGAACTGTATGTCTGAGGAGGTCTAAATTCATGGTAGGTTCAAGGTGATGCCTTTTAGCTCAAGATGTGATTTACAAAATCCTGAAAGATATGGGCTGTATGAGTAGTTTACAACCTCTAAAAAGGCGCACACCCCAGTTACATCTGCTAGTGCCCTCTCTGGTTTTCCATCCAAATCAGCAGTTATCTCGGTGAAGTCAGCCAGGCTGTTCCTGGTGTGCTGGTGGGTGGTCAGGATCAGACCCAGAAATGTAGAACAACAGTTCCTAGAAATGGTATGGGTGGCAACAAACTGGTTGCTGGTTAATGAGACTCTCTTAGACAGAATAATCTAACCTTGATAATATAAAGGATTTATGTCACATATAAAAGTAAGCAAAAGAGGATTGACAGTTGTTATACAAACATGCCCTCCTGGGAGCTGACAACAATACCTGGTAGCTTGCTGACTCATGCCTATACCCTGCTATCACACTAAGTTTGCAAATATAATCAAAGACAAACTTGAGATATCCACGCTGTCAGGAACCCTTGGCAGCTGAGGAGGAGACAGCATTTTCTGAAGAGGAAACCAAAAGAAAAATACAGAAAATTCCTGTATATTATCCAAATAAGGCCTTCAGTTTGCCTTGTTAATTTAATAGAAGACAAATTTTTCATCCAGAAACTTTTGATTTCTAGGAAAGGAAAATACATTTTCTTTCCATCATAAATCTTTGAACTTTAATTAACTTACCTTCTATAAAGGGCTGATACCTTAGATACCAGACAGAAACCGTGTGTAAGCATATAATCGCTGATAGCATACCTGCTATCTTATGTAACCTTTACATCTATGCCAAAAAATATTTATGTTCTTGTGAATAAATATTATTTGGTTAGTATATGAAAAACAATTTCTAGAGGGAGCACAGTTGAAAACTGTAACTCACTATACTGCTGCTATTCACCTAGTGAAGTACTGTACAAAATACACCTACAGATTATTCAAAAAGTTCATTAAAGTGTCCAGAATTGAATACCATTTTCTATCAGAAAACACAATATTCTGCCCAAATAATTTAGACCTCAGTATACAGGGGTTAATTTAGTTTTATTCTCATGCAGAAGTTACACAGAAAAATACCCACCTTCAGTACAAAAACAATAAATAAGCAGGGGCAGGTCCAACCCTTGAAATTACACAGAAGTCAATAGAAAATATAAATTAACCAGTTCTTAAACGGGGATCAGTATGCCTACTGAATCAACAAAAACTGCTGAGACAATATATGGAGAAAATGGCTTTCCCTTAACTGAATTCAAGATAACAGAACAATTTCAGAGAGACTCGAATCCCTTACAGATATTGGGCCAAGGCATACTTTAGGCATTGAGCTTCTCTAAAATTCTGAAATTATTTTCTTCAGTCTTCTAGGAAGGTAGGTTTCCTAGAACATGAAATGTGAATCAAGATTTGATCTGAGTCCAGACTTTCTTAAAATTGAAAAGTGTTTTTTCTATTAGATAAATAATATGTGATGAGGACATATGGTAAATTGTTGCTAAGGAATGGTTGCATCATATAGATAAGATTATTGAGACTTTCACGTTTTTATAATTTTTTCTGTCTCTTTACTGCAGTAGCACAATGAGCATTAGGCCAGGCCTGTCTATGTCCTGGCTAAGTTTGTGGTAATTTTGACATGAATTTGCTTTTATTGAATTAATGACTTTTTGTGATGAGTTTCATAAATAAGGTGGTTATTGGCAAAGCTATGGGCCCAAACAGCTACATTTAAGTACTTGTCGCAAGATATTTCTGTCATGGCTTGACCCCAGCCAGCAACTAAGCCCCACGCAGTGCTCACTCATTCCCCCTCTGTGGGATGGGAGAGAGAATCAGAAGGGTAAAAGTGAGAAAACTCATGGGTTCAGATAAAGACAGGTAAAGCAAAAGCCACATGACCAAACAAAGCAAAACAAGGTATTAATTCCCTGCTTCCCACTGGCAGGCGGGTGCTCAGCCATCCCCAGGAAAGCAGGGCTCCATCACATGTAACCTTTACTTGGGAAGACAAACGCCATCACTCCAACCCTCCATCCCCCCTTTTTCCTTCTTCTCATACCTTTATATGCTGAGCATAATGTCATATGGTGTGGAATATCCTTTTGGTCAGTTGGGGTCAGCTGTCCCAGCTGTGTCTCCTCCCAACTCATTGTGCCCCCCCAGCCGCTCGCTGGCGGGGTGGGGTGAGAGGCAGAAAAGGCCTTAACACTGTGTAAGCCCTGCTCAGCAATAACACAGGAACGAAAACATCCCTGGGTTATCAACACTGTTTTCAGCACAAATCCAAAAAATAGCTCCATAGTAGCTACTATGAAGAAAACTAACTCTATCCCAGCCAAACCCAGCAAATTTTCCAGAGCATGTATTTCAGATACATAATGAGGACTTTGTTCTGGATATTTGATTTTAAGGGTTGATGGTTATCCACCAAGAGAATAACCCATCTTGTGTGCTTTGTGTCTGATAACTTTAACACTTTAGTACCAGAGTGTTATTAAATACTTCTGACAGATTGGTTCATACAGCTGATTGGCCAAGGATTATTTAGTGTTCAGTGAAAAAATATTGAAAATTAATATATTTAGATGATCAAATTTGATCATTTAATTGTCATTTGATCATCAATCATGACTGGTCGTGGTCAATTCATGAGCTGAAAACGAAGTGAAATTTTCATCACATATGTTATCTCTGTAGATTATTTGCCATATGCCACAAATAATGCTTCTTCACTTTCTCTAAAATTAAAACACGTATTGCTGAAATATAATGAGCACATTAGTTACGTACTGACAAAAGATCAGTACTCTCTAGTGATAGAAGTGGAGTCTCTCATTACTGGTTGATACATGCACAAGCCTTAATGCAAGCATCAACAGAAGTTGCCAAGAGTACTTGAAATAGACTTTTATATTGATAAATACAGCAAAAGAGACTCTTGCATATGAAAATGTTCACCAGGTGGCACAGCAGCCTTGCTTAAATTAATGGAAAACTTGGATACTAGTTTGCAGCTAATTTAGCTTCTGTGGTTCTGAGATCACCAACGTCACATGGAAGTAGTAGTTGCTTACGTGATGAAATTTGCTTTCAGATCTAGTGCTAAGACTTAGGATTCCAGTGGCTGGCTTTTTTTTTTTTTTTTTTTTTTTTTTCCTTGCTTCCCTCTTTGCTGCATTATTCTGAACAGTGATGCGTTTTTTGACATTTTCTAACCCACAAGTTCAGAAGAGGGTGTGTGCTCAAGCTCTGTGATGAACAATGAGCTATGACTCAGGGCCTGAAATTTAGGTTCTTGGTCTTCTTGAAATATTGAGTCATCTTTTCCTTTGTTTCTTTACATTCAGTAATCATCCCTGATGCTTGCACAGATGTATAAACATAAGAACACCACTATATACATGCAAGTGTAGACAAACCAGTAGAACTGCATTTGAAGTAAACAAACTCTAGGCTTGTGACTGTTTAGTTTTTCAGGAAAAGGCCATCACTGTAGTTACATTATGGCACCATTGCCAGAGATATTTAGCAGTTTTTAGCAACTGTGTAAACACCTGTCCCATTTTGGTGGCATACTTTTAGATGAAAAGGATATTAATTATTGTGGCAATTCAAAGGAAAGCTGACAGGCTGCAACTGGGACTTGGCTTTGCTTCTCAGAGTAAATCCAAACTAAGACCCTGCGACTTTTATGACACAATTAACTTCTTGTTATTGCAGTCCTAGTATATGCAGGTGTTTATATTATGCCAAATAAACAGAAGCCAAAGTATCTTGTTGCAGAGAATCCAGTAGCAAAATTAAATAGGTTGTTACAAGATTCCATAGTGAAGTGTTGTTATGTGTCAAAAGGATTGGTGTAGCTCTGGAAGATTTTAAAAGTTATGGAGTCACTGTAAATCTCTAAAGAATTCCATCATGTAATATCGTGTTAGATTATGTTTATTAGCCAGGTGAGGGATCATCTATTAGCAATGTACCTTCTCTGTAGCCTTAAGTAATAATGTTTCTCCCATCCTGCCATGTAACAATAATACATAGCACATTGCCTATGTAATATATGTTCATACATATGTTTGTGTGTGTATATATATAAACATATTAAAACAAAAAAGTACCTGGCATTCATGCAGCAGCACTAATTTGTTCCAGATATGTTGTGTAACATACATCTTTAGACTAGCAAATATCAAAAAGTGTGTGCCCAGGACAACTGATATGTTCTGATCCAGCACAACTTTAAAGAATGCATGGAATTTCAGCACATTTGAGTCCTGAGCCCACAGGCTCAGGTCAGGTGGTGACTTTCATTGCTCCATGTTCTTAAGCCTAGCCTTGGAAAAATGATTGCAATGGATGATTGTAAAGATCCAGATTACAGATGACTGTAATCAGTCAGTTCCCAGGTGACTGGGATTGTTTAGTTTGGTTTCATATCAGCCATCTGCGCATCACATGTGAAGTTCAATGCTATAGTCTCTGGAAATGTAGTGCCTAGGAAGTTTCCAGTTTTTACCTGGAAATGAGCATCTGCAGCTTTTTGGAGTTCTATCAACTTCTCTGTTAGGGGTTCTGTCCTATTTATTGCTTCTGTGACTTCAATCTTAATATTGCATTGAAGAAAGCCTCATCTCTTATGATTGTTTGTTTTTAATTAATTTTATCAATTTGCTGAGCCAGTTACTCCTTTCCAGCTGTGATGGAGAATCCATAACAAGCAATACTGCAGCATGACCTACTTTCAATTTTTAGCTACAGGAGCAGGAGAAAAGGATTAAAAATGTCAGCAGCAAGGGTAACATTTCATTGGGTGGATTTTAAACCGATTTTTTTTACTAGCACCAGAACTCTGCATTTACAAATGCTTACAAATACACAAGTTGCCTTCGGCATCACAGTGCTTTTTCTCTTGTAGATCTCCTCTGTGCTTGATTCCTACTGTCTAATAATTATTTAAGAACTAATCTGGACTTGTAGGTAAATAAGCATAACAAAAATGAATGTATGTTGAGAAAATTAAACTGAAAACAAGAGTCCTATACTTTCAGCTAACAATAAATAGTATCTCTGTATATCCATTTTAAGCAAACCACCCCTCCCTCAACCAGTTAGACTGTTAAAATTGTCATTCTCTAACCTATCATGAGCTAAAAGTTTAACATATATGACTTAGGAAATATGTAAAAACCTGTTTTCTCCTAAAGAGTGTAAAAATTAATAAAGAATAGAATAGAATACATTAGAAATGTACATTTCCCTCCTGCTGGGACCAGCAATATTAAACATGAGAGTTGCAGTCCTCTCTTCCTCAGTTTTCAAATATAAGGGGGGGGAGGGAGGGGGGGGAATGGAAATAGTTCAGAAGCCCAAGGTGTGCTGAGCTGGCTCTTTGAAGCGTTGAATAGCTAACAGTTATGAACAACTGTGCACAGGCAGAAAGCCAACAAATGTTTGAAATGGCAGTTCTGGATAGCATACAATGTATTCCGCATGAGGGAAAGGAGGAAACTTTTCCAGGGGAAAAATTGTTCAACACCTGTATACTCCAGTGTGTTTTGTACCTGAAATGCCAAGGACTGGCCATTCTGATAAATAAGATGCTGAACAAATGAACCATTCATTTCATCAGTTCGTTAATTCATACCTTTCTGTGTTCCTTTTTAGTCAGTAAAAAAAATGCTGGTTGAGATAATTGTGTAATTAAGCAAAATGTTTTTCCATACAATCTAGAAGAAAAATATGGTTGGCTTCCCACCTGTTCCTTCAGAACAACTCTGCATATCTTATTAAACCCTTTCTCATTTAAATGCAAATATGATGTAGTATAAGATGCCAAGTGTTTTTTTGCTCTTGAGTATCCTTTTTCTAGCCTGTGTGCTGGGTGCAAGAACACATGAGCTGTAAGGCTGCAATCAGGCCTCCACAGGCATTCAGATCCACAAACTGCTTCTGTTGCTCGACACTACTCCATATATGGAGTGTTTTATGAGCTTTACTTTGTCTTGGCTTATGCATGGAGGATATATTTTATTTCTCCAAAAGGAAAAAAAACAGTTAATTTATTGAGTTAATATCTTATTGGAAATTAAAGTCTGAAGACTTAATATCTCCAAGGTAAGGCTGACATTGATTTCTTGATCAGACTTAGTACACTGAGATTGTATCAGTGGCAGAAGTAAAATAAGTGACTGGTTTCTAATGACCTCAGATGGCTGGTAATGATTCTCTACGTTTATGTTTTTACAAACTAAAATTGATCTATAAATACATGTGACAGCAGTGTATTACTAGCATGACTTAGGATACCTTCCTATGTTTAGCATTCAGATTCCATTCATTATATTTCTGGTTTCTGTAGTGCCTCTACATTAATACTAGTGTCTTTGTGTTTAAGTTAATCCTTCCTTTTCTTTGAAACAGGAAGAATACAGTGGTACAAACAATGTTTTCTTGTGATATAAAACTGATATGTCTTACTCTGAAAAGCAAAGCATCTGTTGCGATAATAAGAGTGTGATTGGAAAGAAGCTCAATTATGACTGGCATAACCATCAGCCGCAGACTTGCTGTCAGAGCTGGCTAAAATGAGTATATACAAAATCTGGAACCCCACATAAAGAGGGACATTTAAGGTATTACTGCTTGTTAATTACCTCTTTAATTAAATCTTGCCCTTCTTTATAATTGTAAAAATATTTCAAATAATATTGAAATTATAGAGGTGCAAGCACTGATGGTGCCGTAAGAAGAATAAAATTGTCTGGAAGAATATTTCATATTGACATGTATTTAATATTTACCAATGCATAGAAAATGTATTATGTTGTTATGAATTACATTT
Organism: Egretta garzetta; assembly: GCF_000687185.1. Classification (NCBI taxonomy): domain Eukaryota; kingdom Metazoa; phylum Chordata; class Aves; order Pelecaniformes; family Ardeidae; genus Egretta; species Egretta garzetta. The sequence goes on from NW_009258543.1 coordinate 382,793, forward strand.
ATCAGCTTATATTTGTATTATATATTTTTATTCAGTTGTATATGCATTTTTATTGCACACAGGTTTTCCCTCACTTATCTGAAAGACCTATCCATCAGGTCTTGTTCTCTGCACACAGTGTGGCAGACAAACTGATTGATCTCCAGCAAAATATGATACCAAATATTGCTAAGATGCATTGAGTATGTCAAAAAAAAATTCACAGGTAAAAAGAGAAATTGTTCTCACTAATTTAATTTTGAGATAGTTTTAATTTGATCACATTAATAACAATGTATTAATCCTAGATTTCGTTGTGGTTTATATATATATATACACACGTGTGTGCCTGAAAGATAGAAAACAATATGTGCATAATTTTCCCATTTAAAGAGCTACATTACATGTTAATTGGACAAAGTGCCATTTTGATAAATCTTAATTTCCCAGGATGTTTAGATTTTCTTTAGTGCAGATCTCTACTAAACAGATATTTAATAAAGCAGCAAATCACTATTCATCTGAATTAGCCTAAACAAACCTATTATACATTATAGCATATAGGCACCCAACTGTTTTTTCATTTGTTTTTCTTTCAGAACAGACCTGCCAGAACCCTAAAATCCCGAACATCTCCCTGGGAGAAGGACAAACAACATTTGAAAAAGGAAACCCCTCTCCATGTCATTCACTTTAAGAAGAGGCGACCGCTTAAAAGGTGAGGTGAAGTATGACATAATGTAAGCCACCACATAATGACCACCCTTTTCCTTTTTTTTCCTTGTTTCTCTCTTCAGTTACATGCAGAATCAACAAAAACCTTACAGTCAGAGCCTCATCCAGTTTATACTGAGTAAGGATCTGTCTCCCTTGTTAAGGCTGCACCAGTAAAATCAGAAATTAAAATATTCCAGGTGCTTAAAATGTATGAAGAGATCACACAGAATTTGTAATGAAGCTATTGTAAGTTTGTCCTGCAAACCTTAAACTGCAAGAGGACTTTATAATTATGTCTACCTTTGTAACTTTTCATATGAAGAACTGAGAATGTTCTGCATTTATTAACTTGCTTTTGGCCAAAGTGGACAAGAAGAAAATGGTTTTCTCTAGGAGAAACATTTTGCTATGTTACACTTAAAAGCGAAGTAGTACTCTAATATATACGGTATATTTTCAAGATACCATCTTGAAAAGAAAATGTGGATAATTAAATGATCACAAACTATAGTGCAATTAGAAGACTTTGATGAAATACATGATTTAAGTAATACAAGTTTTAATGGCAAAAAGAGCAGTTCTCCACTCAAATGCGTATTAATCATCACAGTATGTGTGCTTTGTCAGCTGCTGATAAACATTATTTCTTTCTTTCTTCTGTTCACCCTGAATAAACATCAATTCCCAAACGCCACCCATAGCATTGAGTGGAAAGAATGAGTCCTTCTGTAGTTTGACAGAATGGCATCCTGTACTCAGCATAGGTATCGGTAGTATCTTTTCTTAAAAAATTGTTTCTAGTGCCAAAGGGTTGAATAATGCTTGGGACTAGTAGACAAAGCTGAGAAATTAATGGTCATGGTGATTGCATTTGAGTGCAGACTTTAAACATCCTCCTTTTCCCCCAGCATCCAGTGTTTATTTATTTACCTGTGAAAATGTGCTAAGTAAAAGAATTTTTGTTATTACTGGTATTTCAGCACCAGCCAGAAGTCTTGGAGCAGGGTGACTTTGTAAGAAACATCTTCACTAAGAGGCAGGGCTCATGAGTGGAGGTATAGATGGGTGCTAGTGCACTTAAGTGCTCTCAGCAGAAAAGCTGGTCTGAAACCACCAAGTTGGAACAGACGACACAGACCTGATCTGTAGATTTTTCTCCTAAATCTTGAATGTTTGGTTGCTGTGCTTTTATGTTTAGACAAAATACCAAGGTTCCATTCTGTCCAATATTGTTATGTGTCTGTGAGGAGAATTTCAAAGTTGTCTGCAGACAAGTCTCTAAAAATGGTATTTTTTTCTTCTACACATTTTCACCCCTTTTACTGAAATTAGATTTTACTTCTCATTTTCTTACTAGGTGTTCAAAGGACTGTTTTGAATTAACACCTCAAGTCAATAGTATGTGTTTAAAAGTAAATGTTCCATAGAAATGTGAAAAAAATACTCATTAACCTCCCATAACAAGTGAATTGTCTTAGATCTGGGGGCTTATATTGTAGCCGTTACACTATATCAGAGAACAGTCTTAGCTGTGGGGAAAGACAGAGACATCTGCACTCTAATACAAGTAACAGAATTAAACACAATGGGAACATAGAGAAACTGGTAAAAATTATGCTGCTGTATGGCTCAGTGGAACTAAACGTTGCATAACATGTTTTTTGTTTTTTTTATTTTTGCAGTGCTTCACCATTCAAATTAATTAAAGAATCTTCCAGAATGAGGTGCACTGTTGTTTTGGGAAATATTGCTTTAGCAAGCTGTAATGGGCAACTCAGCATAATTCTGTAAAATAAGTCTGTAAATTTGTACCAATTATAGTTGCTATGCTATAAATTATTTTTTAAAGTTCCTTATTTCTAAAAGCCCTTTTTTAATTCCCCCTGTCATTAATGCTTTTGCACGCAGCTATAGTAGCATGTGACTGAAGTGCATTTCAGTGTGTTATCAAAGGTTATGAAGAAATAGATGATGAAATTTCCCACTGGTTTTCTTTTTCAATACACAGTGGAAAGGAGCTATCTCATTTTAGTCTAACCATCAGAAGAAAAGGCATTAGAGTCACCCCACAGCACCATGTCTGTCACTGATGCAAACATCCATTTCATTGAGGCTCCAGCTAAAGATCTGACTCCATTTGCCATTTGGCACTTATTAAGGACAGCCACTAAAACAATAGAAGAGTAATCCTGCCGCTTTAATTTAACCTGAACCGTGATAAGCCTGGTATGGTATCATCTGATGATTTTGTCACAATAAAATAATAAATTGTAGCCTTCATGAAGGGAAGATTCCTTGGTAATTCAGATTGCCAAAGAATCTTTCAATTTACTGAAATAAGGATATCTTGCATCAACTGAACATCAGCTATCAGATTCAGACTGGCATCTTTACCCCATTCAATGTGGGGCACGTGTAGGGGGAAAAGTAATGAAAAAAACCCCAAAGCCTACAATCTGTGGACTGGATTCACAGATGTCTGCTTACCTCAGATAATTGTAATATCTCAGTAAAGAGAGGCTTGCACCATAAATAACCAAGAGGAAGAGAGATATTCGTAAGCATTTCAGCATGATTCATTCAAGCATTCTTAAGTGACTACCCACAAATATTGTGTAAAGAAGCAGAAAAGGAAAGGCCGCTTGGTCTGAAATATGCTCAAAGGAATATATGCGAGCATGAAAGATTTGCACTGCGTTGGAATGAAGAGAATTTATGGCTTACTCCTTAAAAGCTGCAATTTCTTTTTCTGGAGATGTGGGTAAGGTATTTAACATCACATTCTGCATAGTAACTCTTTTTGTAGCTAGAACACTAGGGACAGATTAGAAACTCTCAAAGGCCAGCATGGTGGCCAGCATTGAACCCAGAGTTCCTGTTCTGTCTTAAGTTATCATTGTATTACCAGAGTAGAACTGACTGACTGAACGATGAATTTTAAAGCCCATTGTTGTTCATTCACAGAAAGGAGCTTCACTTGCCATTTAGGTTGCTTTTTATAAACTCCTCACTAGGAACAGTATTTGATGCTCTATGCATGACCCTTCTCATCAGGGACTCTGCTCAGCCAACCAGGCAGCGTGAACTCCACATTCAAACTGTTGAAAATGCAAGCGTTAACTTACTGTGTGGTTTTTTTTTTACTAAGGTTTTTGTAAAGGTTAAGCTGAGAATTGCCATACTCGAGTGACAAAGGCCTTATGGAAAGTTTATCTCACTAGACATTTAAAAGTTAGATATCTACATCTAAATTGGTCATCATGAGCTACTTCCATCTCCTAACAGAGAGGGCTCATGCCCTGGTTTCAGCTGGGATAAAGTTAATTTTATTCCTAGTAACTGGCACAGTGCTGTGGTTTGGATTTAGGATGAGAATGATGTTGATAGCACACTGATGGTTCAGTTGTTGCTGAGCAGGGCTTACACCAGGCAAGGACTTTTGAGCTTCCCCTGCTCTGCCAGGGGCAGAAGAAGCTGGGAGGGGGAATGGCCAGGACAGCTGACCCCAACGGGCCCAAGGGCTATTCCATCCCATATGGCATCATGCTCAATATATAAACTGGGAGCAGCTGGCCAGAGAGCAGTGATTACTGCTCCGGGGACTGGTGGGGCATCAGTTGGCAGGTGGTGAGTGGTTGCGTTACTTGTTTTTCCTTGGGTTTGTTCCTGTCTCTCTCTCATTGTTTTCTTTTTCATTACAGTTATTGTTGTTGTTGTTTTTATTATTATATTTTCTTTCAATTATTAAACTGTTCTTATATCAACCCACAAGTTTTCTTAGTTTTGCTCTTCAGATTCTTTCCCCCGTCCCACCTGGGCAGGGAGGGTGAGTGAGCGGCTGTGTGGTGCTTGGTTGCTGACTGAGGCTGAACCACGACAGCTCATCGATGTGAAATTAGTCACCCTCAGGCATGCTTATTTTCCTCTGCTGACTGTGACGCAGAGCAAGGATGGCTGGTTTAGATGTAGCTGCCTACAGCTTAGATACCTAAGAAGAATCATGCCTTCAACCTCATTGAACTTCAGCTCCTACTTTGTAATATTTTGATTTTGCGTTTTAGTCTGATTTTTTAAATTTTTTTTTATTTATCATTTAAATAACTATTTGCTAAAATGTTGTCTTCAGCCATTTCTGATAACTTTAGTAGAACTATGGTTCTATACAATACTCTATTTCATTTTTACTGCTCTGGACCTGTTACATGAAAGATGTATAACTGATTCTTCATCCACTGTAAGCTCATTAGCATGATAAAATACAATAACAACCACCTACCAAGGCATCACAGCTGCAGAAGAAATTAACTTTTGCATTGTTTCTGAATATTTTGAAGCACATCTATATTTCCAGGGTAAGGAAAGTAGGAACTGGTTTCTCAACACTTCTCACACAGTCAGACTTTTTGTAGGGCATCCTTCTCTATCTCCACTTGCTGATTTGTCTGATAAAGATAAATGCCATTCAGAAGACCAGATAAGGACTGGCACAAAATTTTTGACTACGTTAATACTGGTGCTTGTAATATGTGTCAAGTAAATCTTAGCTAAAGTAAATGTCCTCTCTTTACTTTTCTGAGAAATGACAGCACAAAATATAGACCCCTCAATCTTCTTGATTAAAGGAATTACTTGAATCACTTCTTTCCTCTCAGTGTCTCTCAATAGCAGTGTACTGTTCAGCAGTGACGTTAAGATGGGGCAGCAGCACACTTCTGGTTCTTCTCAGCCCAACAGTTGGCTGTTATCTCACTTGCTTTATCTCCTTTTAGTGAAAATTTGTTTCAGTGCTTTGATAGTGAAGTTGGTTGTGACTGTTGTTTCAAGGGTGCTAGAGCTCTGTGTCATCCCTTTGTAGGCTGGTGTCTATGTTGTGAAATTAGCCTCTCTTTCTGTATTACTGATATTGCTACCCCAGTTGTCCTTGGTGGACTAAACATGGAACTCTGAAGTGTCTAGGACTTTGTATACTTTGTACGCTGCTCTACTCAGGATTCAGGGCAATGGAGTTACCCAGCTAGCACAGGGCTCGCTACTTCTGAATTGCAATTTCCATTTGATCACCAGTTACCGAACTTGTGTTTGTGAGATTTGGTGAGTTTCCTTAAGATCATCCCAAACTCCCTAAGGCTGGTCTGTAACACTCCACAAAGCTATGAACTACTCTTTCTCAAAGCTGATGTGCAAGGATGAACAAGTTAATGTGTATCAAAACAAGCATGCATTTTTATGAATCATTCACTTGTAATCTATGTCATGTACAAAACAGTCCAGCTACAAGCCTTATCAGGATCCCCTTTCTATCATAAAAAAAGGTCGACTTGCCGTGCTTTTCTTGGGCAACATTTAAGAGAACATCACTAGAATCACTAGAAGAGAATCAGTTACATAAACCTTAAAGGAGATCTGCTGTTGTTTGTTTGTATTCCACAGCAATTACTTTCATAGCCACAGTTCTTCGTTTTTACAGGTGCTGTTTCTAAAAAGTGTTCATTGAGAGTACTGCCTAGCTCCCCTAGTGTAGCTTTTTTGAAAAGAAAACTCAACCCACAGAATCCATAAGAGCACCACAGAGTTTTTGTTAATGAACTGGAATTACAAGTCTTCAGGGGTAAAGAATGAGAATAAAATGTCTTGAAAGCAGAGGCCATTTGGGTGAAATTGAAACTCATTTATTTATGTAAGTATGCATACCGTGATGGGTTGTATAATCTCAGAATTACAGAACAAATATATGAAGAAAAACTATGTTGTAGTGTCTAGTCATGCTGTATTGTATGTTACATAAAACAAAAGGCTAAAATACTCAATTTTTTTATTCATCTTGCCTAGTCAACATCTTACCCATGCTTTGTCCATTTGCTCACTAATTAGTGTCTAGTGTCATTTATCTTCATTTACTTAAGCTGGCTGAACAACGGAACATTGCTCATCCTAATCTTTTTGGCAATCTCTGTTTGACATTGCTCATTATTGTTTGCCTTTCATCATGTCACCATTTCGAGCTGACATTGTTTATCTTTGCTCACCCTGCATTTATCTGGCAATTGTTGTCTAATATCATTAGTCGTGGTTCACCCCTGTCCACTTGACAATCATTAGCTGACAGAGTTCACTTCTGGTGGGTCAACTGTCATAATTCAGTGCTAAAATAAGTAAGAAGAACTTTCTTGAATGTTTCAGAAAGTTAAACACAAAGGCCAGGTTCACAAAAGGGCTTGGAAAGCATTGGTCTATCAAAAAGAAAGAAGCTGAGGCCCTAGACATGGTTTGTGTTTGCCTGTGTGTCTCTTGAACATTTGTACGTTCACACATACAGATATAAAGCATAATCTGTGGGTGATGGGTCTGTTTAACTTTCAGCCCTCAAGATATTCTGCTAAGTCTATTGTGAATATTTACATACCTACCTACCTGAATCAGGGCCTTTGAATACAGGCCCATGTTCAAAGAGCTGATTACTTTGCTAACTGGGGACTATAAGAATGGAGGGGGAAAAAAAAAAAAGTTAAATGTACGTTGCACCAAACAGACACAACTTAAACAGAGAGATATATCTTTTCCTCTCTGGACTTTCAATGTTATGTATACTTTTCATAATGAGAATGTGTCTATTAGTGGGATCTCTTTTTTTAAAGTCATTTGAAACAAGTCGAGTTTGTTCCTCAGAAATCTAGAGTCTAGAATGTCTGCAATTTTGTTTACTTTTAAAAAACATTTTCAGGACTCTAGCATCACTTTTTGTTGTTATTGTTTTAAATTCTGTTGTTGTTTTAAATTCTTTTGGTAACTGCTTTAGTTTTTCCACCTTAGAAATAGAATGTTGTCAATACCTTGGAAAAAGCCTCGATTTAAGAGTTTTCAGGCAGGATTTTGTATCTTCAAAGTAATTTGAAATTATTTTGTATCGGTTGCAGTGACGGTTGTTGTTGGATAAGATAGACCTGGAGGCCAATATATTTCAGAAATGTCCTTGTTTTATTGCATACAAAGTAAAAATTATATGTAGTTAATCATACTGAGTTCATACAACTTGTCTATGCAAGTCAATACCACCTGCCGCCAGTCAGCTTTGGAAATGATTCTGAGTCCAAACACAAGCCAGAGTCCTGACATATTTAACTACAACCAAAAATGTGCTGAATGTGGGAAATCCACTCTTTGAAGGATGAGGTATGTCTTGGCAAGGTAACAGTTACACCTGTAGTTAACAAAAATCCAAGCGCATCTTTTACTATTTGAATATGTGTAACAGAAATTTCCTGGTTGGCATTTCTCTCTCAGAATTGCCAGAAAAGTGCAAAAGGAAGTGGCTCCAAAATCTTGGAACAGGAATTTGTACCTCATTTCTGTAAAACAAAGACTAGCTGGCCTCCAATTCTTTACAGTTCCTCTCAAGATGAAGTTGATGACAAGTCACAAAGCCTTAGCTGAGCTGTGTTAACAACTTTGTGTATCTTTAAACCATGACAAATAGTGCCAACTACTCCATCTTAGCTGCACTTCAAAGTAGAGTAAGTTTTCTTATGTTTCATGTGGAATAAAACAGAACACAAAGGCATCCCTTGTTCAGGAGCTTGTGTGTCATGCTTTTAAAAGGTGACGTATGACAATTTGAGCTTTATTGTTATTTGCTTAAGCATTGTTATTTAGCACAAAATAATGTATGTCACGTTGAGCTGTCTGTACAATTTTTGGTATAATTTTTTTTTTCTGTAGTATCCCAGACATATAGGTCAAAAGTTCATCTTCAAAAGCAAAAGGACTTTTCAGGGGGGTTTATATATACTGTATGCTTGCTACAGACTTTGTATTTTATACATGTTGTTCTAAATATAAATAAGCAGACTTGGAAGAACTGAAAATAATGAATAGACCTGTTTGCTTTTCAAATATCAGATGCTATTTCTTATTTATAGTTAAATACAGTTCATATTGTTGATTTGCTCTGTTACTAACTCTGATCAGTTGCTAGACAATTTAGAAAGTTTCAGACACGAAAAAAACTTTGTTTTTCTTAAAAGAAAAAAGGTTTCCTTATAGATTGGTATATACAAATGTGTCCAAACCTTTTTATCCAGGCTATAATTTAATTTAAGAGAACAAGGTTTTTACTGAAAGTAAGAATGCTCATTTGCTTTCTAATATAAACTACTCTGATTTAAATCAGGGTTATGCAATTATATTCTTGTTTATGTTTGACCAGGTAATACAGTCATTTTAGAGACTGAATCCCAGTCCAAGCAAATAATGAAAAAAGGATCAATTTTCTTCATATATATTCAATTTAAGGTAGGCATCATATCTCTTGAGTCAAGCTGTTGTTTCTACCAGAACCGAAGCCCCTGACTGGTTTTGCTACAGGCATGCTGAAAGATGCAGAAACTAGCCCTGCTAGTCTGCTGGTACAACATTAGCTAAAACGTTATTTTAATTCCTGAAATAACTGGAGATACCACTTTAATTATCTGTATTTATACATAGTGGTAAATATATTCTCATATTCTGCAGGCAGCAAGTGTATAGAAGATGTAAAAGAAAAAAGAATTTATTTAAATGTCAGAAAATGATCAATAAGTTGAACACAATGTCACGGAATATCTTCGGAGTCCATTAATCAGTAAGTTAGCCTTTGTGACAGATGCAGTCATATGAGATTAAAAAAAAAAAAGTTACATTGGTTGATATTTTATGTCCTTTACACAAAAAAGTGCACTAAAGGTTACTGAATAACAAATACCTCAATGTCCACAAAGTATAGTGTCAGGAACTGTGGGCTCATCATAGAGTAAACTTTATTCTTTTATTCAGTTCCCACCTCATTTTTAAAAATTCTTTTCTCTAGCAAAGATTAAGTTCATAGCTGTGAATGGCTCAAGACAGTCTAAACTGCAGAAACAAGGTTGTCTGAATTTCCTGATCCTAAAAATCTTTACAGGTAAGAACGTTTGGAGGGGTACATAGACACCCGTTGAGGAGTTACGATACCTATTAATGCTGCATATACATGGCCAGCTGAGTGATCAAAGGAATCTCTTTTCAAAAAGAAACTAATATTTTGCTCGTCACTTTCTCTTAACATAGTCAATTAAAAAACTGGATTATCTGCCTCCTGTCATTGTGTTCACTTCTATCACCTGAGCAATGCAGCCGCTTCACTGCGTCTCCTTAGTGGTAAAGGTCAGGATAGTTAGTGGGACTTAATAGTCACTGGGGCATCAGGTGGAGCTCCTACAAGGGTGAGTCTTCCTGCCTCAGGCTTAATATTTGTGCTAATTTCAATGTTTTCTGCTGCACCCACAACAATATTTTATATTGTTTTCTAATCCTTTATATGCAGTGACCTCCTCACAGGACTTCATTGCGTACAGCTGTCACTACAGCTAAATACTGTTGTCCCTGGATTACCTCGATGCTTTGATCTGTCATTGAAGGTAAGTGCATAATATGTTTGGTACTGTACATAACTATATTCACAGTCTCTCAAGGCAAAAGGAAACGTAACTTCACTCAGCGGAACAACAAAAGTAGGTCATCGTGCTAGTTTTGCTTTTATGTCACATTAGCTATTTCCCTTCACCAGTGCACTTCACATTCCCTTGTAATAAACATCCTTCAAGTGTGAACAGCAGCAACTGTTGGAACGAATTCTTTTCTTCACTTAGATGAAGTTCACTTCAGTTTTGTCAGAGGGGAAGCTGCTGACATACACATAAGACCCCTCCTTCTTTAGAACCATTTGATATACTGATTGTGGGTATGCTGAGTGCTACCATAGGCACTGCATTCCCTTTTAATTTCATTACAGCTAAAGTGCAGGAAAACTGCACAGCTTTTACAGTGGTAGTTTCAGCTGACAATCCTGTGATACTGCCTGCAAAAAACATTGTGTATGGGATAAACAAATGGATACCACAAAACATGTCATTTCTCATAGCTTGGAGATTCTGTAACCTGGAGATATTTCCTTCACATGCCATGGAAACTTCAAAGAACAATGTATAATGTAATACAACTTATAAGGGTTCTGTGAAGGTAGTACATATAATTCTTTTTCTGTTCTGTTGACACTAGGATGTTACTGAAGTGAGAAGAAGGTATTCGATAGTGAAATAAGTTTTGTACTTCTACTGTCTATAAACTTAGTATTTTATCCCAAACCTCTCAGAGCCAGTGATGGCTTTCCTGTTTCTTTGGTATGCTTTGACTTACATCCAGCTAAAGAAACCTTTAAATTATGTTAAAAAACCTAAAATGCTCATTTCTCAAAAGCATAGGTGATAACACACAAACAATTTTATCAATATATAAAGAAATTAGGGCAGTTTTTCTTATTAGTTCTACCAAGGCCATTATTTCTGTATCATCATAATAATTCTCTATCTTCTTGTTAGAAGCATCTTTTTTTTTATTTTTTTTATTTTTTTTCTTCTTTTTCTTACTACTACAGAGATTGTGTCACTATGTAATGCTGTTGCCATAGTGAGGGTTGTCTGATACCAAGCGGCTGACAATCAGGAGGAGTTATGAAACTACAATGTGCTGTTCATACCATTCATCAAAACAATT